>NW_022103898.1:69004466-69008654 GCF_000313985.2 Echinops telfairi | reverse complement strand
CTAATAAAAAGATTCCTATGATCTTCAAGTACTTCAGAAGAGCAACTCAAAGACGGTTTGCAAAGTTTCTCCAAAAAATGGAATCAGTTGATCATCACTGAAGTCACATGGCAAGTACACAGATACTGCATGCATTCCAGTATCAGAAAAGCAATCCGTTAATCTGCTCAGTTAAAATGTTAATTCTGCAGCTTATATTTGCTATCTATGCATAGTTGCAGAAGCCTTTTTTCTCCCCCCAACCCCCATCCAGAACATTTATTCAGAAGTGGTGAGATCACAGCTTGTGGGCAGTGCCTGGGCATATTTTAGTGTCAGGTGACATTCGGGACGGCGGGTTCATAGTCACCAGATGATGTTCAAGCACTCTAGGCATAATAGGCCAAGGCACAGAAACCAAGTCAGAAGCAATGAACACCGTAGACACATGGCTCTTCCCACCAGGGCAGCCAGTTCTGTTTTCCTAAAAATCAGGTCATGCCACTTAAACTGTGGTTGTTGGGTGCCTACCAGCCGATGCCATTCCAACTCAACAGCCTTGTATAGGACAGAGAACTGTCCCCTATGGTTTTCTAGGCTGTCATCCTTCACAGGTGCAGACTGGGGTCTAGTCTACCACCTTTCAGGATCCTATAAATAGGCTTTAGGGAATCCAACTGGATTCCCCAAACTTTAATGTACACATATAAATTTTTTAGGGATTAAATATCCATCCATTAGAACCATGGCCAATCAGCATCCTTCCTGAAGAAAAATCTGAAAATAATCAATGCTGCAAAAATTACCCACCTGAAATTTTACAGCTAAGATATTCTTCACTGTCAAGTACTATTTATATATGAATTGCATATCACATACAAATTATGGAACCTGTATGCATCTTTTGATAAACCATGTAGATACACCCAACTGGGCTCTTATTACCTACTCACACAACTCCACATATCCAATTTGTCAGACTGTATTGTAGAAAGACCTCAAGAAATTGCAAACTTTTGTGAGAGATGCTACAGTAAAGGGGGTAGAAAAATACACAAGATGGAACCACCTGGCCAGTTCTTGCCAATATAAATCAAATTATCGTTTGAATAGCTAAGGCAAAAGCTAAGGTTTCAGAAAACTTTGCCCCTTTGAGGGTTTACTAACAGTTCAATAAAAAGCACATGGTCATCTTCAGACAGTGTAAGGAAACTGGAGGAAAAATCAAAATGGAGTCTAGGTACTAGATTGCATTCTTATACTGTATATATATGCGTCCTTAACATCAGATCCTGTGCTTCTGGTTAAGTACTGAAACCACTCCGAACACAATGCCAGTATTGATCATTATTACTATAATTAGTGATACTTTGTGTGCATGGTCCTCAGCTTTTACATATATTGCCTAATTCATACTCATTGCTTTCCCTTGCTGTGGGATACCAATGGCATCACGGTATTTCTGCATCTCGTATTTTCAGGGGCAAGAATTATCATGGGGTGGTGGTTACCATTATCCTCTTCAGTTCCCTCGGGCTAGCACCAGGTTTGCTTTTTCCGCCAATTATTCATTAATATCTTCACTCATGAGATATTTAATGGCAGATGGGGTGGAACATTAGCTCTAATTCTCCAGGGCCTTAATCTTAAGAGGCCAGACAATAGTGTTCGTTAACTAGTTTTGCTCTTCTGGCCGCAGAGACACTGGGTAGAAGAGAGCGCTCGGATAACTTATTCATGGCACAGATCCATGCAGGGGGGTGGGGATGGGGGCTAATGGATAAAGCTTTTGGTTTGGGGCACAGCCCGGCAAAAAGCATCCACCTGGTCGGCCAATCTATCAGCTGCGGAGGCCGGTGGGCGGGGTTTGTGGAAGCCGAGGGAGGGAAGGAAGGGACCGGTGGGAGGAGACTCTGGGTAGAGTCGAGCCTGCGGCTGCCAGTGACAATAGAGCCTAGGAGCCCAAGCCACTGCCGCACGGGGAATGTACCCGCTTTCCTTTCCCCTCAAGGGGTGTGGGGGCGGGGCGGAGGTACCTAGTTTCTGCCCCAGGTAGGTGAGGCTGTGATAGACCTTCTCGGCCGCGGCCAGGTGGGCCAAGGCCGCCAGCAGCGACAGCCAGCTGCCCCCCGCGCTCTTGTTGGCCTCGCGTTCCTTCTCCACATTGTCCTTGGCTTTGTCGTAAGAGAAGATGCCCAGGTGAGAGAAGAACGTCTCCAGGACCGCCTGTTCCACCGGGACCGGGGCGGCCAGAGGGATAGACTCCCCCATGCGAGCTGCGCTCCAGCTCCACCCACGTGGCTCTGCTCTCCCGCGCACTTCCGGATTCGGAGGCAACGTGCGTGCGCACCGGCGTGCGTGCGCGTCACCGCTTCAGACAGCGGGCCCGCGCGCGCGCTGCCGACTGGGCCTTACGGAGGACGTGGATGAGGGGCCGATAAAGGAAGGCGATCCTGCTTCAGAGTCCCTGTGCGCTCGGGTCGTGCTGCTCTGAGTTTTCAGCCCCTCTGCGTGGACTAGAAGGCAGCGAATTCCCAGCTCCCTGGAGCTGACAGCGTTCTGAGACGAGCTGAGCGGCCCCTCCTGGGGAGACGTCAGTGCTGATGACGTCACGTTTACTTCTATGACGTCCGTTCTTGCCCTGGCCTCTGTGCTGTGCTAGGTACGAATGGCCGATGAGTTTTGTGGCTGGAACTAAGTTCATTCCCACACAAGGACCCTAGTCAGTTCTCACATATTTTAAACCAGCACAAGGAAGTGTTTTATGGATTAGAAGCCAGGCATTAAAATTTTTTAAACTTAGCCCCTTGCCCAATTTTCTTCGGGTCACACACCGTGAATTAACTCATCAATACCCCGTTTGATTCATGTTAGGTCTGTGTCACAAAACCCATTTCCAAGCGGACCTCCGGGGTGCCAGTCTCTTCCGCTTGCCCATCATAAGGCAGTCTTCAGAATGAAGGATAAATGAGTGTCATTTCTGCTGAAGCATCTGACGATGCACAGTTTCATTCAGATTACTTCAAAATTCTTTGTACGTTTAAGAAACACCTTAAACCAACTCTTATGTCCTATTTCTTTGAAAAACTCCACTGCTCGCTAAATTCTATTTTTCCTTGGAGCTCACGGCATACAGCGGTTATGCCGTGGGCAGGAAAGCCAGCAGTTCGAAACCACCAGCTGCTCCAAAGGAGAAAGACAGTTTTCTCCTCATGTAGAGTCCCAGTCTCACAAAATAATAACAATAATAAACAGTTGATCGAGGATGCACAAGGCTGGGAGGGTGGGGGAGGGATAGGGAAAAAGAGGAGCTGATACCAAGGACTCCAGTAGAAAGAAAATACTTTGGAAATGTTGTTGGCAACATATGTACAAGTGTACTTAATAGAATTGAATGATGGATTGTCATACAATTTGTAAGAGGCCCCCGATAAAATGATTAATAAAAATATATATTAAAAAAAAGTTACAGTCTCATTAACCCTTGGGGGCAGTTCTGCTATCCTATAGGGTCACCATGAGTTGGAACTGACTAGATGGTTACTGAGTTTTTGGTTTTTCCTATAGCACCTTGTACATGATTACTTGACACATCCCAATCATACTGTATGTAATCACGTGTGTGGCTGACAATGGGTTAAGTATTGGCTGCTAAGGATAAGATTGACAATTGAGATGAGGCTGTCTGCTCCAGTAAAGATTTACTGCCTTGGAAACCCTAGGAAGCCATTCGCTGTCCTATAGAGTCGCTTCAAATCGGAATCAATGTGATATGTCAGTGATCTTTACAACCTATTCACAGACACAGTGTTGTTGAGTGAATTATCTGTTTTCATTTTTTCCCCTCAAACTAGAGCTGTTCTGCCATCACTGCTTTTTAGTGCAAGTCCTACTAAATTCTATGCTATAGAATTTTTCCTAACCGCTTGACTATAATTGGTTAAGAGTAACCTGCAATATAAAGTGGCATTTTATGCTTAATAAGGGGATGAGCAATCATATCTTTTTAGGACTATCAAGAACCTTCCTGGAGGAGAATGATGGTCCTTGAATAGAATTTATTAATTATATATATATTAACATAATTAGAACCAAAGCCACAATCAATTATAAAATTTGTACAAATAGCCAAATAATATATCATATTTTAATTTTTTAAATCATTTTACTGGGGGCTTGTACAACTCTTATCACAATCCACAATATACA
>NW_022103898.1:69001888-69002959 GCF_000313985.2 Echinops telfairi | reverse complement strand
AAAAGGATTACCTCCACTCCTCTCCAGCCAGCCTAGAGAGGGGCAGTCTGTCTTAAAGGCTTGCCTGGGTGTGTCCTTGATGGAGACAGTCTCAAAAACTCACTGCCTTGAGTCAATGTCAACTCTCAGCAACCCCAGAGGAAAAGGTAGAACTGCCCCTGTGAGCTTCTGAGACTGTAACTATGAGAGTAGAAGGGCCTGTCTTTCACCCCAGGAACGCCCATTGGTTTCGAACAGGACAGGAGGCCAAATAGTCACCAGTCATGCTCTATGGGTCTTACCCTGACTGCCTTGTCGGAAGGCCTGACCCAGACCAATCTTGTAAGCAATTCTAGCATAATGTGTTTGCCATTGATGGCCCTGTTCCCACTTCTGTAGTGCCACCTATAACCGTGATGTAGTGATCTGCCACCAATCGTGTACTTGTAACAGTCCCTATTGTTCCATGCCCTGTTTCTCCAGCGTCCTAACTGTGGGTCCTTGGACGCCATTATAACCTCTCGTGCTAATTGCCTCCCTCAACCAGATGATGTGTCTATTTCTTTGTGTTGACTCTGTCTCTTTTAAGCCTTAACAAATGTTTTCCTTAAATTATATTTGAGATTGGAGTCTCTCTCTTTTTTCGTTGTTAAATACTTTTATTGGGGGCTCATTACATCTCTTATTACAATCCATACATTCATCCAGTGTGTCAAGCACATTTGCACATATGCTGCCATCATCATTTTCAAAGCATTCTCCTCCCACTTGAGCCCCTGATATCAGCTCCCCATTTTCCCCCTCCCTCACCCACCTGCCCTCCCTCATGAACCCTTGATAAGCTATAGATTATTATTTTCATATCTTACATTGTCCCCTGCCCCTCACCCACTTTTCTGTTGTTCGTCCCCCTGGGAGGGGGTTATAGGTTGATCCTTCTAACCAAAGTCTCTAACTCCCACCAAATGACCTTTCGTTGCATCTGGTAAGAAGGTAGGGGCAGATACTGATGGATTCACCTTTGAGTAAAGGCAAATAAGTTTCCTTGGAGAACCATCTTGGTATGAATAAAATGAGCCTGCTGAGAAGTAG
>NW_022103898.1:68993636-69001422 GCF_000313985.2 Echinops telfairi | reverse complement strand
TCTGAGGGACAGTGAACTGTCCCCTGTTTAAAAAGCTTGAGGACCCCTGCTTCTGAGCACTTCGTTCTGGAGCTAGGTTAGCTGACCCAAGGAGCTTAAGCTGAATGCCTTCAGGTTGAAGGTTACAGCAGAGTGGTATGCCCCTTTGGGCATTTATTAGCAGACCTGAAACTTTGTAACATGTCCTTATCAACAAGTCAACTCAGCACTTCTCACTGGCATTCCAACTTGTAACTTCGTTTAATTATGAATTTTGTTTGAGTTCTTCAGAGCCACTGCCATGGATTTTACGACCTAGAGATCAGTTAGAGAGCACTCATGAAGCCAGCACAGAGAACCCACGTGTGCTTCCTGGAGTTGTCCCGGCTGTGGCATTTCAGAAGCAGATCACCAAGGCTGCGCCCAAGTGCGTCTGCGTGGGTTCCAGCCACCCACATTTTGGCTATTAGTCAAAGGCATAATCATTTATGCCTCAGCCACCCTTAATTTAATAAGTAACGCACAATAAATATTTGTTTTTGATGGTTTATTTCATGACCTAAAATGATAAAAAACCATTATGTTTCACAATTTCTGAGTCAGGAATTCAGGGGCAGCCACCTTGGGCAGTTCTCTCAAGACTCATGAGCTTGCAAACACATGTTGACTGGAGATGGCAAACCCACTTCCAAGCTGGCTCACGCAGATGCCTGCGTGAGACTCCATCAGGGGACTCGGGTCCACACTGGCCTTTCCACAGCATGACAGCTACCACAGATGACGAGAAAATTTCTAGCTTGGAGAATTACTTATCACCTTAAAAGTAAAAATGTACAGTGGAACCCCGTACTCAACTGCATCAGTACTCAACATAATCAAATTTGGACATGGAATGTCAAGGAGCATCGGGACAAAGCATGGAATCTGACCCGTGGCACGTGCTTTGGTCACTCGGCGTTATTGGCGTTGTTAGTCTTTTGCGGCTGCGTTCCAAGTGTTTTGCTATAATTTTCTTAGTTTTTGTGGTTTTTTGTACTGTTTTGTAGATTTAAAAAAAACATGGGTCCTAAGAAAGAAATTTCTGAAAAGAATCATCCTGGTAAGGAACTGGTTAACCGTGTTATTGATATTGTTGATGATAATTTAGTAAACCCTTTTAGAAAACAGTTAAGGTAACACCAATAGCAGACCACATTAGATAGACCTTTTTTAGAGAAAGCCAACCAGTTCTTAGTGAAAAAAGGCAAAGAAGGGGGGAAAAAAACTCCTGAAAGGCAGGTACCCTTTGATTTTTGTGGAAGGTGATTCCCCTTCCAAACAATAACTCTCTACACCTCTTCTCCACATCCGTGTCCACAGATCCAGATCCTCATCAATCTCAAGGTATGGGCCATACTGTAGTTGTTAAAAACTTTTTCAAATATTGTGTTTCTTATTTAAATTATATCATTTAACTCTGAACTTATTTACTTTGAAATTTCTGTGTAATGTTTTGTATAAACAGGCAAAGTAAGGGTAAAAAGTTGATGGTCGAGAACAAATTAATCATTTTCAGTTATTTCTTATGAGAAAAATTGTTTAGAAACTTGACTGCGTTGCATCTCGATGCTCCTCTAAAATGGATTTGCATTGAGGTCTGGGGTTCTACTGGATAAGATCAATGATGCAAACAGACATATGCACACTTATGTTCATTATAGCTCTATTTACAATAGCAAAAAAAATGGAAAAAACCTAAATGCCCAATGAATAAATGAACAGATTGTAGTATAAACATACAACATATATACATACATACATACAACAGAATACTATAGGAATAATGATGAGTTTGTGAAACATAACATGAATGAATCTGGAGAGTGAAATAATTTCATCACGAAAAAACAAATATTGTGTGACTCACTATTAAAAAAAATTAAGAATAGGTATACAAACAACACCACTCTTTGATAGTCACCACGAATGGGAGGGAGAAGAAAGGGGCGTCATTTTCTAGAGAGTAGACATTTGTTATTTTTGGTGATGAGAAAGGCATTACCCAATATGGATGTGGTAATTACAAAATCTGGCGTCAATTGGGACTTGAGAGGATTAAGAGTGAAGGGCTGGAGTCTAGTCTGTTAATCGGATCATAGCCAGTCAGGCCTCTGTGTAGGCATGGCCTTCTCCTGAGAATTCTGGGAATTCCTGGATTTTCCTCCTTGGAGGCTGAAGACAACTCTCTCTCTCCACTTACTCCCTGAGAGACTCTACTGATAAGACACATGGATCTATCCTGATGGAAGCGAGAGCTCTGGACCTGGAGGAGCCACATGGAGACCTACGCCAGTGCTGAGATGCTCTCACCGTCACTGGATCCTTAAGACTATCCACCCTCTAGCCTGTGATCTTCCTGCATTTGGCTTCATTGCATGTATTTAGTGAGTCTGAAGAGGACTTTATAGATTGGTATCGGACATATGGGTTAATATCGGACTTATGGACTTGGTCTGAACTGGGCTAGGATGTTTTCTTAATGTACAGTTGTTCTTGTATATGAGTGGTATGGATTTGTTTCTTTAGTCTACCCAGACTAACACAATGGATGAATAACTCGATCAGGTAAATGAAGACCATAAATATATTAGAATGAGGGACAACTTTGTTAAATGCTGTAATTTACAATGTTATAACAACAGACTAACAACCAAAATATAGGTGTGTGCTTACATAGGTAGATATAAATGCATATATGTACATAGGAAGGCACTTGTGAGTATATGGTGTGCATGTAAAAGTTTATCTGTATGTACATGTATATTCATATTTGTGTACACTGCATATATTAAAATGTATATAAGCCACATGGGAGCAAAGTTATTGATATTTCTAGACATAACCAAACATTTCACAAGATTGGTTTCCTGGGTTTGCAGATTTAGGACCATAGTCCTAACTGAACTGTGGGACAAGTTAGTCCATTGGCATAACATAGTTTGTGAAGATAATATTCTACATGCTAGCTTGTTGAGTGGTGTCTGGTGTCTTAAAAGCTTGTAAGCGGTGCCTAAGATACAGCTATTGATCCCTACTCGCCTGGGACAAAAGAGAATGAAGAAAACCAAAGACAGAGAAGAAACCAGTCCCTAGGACTAATAGCCCACGTAAAGCACACCTTCATTTAGCAAAGACCAGAATTAGGTGGTTCCTGGCTACTGCTACTTACCATTCGGGCAGACACTGTCGAAGCTCCCAGGTATGAAGAGACCAAGTGCAGAACAAATTCAGATTCCTAAAAAAGGCCAGATTTAGTGAACCGATCGAGACTGGGAGTCCTCTGCAGCTATTGCCCCAGATCCTCTTTGAACTTGGAATTGACCGTTCTCCTAGAAGTCACCTTTTAGCCAAATAAGAGTTTGGCTTAAAAATAAGCAGCATCACCCATGAATACTGTGTTTCCTTAAATGATCAATGATGAGACCAAATGGTCAGTCATCGCTCTTGGAGAAGGTGCTGGATGCTGCTGAGGGTGAGGGGCGCCAGAGGAATGTGCCTATAGTGCAAGCTGAGGTGACTAATCAAAGAAATCATTCTGAGAGGACTTCCGGGAAGATGGCGACTGAGTGACACCTACCAGAAGCACTCTGCAGAAACCAGGGCAAAAATGAGCTGATACCAAGGGCTCAAGTAGAAAGCAAATGTTTTGAGAATGATGATAGCAACAAATGTACCAATGTGCTTGACACACTGGATTGTGATAAGAGTTGTATGAGCCTGCAATAAAATTATTTTTAAAAGAAAAAATAAATACAATAAAATGTAAAAGTGCTCCTTAGAGGCAATGATGGCAATGCTTCATCTTTCATACTTTAGACATGCGGTCAGGAGAGACTAGTCCCTGGAGGACGTCTGGCTTGGAAAAGTAACCGGGTTGTGGAAAAGAGGAAGGCCCTCACGGAGCTGAGTTGACACAGTGGCTGCAGCAATGGGCTCCAGCACAGGAACAGTTGTGAGGCAAGTGCGGGACCGGGCGGTGCTTCCTTCTGTTGAGCACAGGGTTGCTATGGGCTAGGATGGACTAAATGGCTCCTCACAATAACAACATACCACCAAAGAAAAGGCAATTTTTAAATCGGATTAGTAATTATCCTGGTGGTGGGATAAGGAACTAATCCAAGCTTCATGAGAGAATATTTTAGATCTATTACCTGAATAACCATTGCCCAGGATTAATCTAAAACTGCACTGTCCAGAATGGTGGCCCATTAGCAACATGCAGCTATTCACATTGCAGTGAATTAAAATTGAATAAAATGTGTTTCTCAACACTAGCTTGATTTCAAGTGTGGCTAGCAACTACTGTTCTGGAGAGCAATCAGACATTCTGCCGGACAGCGCTTCAAAGAGATGCTATAAGGAAAAATGTCACAGTTGAGGTACAAAAGAAAACAATCCAAAATTAGCAGTGAAGTCTTTGTGTTATTTTAAATCCTATTTCACACTTTCATGCTCCTTGAAAATATCCCCATATTTGTCTTCTTTTCAAAATGTTCTTTAAGTATAATACCCGAACCCTGGGGTGCAAGCCTTCAGTGTCCAAGAATGAAGATGGTTGTCTGGACAAGAGTAGCATTAACCTTCTAATAAACACAAGGGATGTCTTTCTTTTCAAATCCAAAATATTTACAGCTGAATTTCTTGAATACTTAATGCATTTCAGAAATGGTGTTAAGTGATTTACATGTATCAACTCATTCGTTCCTTAGGGAGACCCGATGTTTTTGTCATAAATTTCAGAAAACAATGTTCAAAAATAGAGAAGGAATAAAACCACCCTTAATCCCAAAATCCAGAGATAATCACAATTGTAGTGAATGCTGTGTTACCCGGTCCAGAGCCCCGAACACAGCTGCCAGGATTGTTGGCTGTTGATGGCTCACAATTGCATTCCTTTGCAAAGCTTCCTTCAGTGGAGGAAACTGCCCAGGTTATAGCCCCTTCCAGAGGAAAGCCAAACCCGGTGACTGGTCAATTGTGCAGGCGAAATAGCCCAGCCTAGGACCTCTATTTGGGACAGTCCTAAAGCGCTATCATCTCTTGAGAGCTTCCTTGGGATGAGCTCTCACCTCTGTGACGGCTGCACTACATACAGTTTGGCTTCTCCCTCTGCTCACTCCTGCATCCCTGAGGCGCTGTCCCTGACAACACTCTAGAAATGAACCTCTGTCTCGGTGTCTGTTTTCTGAGAAACCCAACCTACAGCAACATTTTCAGAGTATAAAAACCAATCATTTCTTTGCATACATCTAGCTAAAGTTTTGTATTTATTTCACCCCAGGAAATGTGAAATTGGGTCCTGTAAGTTAATTTTTGTGTTGACAATATTTTGTAGCTAATTTTGTGTACCACTGAATCTTTTCCTACTACACGATTTTTAATAGCCACCAAAGACACATCATCAAAAAGCACCAATCACTGGTCTAAACCTGAACCAGACGAACTGCCCTCAAGTCAACTCTGACTCATTGAGATTCCCCAGCTAGAGCAGCACTGTCTCCGTGGGGCAGGGCTGGAACCCTTTACCAGCATAGAAAGTCTCGTCTTTCTCCTGCAGAGCTGCCATGGTTGGGAGGCTGACCTTGCGCCTCCACCCCCATTAGTCAATGACATGACACTTGATAAAGTAGAGGGCCAATGAGAACTCAGGAAACCTTTGATCCGATGGACACACAATAGCCGCTGCAAGGACTCCTGCATCCCCGTGATCACCAGGAGAGCGCGTGACTGGAGAGCTTTGGGTTCTGTTTACATGAGACCTCTGTGAATTGAAGCCAACTCCATGGCAACTAACAAGCACAAAGGAATGTCGGCTGTTTGGGTATTTCCTGATTTTCACTGAGGCACACTCTAAAACTTGGCAGCCAAACACCCGTTTCCAGACTCCACCTCACTTACTTGCCTGCCTGTAGAAAGAGAAAATCAAATAGGCCCAAGTCTCTCATTTTTCTAGCCTTGGAGACACCCCGTGATGATGGTGGTGTTCGGGGTCATATCAACCCTACACACAAAAGAAGGAGACACTGCCAGGTCCTGTGCCACCCTCACAATTGCTACGTTTCAGACTTCAGTTGCAGCTAGTGTGTCAGTCCATCTCAATGAGAGTCTGCCCTTTCCTGGTGGCCCTCTACTGGCCAGCACGCTGCCCCTTTCCAGGAACTGGCCCCTCCTGATAATCTATCTATCCAAAGTGAGGGAGATGAAGTCCCGCCGTCCTTTTTTCTACGGAGCACTCGGGTTGTTCTTGGTCAAAGGCTACTTCTTGCAGTCTGTTCTATTGTGCTTTCAATATTCTTTCCCAACAGCCAAGTTCAGGTGCATCATTCCTTCTGTGGTCTCCCCGATTCGCTGCCCACCTTTCACATACACATGCGGTGACGGAAAAGACCATGATTGGGCCGGGTGCACATTAGTCCTCAAAGCGACATCCTTGCTCTTTAGCACTTGAAAGAAGTCTTGTGCAGCAAATTTGCTGCATGTAATTTGGCACTGAAAAGTTGCGTGTGAAAGTTGGACATTGAATATAGAAGACAGTAGAAGAATTGATGCATTTCAATTGTGCTGGAGACAAATATTGAAAGTACCATGGCCTGCTGGAAGGACAAACTGGTCTGTTTGGAAGAAGTGCCCAAAGTGCTCCTTGGGGGCAAGGAGGGCAAGACTTCACCTTGTGTACTTTGGACATATGAGGGTGTGTTAGTCGGGTTCACTACAGAAACAACTTCATGGACACTCATGTGTATAAGAAAGAGATTTATATAAAAGAGCAATTGTATATTCAGAAAACATCCCAGCCTAGACCAAATCCATAAGTCTGATATTAGCCCATATGTCCAATACGAGTCCATAAATTCCTCTCTAGACTCACACAGTACATGCAATGATGCCGAATGCAGAAAGATCACAGGTCAGTGGGTAGAAGGTCTTGTGAATCCAGTGGCTGTGGAAGCATCTCAGAGCTGGCGTGGGTCTCCACGTGTTGACTCCAGCTCTCTTGAGTGTCTCAACAGCGGGAAAGGGAAGGCAGAGAGACTGGGTCTGGCCTCCAGTCAGCTATTTATCTCTGTTTTGCCTCCAAATGAGGTCATCAAGATGTGACCTGATTGATAGGCTACACTGCACTCCTTTGCTCAAGTTGACAGGAGATTATGAAACTGCCACAGAGGGGGTACCACCCCCCGCCAATGGAATTGCACGAGGCAGAGTCGAGCTTTCATAGTCCGAGCTTTCATAGTCCGCATTTTTCCTGTTAGGTGAGCATTGAGCAACTCACTCTGAGTGTGTGCACCCAGTGGCAGCACCTGGGAAGGTTCTCTGTGGTCACTTTGTAATTTTTCATAAAAGCAGTTTTGCTCGAACCTCATTTAAGAGAACAGCGTGCAGCTGTGAAATTTTGTTTCCTGCTCAGGAAAAAATGCCACAGAAACTGTTGTGATGTTGAACACAGCTTCTGAGGACAGTGCTGTGGGAAAAACTCAGGTGTACAAGTGGTGTTCTCATTTCAAAAAAGGTGAAATGTCAATTGATGACAAACCTAGTTCTGGACCTCTGTTAACTTCCCAAATGGACAAAAATGTCGACTCGTAATGCATTTGAAGTTTGTTCCACCAGGTCACACTGTTAATCGAGCTTTCTATTTAGAAGCTCTGAAAAGACTGAGTAGCAGTGTGAACAAAAAAGGCCTGATTTGTGGCAGATGGGGGACTGGTTTTGCCACCACAACAATGCAGCCATCTCAGTACACCAGTTTTTGGCAAAAAAAACACAG
>NW_022103898.1:68985917-68991417 GCF_000313985.2 Echinops telfairi | reverse complement strand
AATTGGGCTTTGGTCTCTACTCTGCACTCCCCCACTCATTCACTATGATAAGATTTTTTGTTCTGATGATGCCTGATACCTGATCCCTTTGACACCCCGTGATCGCACATGCTGGGAACACACCTTTCTTGGTGTTAAGCCATGTAGTGTTCCCATGTTCTGTTCGAGTAACTGCCTCTTATTCCATGTGCAGGTTCTGCATGACCGGAGTGAAGTGTTCTGAAGTTTCCTTCTTTTCTATTTCAGCTATAGTTGATTACGACCCACACCCTAATTCCTTTGCATGGTCAGTAAAGCACAAGCAAACATTGTTCTGGTCTTCTGTACTATGAATCAAAGTCCGCCTGACATCAACGATGACCCTTCATGCCATGTCTTCTTCTGAATCTACCTTGAGTTTCTGGCAGTTCCCTGTTGATGTACTGCTGCAACCATTTTTTAAAACTTATTTTATTAAAGGACCATTTTATTGGGGTTCTTACAGCTCTTATAACAATCCATACATCAGTTATACTGAGCATATTTGTACATATGTTGCCATCATTATTTTCTAAACATTTACTTTCCATTTCAGTCCTTGGTATCAGCTCCTCTTTTTCCCCTCCGTCCCCCCCTCCCAATCTCGTGACCCCTTGATAAATTATAAATTATTATCATTTTCATATCTTATACTGACTGCTGTCTTCCTTCCTCAATGGTTTTTGTTGTTCATCCCCCAGGGGTGTGTGGGGTGTGTGGGTGGGGTGTGTGAGTGGGGTTATGTGTCGATCATTGCAATTGGTTCTCCTTTCCTCTCCTCCTCTCTCCACCTTCCCCCTACCCTCCTGGGATTGCTATTACTCCCATTCCTGTTCTTGGATTCCGTGTGTCGTGAGCTCTTATCTCCTATCTGTCTCTATGTGCATGCTCCGTCCGGTCTAACCCTCAGTGAAAGGCAGGACTGGGGTCATGATAGTGGCAGGTGATGAAGCCTCAAAGAACCAGAGGAATATTGTATGTTTCAGTGGTGTTATACAGTGCCCTTGTTGACTCATCCCTTCCTTGTGACCCTTCCTAGTGAGCCTTCTGTGAGGGGATGTCCCATTATCTACAGATGGGTTTTGGGTCGCTGCTCCCACCTCCCTCATTCTCATCAATATGGTGCTACCATTTTAAAATTAGCTTCAGCACAATTTTACTTGCATGTGACATCAATGCTATTGTTTGATAATTTCCACGTTCTTTTGGGTCACGTTTCTTTGGAATGGGTACAAATATGCATCTCCTCCAGTCTGTTGGCCAGGTAGCTATCTTCCAAATATCTAGTGACTAGTGAGTGCTTTTGGTGCTCCATTAGCTTGTTGAAATATTTCTATTCTGTAAATTCCTGGAGTTTTGTTTTTTACTAAAGCCTTTAGTGCAGCTTGGAATTTTCCTTCAATATCATCAGTGCTTGATAATTTACTACCTCTTGAAATGATTGACCATCAACCAATTCTCTTTGATACCATGACTCTGTGGATTGCTTCTATTTCCCTTAATGCTTCTTACATCATCCAACATTTTCCCCGTAGAATGCAATAGTTCAACTCAGAACCTGGGTGTTTTCTTCGGTGCTTTCAGCTTGAGAGGTGCTGAATATGTTCTCCCTCTTTGGCTTCTAACTCCAGGTCTTTGAACTATACATGATGACATTCTCCTTTGTCTTCTCAGGTTGCCCTTTGAAGTGATCTGTTCAGCTCTATTATTTAATCATTTCTTCCATTGGTTTTAGTTACTCTATTTTCAAGAACAAGTTTTGGAGTCTCTTCTGACATCCATTTTGGTATTTTCTTTCTTTTAGTGATCTTTGCTTTCTCCTTGTATGTTCTTGATGGCATCCCACGACTCCTCGGGTCTGTGACCATTAGTGGTCAGTGTATTGAATCTGTCCTTGATATGTTCTCAAAATTCAGGTGAGCTTTACTCCAGGTTGCATTTTGGTTCTCGTGTACTTGCTTTCATTTTCTTCAACTTCAATCTGAACTTGAAAATGCACAATTGATCATCTGTTCCATAGTCAGTCCCTGACTTTTTTTGATGGATGATATTGAACTTCTCCATTGTCCACAGATGTAGTCAGTAGGATTCCTGTGTATTCTATTTGACAAAGACCACAAGTGTAGTTGCTGCTTATGTTGTTGAGAAAAGGTATTTGCAATGAAGAAGTCACTTGTCTTGCAAAACTCTCTCATGTGATCTCCAGGATCATTTCTATCACCAAGGCCATGTTTTCCAAAGACTGATCCCAATTTTCACATAATAATCACCAGCAATTATCTTGATTGCATGTTTGGTCAGTTTCAGACTGAGCAAGGTGGTAGAATTCTTCAATTTCTTCATTTCTAGCATTAATGGTTGATGTGTAAGGTTGAATAGTATTTGTTTTTAACTGGACTTCCATGTCAGTATACAGATATTTTCCCATCACAGACAACTTTCTACTTCCAGGTCGATCTTGAAATGTTCTTTTTAGTGCATGTCATACTCCAGAGGCTACATCAGGGAGTTCCCAACTGGGAACTCCACTGGGTGAACTGGACTGTACCCCAGACACACCTGTAACCTGAGGACTGCAGTCAGAAAGCATGGGGTGTCTGAGGTAGAAGAAAACAACTGTACCAAGAGTGGTGTACCGTTGGTTGGTCAACAATCAAGGTCTTGGCACATCAACTCCCAATGTGTTGTATTAAGACACATATTATCCTGGCAACCCCGTGACAGCCATTCTGTTATCCTCTGCGTGTGCTCGTATACATTAGTGTCACTCAGACGTGTGTTGCCATTGGCTCATTCTCTTGAAGCTGGGTTATTTGTTTTATTATTTTTCAAAATGAAACCCACAGATGTTGAGCCTACAGGGAAAGAAAATATAAAAAGGGTTTAGGGGAAAGAGGTTATTGAGGGATAAGGGAGACCAGAGAGAGATGATGTCAAGAAGTCCAGGAAGGAGTATGAGTGTGCAAGAAATTATTTGATTAGATTTGACATAATTGAACTATGGAACAATATGACATATATATTGGCTCCCTAAATATAGCAAATTAATGAAAAATAAAAACAAACAAACAAATAAATAAAGGCATAGATCCAGGAATGGGTTTGGGGCTTGCACTAAATCCTAGCCCCAATTTAAAAACAATCAGCTTGTACATAATGGCCCTGTTCAATACTCACTTTCATTACATGACCACTGAAAATAAGATGCTACAACGAAGTGTGGTGAAGGAAGCAGATGGTGCCGGCCCATCCATCGGAGTAGTGCCTGGGGTCTTAATTGCATGTATTCAAACAAGTAGCTGTCTAAGCGAGGAATCAACTGAGTTCACCAGAAGAAGCACACCAGCTTGTGTGATCCAAAGATGACAATCACAGGACGCCAATTTGGTGGTGAGAAAAGCACCAGCAACAAGTATGAACAGTCCATTTGTGGAGGACTACGCGGGATGGTGAGAGCCCAACACCCAACTGCAGAGTGTCCGGGCCGACTGAGCCACTGGCACGTCCGCTCTATCCACAGGTACGAGCAGCGATGGGCCTTTATGTCAGGGAGAAACCATTGAAATCTGGATGATGCTGGATCGAACTGGACATGTGGCCTGTTGACCACCTTACAGATGGAACCCGAGTTTGTTCTGGTGCAAGTGTCTCTTACTGGTTCCAGGACAGACATTTCTTCCCTGGCTTTTTGAATGTTGTTGGGGTCTTTTCCTTCTTATGCAGTATTAGTATTTTTGTCCATATACCATTATGTTTTTACCCTTACCACCTTAGCGCAATTTTGTTTTCTATTTTTTTCTGTCGGGTCTCCCAGTTTTGAAGCACAGGAGAAATGGATGCATAATGAAAATAATGTATTCAAGGGTAAGGTAGGAAAGGACATTTCGGGAGTAAATAATGAAGACGGGAGGAGGGAGGGGGCACTAGAATAGATTGTGATTGCATAACTCATCTTAAAGGCAATTTAATCAGGGGGGAGGGGGATGCTCTAAAAATTGATGTGGGGTGATTATACAATTCACCATGATATGATTGGATGATTGTACTATTAAATTATATGATATGTAAATTACTTGCCAATAAAACTGTTGGGGGAAAAAGAAATGTTCTTTTTGACAACAAATGTGACATTATTCCTATTGAGTTTGTCATTCCCAGCATACAATGATCAAACTCAAAATAGCCAATGTCACCCCATTTAAGTTCACAAATGCCCAGGATATTAACTTTATGTGTGCCATTTCACTTTTTATATATTCCAATGTTCATAGATTCATAAAATGTACCCATTAACATCAGGTTGATTCAGACTCATAGCGACTCTATAGGGCAGAAGAGAATTGCACCTGTGGCTTTCTGAGACTATACGTTTTTACAGGCGTAGCAAAATCTCATTTTTTTCCAGCAGAGTGACTGGTGGTTTTGAATTGCTGATCTTGTGGTTAGCTCCCCACTCCCCAATTGCATAGCCCACACTGTCACCAGGGCTCCTAAATTCATAGGCTCCATCAATTCTGCTTTCTAATGTTAGGTACTTGTACAGTTCATGTTCTGATTATGAATGGATGTATGCAGCTGTTTCTTTTCCCCTTAAGTCATGCCATATTAGCAAATGAAGGTTCCAAAAGTCTTACTCCATCGATGTCAGTAAGGTCAAGTCTACTTTGCGGAAGCAACTCTTCCTCAGTCATATTGTGAGTGTCTTTCAACTTAAGGGGCTCATCATCTGGCACTATTTCTAACAATGTCCTGCTGCTCTTCCTGAGGCTCTTAGTGGCTAATCCCTAGGAAGTGGGCAGTGTATTCCTTCTTCCTAGTTTCCAAACTGTGCTGAATCTGTTGACCTTGGATGATCTGCTGGTATTAAAATAATAGTGTCATCACTTCCAGCACCCTAACAACACGCACTCCACCACAGCTCAACACATTGTCAGAAGAGTGTTTACTCCTAGGACGTGTGACAACGTGTCAGCTAATGAGAAGTTAAATGAAGTTTTCTGGATTGTGAGAGGGAAGTTTCTAGGAACCCTTTGTCTTCCAATAACTTAGAGCATCTCACTCAGATTGCTTTCTTAGCAATGCGATGTCTGGACCTGTAGCAGTCATTTCCACACACCCCCACCCCCACCCCGCACCCCAATGAGGGAATGGTCAAGAAAACCAAAGAATGTTGGTCTTGATATTGCTGAACAACCAATGCTAGCAACTACCTGTCTCTGGATTTCTTACGATGATGAGAAAATAATATACTTAAAAAAATACATACACATACACACTGTGGTTGGATTTTCTGCTATTTGCAGCTGACATCATTTGGATTTGAAGTAGTGTAATAATGAACATTCTTAAACATAAATACTTGGGTAGCAACAATTTACATAATTCAAGAAGAGATACATTAGAGTTTCCAAGGCTTTTCCCTTGGCATGTCTATTTTCTTGGTGTGTGTGTGTGTGTGTGTGTGTGTGTGTGTGTGTGTGTG
>NW_022103898.1:68977507-68985060 GCF_000313985.2 Echinops telfairi | reverse complement strand
AGGCTTCACCACCCATTTATCCCTCCGCCTTTCAACCAGCACCACATGTGATTATCGGCCAGGCTGGCACAATTAACTAACTCAGTCGTTTTCACCTTAACAATTTTTTCAGCATTTACACACCTACATACTCATTTTCTCATATTGTAAAATTTCAAAGGCAGTTGTTTGATCACACACAATTTTTTCTACTTTTCCAGCTACTACTTTGAGGATTCATGGCAATGGCCACACAGAATTTACAGACAATATTGATGATTAAAAGGCTTATTAAGACAGTTAATGGGTTATAATGCAGGTCACAAATGCTGTGGAAGAGCTAGGAAAGAGGAACTAATAATAAGGGCTCAAGTAGAAAGATAATGTTTTGAAAATGACAATGGCAATATGTACTTGTTTGCTTGATATAATTGATTTATGGATTGTTATAATATCTGTAAGAGTCCCAATAAATTAACTTTTTTAAAGAAAGAAAATAAAAAGACAAACTGGGAGCAGTTTGCTTGGGGAGAGAAATAGTGTAGCACAGGAGAAAGCAGTATTAACTGGGAGATGAAGAACCAGGTCAAGTGCCTATTTGAACAGTAGTTATATGAGGCCAGGCAGGTCACAAAACCTTTATTCACCTGTTTCCTCATCGACAACATGAGAAGTTGGATTCAATCCATAGGCTTTTCATGATATTGATAGAGGTACTCAAGAAATTTTCAAGATCTATTTCTAAAATGACTATTGTCAGTTTACAGTGATGGCTCTGGTTATCTTAGAGAACTACAAACTCACTGTGCAGCCCATATGTGCCTAAGATGAATAAAATGAGAACATGTTTAAAAAGAGAATAAAAGAAATGCTCAGAATAGTCATTAGTCAGGGCATGTTACAAAGTCCTTTCAGGGCTGCTGAAAAATGCCCAAAGGGTGTGTACCTCCAATGTAGGACTCAACCCAGAGGCACTCAGCTCTAATGCCCTGGGCCAGCAACCCCAGCTTCCCAATTAAGTGCCCAGAGGCACCCCACTCCACAAGCCAGTCTCTTGCCCCATAATGTTCAGTTTTACTGGCTCTGTGGGCTGGGAAGTCAACTGTTCTGTCTCATGCTCTGACTCCTGGTCCTGCTGCTGCTGCTCCTCTGCCACTCCTCTGATGTCACAGTTGTCTTCTGGATCAAGGAGCTTCATAGTGGAAGATCTTGGGATCTTGAACATATACACATCCCCTGGCTCTTACTGCTAATTAGAGTCCTCCATCACCCATCCTCCCAACTCCCACCCCCTTGCTTCTCAGAGGGCTCATTTTATACCCAGAAGGATGGCAATCACAATGAATCCTTTTAACAATTACTTACATGTGAATCCTATCTGTATCTTCCCTAGATTTCTTTACCCAGACCCAACCAGGGGCAGGTCATTTGGTGTGAGTCACAAAGACTTTAGCTAGAAGAACCACATTAAAAAATTCACTGCCTCTGCAGCAGTAGTGGTTGGAAGAAGAAAGAAATTATTTATAATTTCAAACTATAGCTCTTACAAATAGGATATTTTAGGAACTGCACTGTACTGTTCATAGCTACAGACATAGAATTACCAAAGATACTTTATGCAAATATTGTGTAAACTAAAAAACACTTTGTTTTAACAACCCGGCCTTCTGTGATGCTCACCTTCCCTACACCATTGCTGAAGACAAAATGGGTGCATAAGCAAAAGTGGTGAAGAAAGATGATGGTGCCCGGCTATAGTGTCTGGGGTCTTAAAGGCTTGAAGATAAACAAGTGGCCATGCAGATGAGAAGCAACAAAGCCCACATGGAAGAAGTACACCAACCTGTGTCATCATGAGGTGTCGATGGGATCAGGTATCAGGCATCTAAGACCCAAAACAAAATCATACCCAATGTGAATGGGGGAAGGGGGGCTTGGAGTGGAGACCCAATGCCCATCTGTAGACAACTGGACATTCCCTCACAGAGGGGTCACAGAGAATAGATGAGCCAGTCAGGATGCAATATGGCACCGATGAAACACACAACTTTCCTCTAGTTCTTTGGTGCTTCCTTCACCCCACTATCATGACCTCAATTCTACCTTACAAATCGGATTAGACTAGAGCATGCACACTGCTACAGATAAGAGCCCGCAATATAGGGAATCCAGGATAGATAAACCCCTCAGGGCCAACAATGAGAGTAGAGATACCAGGAGGATTAAGAGAGGGTGAGGGGAGAAAGGGAGACTGAGTCACAAGGATCAACCTATAACCCCCTCTCAGGGGGGCGAACAATGGAAAGTTGGTGAGGGGTGGTGGAGGATGAAGTGAGATATGAAAATAATAATCTATAACTTATCAAGGGTTCGTGAGGGAGGGGGAAGAAATGGGGAGCTGATATCAGGGGCTCAAGTGGGAAAAGAATGCTTTGAAAATGATGATGGCAGCGTATGTGAAAATGTGCTTGACACATTAGATGAATGTATGGATTGTGATAAGAGACGTAAGATCCCCCAATAAAAGTATTTGGGGAAAAAAATTGTGTGAACTGATCTGTAATCTGCAGCAGTGCCACTATGGGCAGTGACACCCAAATGACTGTTTGTGATATATGTGTGCATTATTAAAGCAGAAATTATTTTTAACAAAACATTTAATAAATGTTAATAAACATTTTTTCAGAACCTAACTTACATGCATCAATATACAAGGCTAAATTATATGCTAATTTTCTTTTTGATCATTCTAATGTATTTCTATCCAAGTTGTCGGTATTACCCAATTACAATAATTCCTCAGATCACATGATTTTACCTGCATGTACTACAAGCACATGGTGTAATGTTCGTTGCTATCATTGTTATAGGTACTGATTTGGTCAAATTTGCTGGCATTCTATGTGCAATATTGTGGTAGTTAGTATTTGTGAATTCATATCAATAACTTTGAGAATGAAATAATAATTAAAGAAAAAGGAAATAAGACTTTTTCTCAGTTACTAATTTAACTATCCACCACTTATCTGTCAGTTTGTCATACTAGGGTCCCTTGTTTGTTGCTGTGATGCTGTAAGCTACGTCAGTGGCATTTCTAATGCGAGCAGGGTCGCTCAATGTGAACAGGTTTCAGGGGAGCTTCTAGACTAAGACAGACAACTCAGAAGAACGCAGCTTCTCACTTCAGAGAAAAGAGTCGCTGAAAACCTTTTGCATGGCTCAGAAACATTGTCAGATGCTGAAGACCTAATGAATAGAAGCAGAACGCTGTCAGAGATTGTGTCGGAGAATGGGTGCCTTGGGTCCAAGGGCACTCAAAATGTGACTGAGAGGAGCTGCTGTCTCAAAGTAGATTCAACCATGGTGATGTGCACGGAGTGAAACTTGTAGGAGTGGAGCTTTGGGGATCTTCCATTTGATAAAGGGTACAATTCAAGGTAAGAAGACACAGCTGCAAACATCTGCTCGTGATAGGAACTTCAATGTGCAAAGTATGAATCCAGGACAATTGGAAGTTGTCACAAATGAAATGGAACATATAAATATTGATATCCTAGACACTAGTGGGCTGAAGTAGACTCATATTAGCCATTTTGAATCAGAAAATCATGATATACTATGCTTGGAATAACATGATCAAGAGGAATGGTGTAGCATTCATTGTCCAAAATGACGTTTTAAAATCAATCTTGAAATACAATGCTAAAAAAGAAAAAGAAATACAACCCGACTGTAATATGATTTTATTTCTCTGCCTTCAAGGAAATTCGATCAATAAAGCTATTATTCAAATTTAAGCACCAACCACAAAAGCTAGTGATGAAGAAATTGAAGAATTTTACCAACATCTTCAGTTGGAAATTGATCAAACATGCAATCAAGATGCATTGATAATTATAGGCAATTAAAATGCAAAAGTTGGCAACAAAGAGGAAGGAAAAGTGGTTGAAAGTATGATCTTGGTGATAGAAATGAAACTGGAAATCAATAGAATTTGTACCCAATAACTTGTTCATAGCAAGTAGCTCTTTTCAACAACACAAATGGTGTTTATACACATGGACTTCTCCAGATGAATACACAGAAATCCAGTTGACTACATCTGTAGGAAGAGACAATGGAGAAGCTCAATATTAACAGTAAAAATCAGGCCACTAGCTGACAGTGGAACAGATCACCAATTGCTCATATGTGAAAATTCAGGTTAAAGCTGAAGAAAATTTTAAAAAGCCCATGAGAGCCAGCATATGACCTTGAGTCCATCCCACATGAATCTTAAGAATATCTCATGAACAGATTTGATACGTTGAACACTAATAGTAGACCTGATGAGCTGTGGTAGATCATCCAGAACATCATTCATGAAGAAAGCATTAGGACAGCAGTCGGTGCGAGATATGAAAATAATAACAATGTGCACTCTATTGAGGTGTTATGGGGGGGAGGGGAAAAAACAGGAGCTGATACCAAGGGCTCAATAGAAAGCAATGTCTAGAAAAGAATGAAGGCAACATATGTGCAAATTCACCTGATGCAAGCTATGTATGGATTGTGATAAGAGTTGTAAGAGTCCCCAATAAAATGATCTTTTCATTTAAATATATATATAATAATCTCATGAATAACAATGAGTATAAGGCAAAAGAAACCGTTCTAAAATTGATTTTGGTAATTATTGTGCAACTCTTCTTAATATGATTGAAGTCCTGAATTATATGATATGTGGATGAAATGCCAATAAAACTGTTTTAACAACAACAAAAAAAGCAAGAAAGCATTAGGTCATTAAAAAGACAGGACAGAAAGAAAAGATCAAACTGGATATAAAAGGAGATTTTGAAACTTCCTCTTAATTATAGAATAACTAAAGCAAATGGAAGAAATTACGAAGTCAAAGGGCTGACTAGAAAATTTAACAGGGGAAAAAAAGAAGAAAATTTCAAAGGGTAGCTGGAGAAGACAAAACCAACTATTATAATGAACTGTGCAAAGACCTAGAATTAGAAAACCAAAAAGGAAGGACACACTCAGCACATCTTAAACTGAAAGAACTCAAGAAAAAATTAAGCCTCTAGTAGCAATATAGCAAGATTCTATGGGCAAAACATTGAATGATGCAAGAAGCATCAAAAGAAGATGGACAAATATGGAGTCTCTGTACCAAAAAGAACTATTCGACATTCCGCCATTTCAGGAGGTAGGATATGAGCAAGAACCAATTATGCTAAAGGAAGAAATTCAAGTTGCACTGAAAACATTAGCTAAAAACAAAGCTCCAGGCATTGACTTAATACGAATGTACAAATGTGCTGTATATAATTGATGTATGTATGGATTGTGATAAGAGTCATATAAGCCCCTAATAAAATGATTAAAAAGAAAAAAGAAAATGGTTCAACAGGCTGATGAAGCACTTACTAGTCTATGCTAGGAAATTTGGAAGACAACTAGTTGGCCAACTGACTGCAAAGTGATTACAAGGATCTCCATGTAACCTCCTCCCTGGGGGATAGACAACAAAAAAGTGGGTGAAGGGAGACGTCAGACAGTGTAAGATATGACAAAATAATAATAAATTATCAAGGGTTCATGAGGGAGGGAGAGAGGGGAAGGGGGGGGGAAATGAGGAGCTGATACCAAGGGGTCAAGCAGAAAGCAAATGTTTTGAGAATGCTGATGGCACAAATGTACAAATGTACTTGACACAATGGATGGATGGATGGATTATGATAGAGTTATATGAGTCCCCAATAGAATGATTTTTTTTTAAAGAAAGAAAAAATTTGAAATATATACCCATTCAAAAAAAAAGGTAACCCAAAAGAATACTAACTTATAGAACAATATCACTGATATTACATGCAAGTAAAATTTTGCTGAAGATCACCCAACAAAGGTGGCAACAGGACATTGAGAGGGAGCTGCCAGATTTTCAGGCCAGATTCAGCAAAGCACTCTGAACAAAGGATATCATTGTTGGTACCAGAGGGATCCTGGCTCAGAGTAGAGAATACCAGAAAGATGCTTACTTGTGTTTTGTTGATTATGCAAAAGCATTAGACTGTGTGAATCATAACAAACTTTGACTAGCCTTGAGAAGAATGGGAATTCCAGAAGACATCATTGTGCTCATCTGGATCTTGTCCATGGATCAAGAGGCAGTTGTGCAAACAGAACAAGGGAATGCTGCATGATTTACAACCAGGAAAGGTGCGACCGGGTTGTGTCTTCTCACTATACTTATTCAATCTATATGCTGAGCAAATCATCAGAGAAGTTGGATTATATGAAGAAGAATGTGGAATCAGGATTGAGGGTGGCCTATTAATAAACTTTTGATAGCAAGCAGAAAAAGACCTGAAGCTCTTGCTGATGAAGATCAAGGATTGAGGCCTTCAGGATGGGTTACAATTTAATGTAAAGAAGACCAAAATCCTCACAACTGGACCCATAGGTAACATCATGATAAATTGAGAATGGATTGAATTTGTCAAGGATTTTGTCTTGGTTGGATCCACAAGCAATGTCCATCAGGGAAGCAGTAGCCAAGAGATCAAATGATGCATTACATTGGGTAAGTCTGCTGCACAGACCCATGAGAACATTGAAAAGCCAGAATGTTACTGTGAGGACTATGGTGTGCCTCAAGCCATGGTGTTCTCCATGGCCTCCTATGTGTGTGAAAGTTGGACACTGAATAAGGATGATGAATGAAGAAGAATGAATGCATTTGAATTGAGGTGCTGGCAAAGAATCTTTACAGTTCCATGGATTGCCAAAAAGACAAACAAATCTGTCTTACAAGAAGTACAGCCAGAGTGCTCCTTAGAGGCAAGGATGGCCAGAGTGAGGCTTACATACTTTGGACATGTCAGGAGAGACCATTCCCTGGAGGACATTATGCTTAGTGAAGTGGAGGGGCATTGACACAGAGGAAAGCCTTTTACAAGATGGATTGACCCAGAGGCTGTAACAACGAGCTCAGGGATAGGAACAATTGTGAAAAGAACGTGGGACTGGGCAGTGTCTCATTCTGTTGTGTAAAAGGGTCATTATGGGTCAGAACTGACTCACTGTCACTTAGCAACAACAATGTAACTACAGTGTTATAAGTCAGTATAGAAATTGCTTACAAAACAATTTTGTTACTATTCATATAATCTGAGAAATACTACATTTAAGCAATTTACTATTATGTTTACCCCATGTTATTCTAAGATTAAAACTTATAACAAACATCATTAAGAGTTCTGTGTGGTCTAGTATGAGAGCATGTCCATGGTGCAGGGTGGGGCCACCAGGAGTTTCTACAGTGGGTGACACCCTAGTGACACTACTGGTATCCTCAACTAAGTCATCAATGACCTCTCCATTTTAATTTTCAGCATTTCATCACGCCTTTGAACACACTAGCATGGGTCAATAAACTACAGCCTCTCAGCTAAACCTGGCTCGCAAGACTAAGGAATGGTCTTGGTATTTAAAACAGTTGTTAGAATGAAAGCGTATGAGACAGTGTGTGACAGGGACCATATGTGGCCCAGAAAATGAAACTATTTCCTATTTGGGCCCCC
>NW_022103898.1:68963945-68976588 GCF_000313985.2 Echinops telfairi | reverse complement strand
ATTTGCTTATGCACCCATTTGTCTTCAGCGATTATATCAGAGAGGTGAGCACACAATGATATGATCTTTTGTTCTTTGATGCCTGATAACTGATCCCTTTGGCACCTTGTGATCACACAGGCTGGTGTGCTTCTTCCATGTGGGCTTTGTTGCTTCTCAGCTAGATGGCAGCTTGTTTACCTTCAAACCTTTAAGACCCCAGATGCTATATATTTTGATAGCCAGGCACCATCAGCTTTCTTAGCCTCATTTGCTTATTCACCCACTTTGTCTTCAGCGGTTGTGTCAGGAAGGTGAGCATCATAGAATGCCAATTTACCCCTTTGGGCTCTTTACAGAGAAAGTTTGCTGACCCCTACTATACATTTTCATAGCAAATATTTGTAGTTTTGCATTCTGTTGCTGTATTAATTACAGCAACTAGAAAACATTGAAACATTTTTAAGCAAAAAGAGCTTTACTATAGGGAATCAGGAGCTTATAAAATCATCAGAAAGTCTAAAGAAGATGGTTCTTGACCAAACTTCATAAGCGATTCCTGGCACAAGAGTGCTCACCTGGACTACCTGGGAAGCTGCTACAGTTACAATAATCAGAGGGGTCAGGGCCTCTGCTGGAATTGTTGAATTCAAGGCAGCCCTAAAGAGTTAGTTCTTGCAATGGATATGTGTATGGATTGTGTTAAGAGTTATACGAGCCCCTAATAAAATGATTAAAAAAAGAGAGAGAGAGTTAGTGCTTGGACACTGGAGTATGCTGAAAATGCTGGAGAAAATCCCAGTGTCTCCACATCTGAGTCTGCCGGCAGAAACAAAGCAGATGGCGCCAGTCTAGGATTCATCTTCCAAGTGCATCCAACTGGCAGAAGGAGAACTTTGGCTACAAGGAGTCAGAGAGATGTGGTGTTTCTTCCTTGAGCCTCTGAAATCTCAAAAACGTATACTAGAAGTTAGAGACGATGCTGAGAGACATTCAGAGCATTCCCCCAGCTGGTTTGTGGCTTCAGGTTCTTTTCAGCTCCTCTCATCCTGGACGCAATCCTTATTCTTGCATTTCAGAGACCTACCCTGGCACTCTCCTTCACCCCGACTGAGTTGGATGTCCCTTAGCGTTAACTGCAATGGGATGAGCGCTTCATGTTATGATAGTGTGGTTTCCTGTCTGCTCCCTTCACTAGACTGCTTTAAGGCAGAATTTCAATCATTTTCAAAATTGAGTAAGAAAGCAATCAATGTTTTTTTTTATTTTGCAGATGAATTTTGATCTTTAATCCTAATATTGCTAGACTTCAATTATTATGTTAAATTCTTAGGAAAATATTGATTGCAGCCAGCATATTTTAGTGTTGAAATTTGTTTTTTAAAGTCCATTAAAAATTATTTGATTGCTTTTGTATATCAACAAAATCAGTGTATTTTTTATAATGAATACTTCCAATTATATTCCCAACAAATAGCTCTCCAGTTATCACTGTTCTATACTCTTATCTGATGTGCTGACCTCTGTATATAGTAAAACCTCAGTAAATACTGATCAGTGGGACATACTGCCACAAAAAAAGAAGAAGAGCCGGGAGCGGAGCATGTCTTTTGGAGCCAGGACCCCTGTGCTGGCAACCTCTTGAGTGAAGACTGAAGCCAAGGCACACAGAGAACGCCAAGGACAGTTAGGCCCAAAGCTCTGGGACCTAAGTCAGAAAACAGGGACCCCCTTCCCTCACAACCAACAGAGAGAGACAACCTGGGTTCAGACATCCAGCCTTCCAAATTATGGGAAAATAAATTTATATTTGTTAAAGCTATTCACTTGTAATGTTTCTATGGTTCCAGTAATAGATAACTAAGATAATTACTTATTTAGGAACCTAAGTAAACTTTTTGTTCATTTTTAATTAGTTTATTTATTTTTAACCATTTTACTTCCAACAATTCACATATCATACATTTCAATAAATCAATCACATTCATAAGAGTTATGCAACTGTCACTAGAATCAATTCCGAGTTATTTCTTCTTCCTTGCACTCATTGTTGTTAGCTTCCCATTTCCTGATAGCCTCCCCTCTCGTGTCCCTTTGAACCAATTGATCCAGTTGTTGTCTCAGCAGAATACAAACAAAAGGCCCAATATCCATGAAGGAAAGAAAAACCTCAATTGATAACAAAGAAAATAACAAAAACTGGAGCAAGTCTACATTGGGTCAAGAGGGATATCAATGACAAGTGTCATATTTTCACCAAACTACAATTGCAGTCATCCACCCTACAAAGTACTCTGTCTGATAATAAGTCCATAGTCAGAGGGGATTCGCCAGATTACTGCATGAGGAACTCTGAAAATGGATTTTGGACTTTCACTGTCATCCATAGTCTCTGCAAACCAAATGTTCAAAACCTGAGCTCTGATACCATTCCCTTCTCCAGGTTTGGATTTTATTGTTTAGGAAACCTAAATACCTTTAATTAGAGACTTCTGTAATTTTCTGGCTACACACATATCCGAAAATTCTTTATTATTATACTAACAATGCCCTCTTTGAATACACAACAAATATAAGCTATAAAAAAACAAAAGGATTGATAGAGGTGAACTGTGTTAGTCTGTGTTGACTAGAGAAACAAATTCATAGACACATATGTGTATAAGAAAGAGCTTTATATACAAGAGCAATTGTATATTGAGAAAACATCCCAGCCCAGTCAAGATCAAGTCCATAAGTTAGGTATTAGCCCATATGTCTCATACTAGTCTATAAATTCCTCTTCAGACTCACACAACACATGCAATGATGCCGAATGCAGGAAGACCACAGCCCAGTTGGTGGAAAGTCTTGTGGATCCAGTGGAAGTAGCTCAGTGCCAGCTGTGGGTCTCCACACCCTCCAGCTCCAGGACTCTGGGTCCATCAACGTAGCTCCATGTGTCTTGTTAGCAGGAAAATGAAGCAGAGAAAGATTGTGTCCCACCTCTTTTAAAGATCCAATTTTAATGGTTGAAGGCACGTGGGCTTACAAGCGCTCTGTTTTCGTCATTCCCAATAATCATTTCTATCAATCACTATATCAATAACAATATGCAGAAAAAAAACAGTGTAAACAGTACAGCCAGATCCTAAACTCAATTCTTTAAACCTCAATTTCAATCCTTACCTAAATTTATCTTAATCCTTATCTAAACTATCCCATTGATATGAAATATGGCCTTAGGTATCAAGCAGGGCCTTCTGTCAGCCATTTTGACCTCCCGTCAGTCATTTTCACTAAGTAACCTGGTCTGTGAGGAAATTCAAGGGGCGATTTCACCCCTTGGTCTCAAAATCTACATTAATCACATTTATTTCCACCATTTCAAACAGGAATGACCAAAGACAACAACCAAACAAAATAATCAAAACATAACTTCCCATAGTCTTTGCAGAAAACAACATGGTGAACAGCAGGGCCATTTCTGACCTCTGGCTAGTCAAGAGAAGAAAGACTACCATAAGGCAGAGGTCAAATAAGCATCCCTCTCCATCTGTAGGATTTGTTTCTCTAGTACCCAGCTCCCAAGGTACCAAAATGTATTAGACCAGATACTAGAGGAACAGATCGTGAGGATGGAGAGCCGCACCCGCGCTGCTGTGAGTCAGAAGTGACTCAATGGCAGTGAGTTTCGGGCATTTGTTTGTTTTTGTTTTTCGGTTTGCAGTTCTTAAATTGGAGAACTTATCCATGAATTCTCCTTTGTCTTTTGTTCAATGATTAGTGCTCCTGTGTAGTGAGCCTTTCTCACCTTCTAAACTGAGTTTCTGTAGGACCTCAGTTTTGTTTTCTATCCTCATATCATCCATGGTACTTCATCCATTTCTGGGAATAGCACATTGCAGGCTCATGATAGGCACGTGAGGTAGTTAGTTTATTGTGCCAACCTGGCCAATAAACACATATGGGGTTAATTGAAGGGTGGAGGGATACATGGCTCAGTGAACCTCACCTTTCTAGTTCTCGGGTCTCTTGCTTTGTGATGGTCGGACCAGGGTGCAGCTGCCTTAGCAGTTCCTGCTTCAGCTGGCAAGGCTCACTTCCTGCAAGACATCCCCAAGGGGAAGCCACATGGACCTACCCCGATGCATCCCTGGGTGCTGGAGCACCCATGTGGAGACACCTGCCAGTGCTGAGATGCTTGCACATTCACTGACTCGGCTTTCCTCCTGCAGTCAGTGTCATAGTGTGTGTTTTGTAAGATGGAGGAGGACTTTGTGGATTGGTGTTGGACATATGGGTTAGTGTTGGACTTGTGGGCTTGGGCAGCACTGGGTTGGGATGTTTTCTTGTTGCATACTTAACCTATATATAAAACTCTCTCTTATACATGAGTTTCTGTGGATTTGTTTCTCTAAAGTACTCAGGCTAACACAGCGCACATATTGGTGTATATATATGGCTTAAAGTATTCTTACACCAAGCTGTGCTTATAGTGATATGTTACTTTTCTCTGCAAATGACATTTAGGAACGCAACACTCACAGCTTTAGAAACTTCTGTGTATTCCAAGATAAGATTCTTATCCTCACAGCAGAGTATAGTCACTGCTCAGGCAGCCTCTTGGGAAGCTGAATGAGAGGAGGCTTTTCTGGTGGAAATTGTGCTGAGTGGATCTGAAAGGTCTTGGCACTGTGGATAATACCAGATACAGTCGGGGTGTTCCATAAGGAACTAGTTTCTAGTCTATCTCTTAGGGAAATCAGAAAATCACATTAATCCAAGGCTTTTCTCCATCTGCAGAATCTCTTGTTAGAAAATGAAATTAGAAAAGAAGCTAAAATTCTCCCCAACATAAGAATCACTTATCTATATTACACAATGCTTCTAGAACCTTAATTTTATATCTATATCTCAGACAGTCTTAAGGAAACGGCTACCTGAAATGCAGTTTGAAAGAGGAGTTAAGCCCCAAAGCATGTGAACTGGGAAAAAATAACTTTTAAAGTTTAAAGTTTTAAAATAAAAGTTCTTTTACTTTCTGGGGGAATGGCAATATTCACCTCTAGAGTAGACAGAACTTTTGTTTGTGGAGGAAAGGGGGAAGATGGGTTTTGTGGGGTTGTGTTGAGCTAATTTAGATGAGGGAGAGTAGTTTTGACACACATATATAAAACATGTGATTATATATGTGTGTGTGTGTGTGTGTATATATATACACAAGGGGGTACCCCCCTAAAAAACACAGAAAAGGCTCCACTGGCCAGAGCTTTCATAGTACGCATTTTTCCCACTAGGTTAGCATCAAGCAACTCTCTCTGAGCTAGTGCATGCACCCAGTGACGTCACCTGGGAAGTTTCTCTCTGATCACAGTGAATTTTGTCATAAAAGCAATTTCATTAGAACCTCATTTTTTCTGATGACTGATTTAAAAGAACAGCTTGCACCTGTGAGATTTTGTTTCCTGCTGGGGAAAAATGCCACTGAAACTGTTGTGATGTTGAACACAGCTTCCAAGGACAGCACGATGGGAAAAACTCCAGTGTATGAGTGGTTTTCTCATTTCAAAAAAGGTGAACTGTCGATTCATGACAAACCTCATTCTGAATGACCACCAACTTCCTGAATGGACGAAAATGTCAACTCTATAGTGAGTGCATTTAGAGTTTGTTCCACCAGCTAAGATGTTAATCAAGCCTCCAGTTTAGAGCAGTGGTTCTCAACCTGTGGGTCAAGACCCCTTTGGGGTTGAATGACCCTCTCACAGGGGTCACCTGATTCATAACAGTAGCAAAACTACAGCCGAAAATGACTTTATGGTTGGTGGTCCACCACAACATGAGGAACTGTATGAAAGGGTCGCAGCGTTAGGAAGATTGAGAACCACTGGTTTAGAGGTTCTAAAAAATTGTGTAACAGTGAATGACAAAAAAAAAAAAAAGGCCTGACCTGTTTGCCACCACAGCAATGCACCTGCTCACGCAGCCATCTTAGTGTGCTGGTTTGGGGCCAAAGCCCAGCATGCCTCTCTTGCCACATGCATCTTACTCACCTGACCTCGCTCTATGAGACTTTTTTTTTCTTCACCATTAAAGAGGTGAAGAAAAAAACTGATGAGTTTGAAAAATGTTTCCAAGAATGGAATCGCAGATTTGACAAGGGTCTGAGGTGTAATGGAGAGGACTTTGAAGGAGATAAGGTTGTTTCAAAAAAAAAAGAATTTAAATACATATCTTGGGGGTGGGGGGCAAGATTCCGGGGTTTGGGGGTACCCCCTTGTATATGTGGATAACAGAATTACGGAGACTTTCTCCTAAAGGACTCCAAAAAGTGAAGAAGTCAGTCATAAAAATGTTGACAGCAAGGCCTGAAGAAAATACCGTGAGCAACCTGGTGTTGCAGATGGTGAACGAACTTTAGCTGTTTCTCCGTCCGGCCCTGTGCTGCGTGCTGTCTGCTGCCTCCTTCATTATTCCCAGGTCATGGAGCTTAGGGAACAGAGGAGGAGGGACAATGGCCCCAAACAGTGAAGTGAGCAAGGAGACAGGAGCAACCACAGACAAATGGCTGCAGGGATGTAGAGTGAGAGATGCTCAGGGAGTGCTAACCCCACAGACTCCTTCTTAACCCGGGGACACCTCTGAGGAATCATGTCTGAGCATTAAAATGATGGATACATTCACTGCTCCTCCAGCTGATACCTGAGCAACAGGAGAGCCCGCACACTGTGCAAGGTTAGCGTGGATGAGCTTTCTTGCTCTGGTCCAATTTTCCTTAAGGAATTAAATACAGAGAATCCATAGAGAAAATTGGAGAGTGATATTAAGGGCCACTCATCTGATTGGGGGAAAATGCTACATCTATTAAGCATACGTACACACAAAACTCAGTATCCTGTGTGTACGGGGATCTGTACATTTCTTAGTAACGATCGCCATGGTAGCAAGGTGGTTTGACAGAGCATGCAAAGAAGAGCGCTACCAACTAATCATGCGCTGTCTTTCAGCCCTTATTTAATTGTGCGAATCCCCTTTCCCTGCCTATTCATCTCCAGCTCTTCTCTCCTTCAGAGCATCGAGCGCGGTGCGAAGCATATAGTGGGCACTCAAGCATACCTACTGACTGGGTGCTACGGACTGAATGCTACTTCTACCATGGCCTCCTTTTCCAAGCAGAGATTCACACCAGCAGACATTTGATTTTAAAAACAGCTTCTTCATTTGGGGGACTACAATCCAGCTATGTTCCTGACAGGGACTGGCCCAATATGATTTTAGAGGGAAGGGGTTAAAGGGCAGTGATTGGCAATCTGAGATATTATACTACTAAAAGGCTCACCTGTGAGAGAGTGGAAAATAGAATGTGGACTAGATTTGCACTCGCCAGTGAAGCCATCCCAGGCCCAGAAGCTTTGTGTAACGATGGCTTTCAGTGTTGTTTCCTGCCTAGGTGACACATTTGGCGGCAGTTCCCCAAGCATTTAATGTCAGGCTTCAGTGAAAACCCTGAGGACAGGGAGTACCATCGACTCCAACTGGGCATCAAACTGAAAATTGCTTTTTAAGCCCCTGACCACACCTTCTACCCAATTAACACTCATCCTGGGAAGCCTCCTTATTATAATTCCTTGAGTTAATGACAATCTTTCACTATAGCCTTTTCCCTAATGTAGTCTTACATTTCATTTTAATTGTCAGTTATATAATTGCCTTGCATCTCAATTACTTCCATTTCTATTTTTAATGTTTTGTTATTTCACATTTCTTTTTTTCAAAGATTTAAAGGTGTATATAAGGAACCCTGGTGACATAGTGGTTAAGCTCTGGCCTGCTGATGAAAAGGTCAGCAATTGGAACCTGAGCTAGTCTGGGTACTTTAGAGAAACAAACCCACAGAAACTCATGTATAAAAGAGCGCTTTATTTATATAGGTTAAGTATGCATCAAGAAAACGTCCCGACCCAGTGCTGCCCAGCCCACAAGTCCAGCATTAACCCATATGTCCAACACCAATCCACAAAGTCCTCCTCCATCTCACAAAACACACACAATGACACCGACTGCAGGAGCAAAGCCGAGTCAGTGAATGTGTAAGCATCTCAGCACTGGCAGGTGTCTTCACATGGGTGCTCCAGCACCCAGGGCTGCATCGGGGTAGATCCATGTGGCTTCTCCTTGGGGATGTCTTGCAGGAAGTGAGCCTTACAAGCTGAAGCAAGGAACTGCTAAGGCAGCTGCACCCTGGTGCGACCATCACAAAACAAGAGACCAGAGAACTGGAAAGGTATCCCTGCGCCCTTCAATTAATCCCACATGTGTTTATCGGCCAGGTTGGCACAATAAACTAACTCAGAACCCATGGGTCACTGCGAGAGAGCCTTGGAAACCCTAAGGAGCTATTCTTGCAACCCTGTCTGCAGGTTCCTCCGAATTGGAATTGATTCCTTACCAGTGGATTGGCTTGTTGGTTGGTTTAAAGCTAGGGATGCGCTTTTCTGTGGCGGAGGTGGTGTCAAAAGGGCCTTTGATTATGAACTGAGACATGCACATAAACACTGGGACGCCAAACCAGAGACAGTGCGCTCTGGTTGGAGTGCCTCAGCGCTTCACCTTTACTCTCATGCATTTGGTGTGCTCCGTGTGTGTGAACACGTCTAGGAGCACATTCTTCAGGAAGACTTGGAGTACAACCCCCCAAGGTCTCCTTATAGCTAAGGATGGAGATGTGCTTGATGCTCCCACGCCGAGCTGAGCTGAGCCAGACGTCTGTTGTTACAGCAGAGATCACCTAACAGCGATCCTTGGCTCTGTCTTACCAAGACCTTCCCACCTTTGCCAGGACCCCTGACACAGACTAGACTGCATAACCCCTAAAATAAAACCTCTACAATAGGTTTTTTCTATTTTAATAACAAGTGTTTGCCATATTTGGGATATGAGTTCCTGTGGATTCAACAGACTCTCAAGGTGGGCCACTCCAGCCTAAAGATTGCAGTTGCACGCGCAAGGTGAGAACAAGAATGCTTGTCCCTGGGACTCTTTCGCGGGAGCTTCCGGTTGGTCAAGTTGACATTTGGCAGGTATGCTGTACCAGTCACTAGGAATGGGACCCTCACCGTAACATCCCCTTCACTGGGACAAACAGCAGGACCAGCCTCTTCAGGATCAAGCGGCAAACACTTGTCCATGAAAGAACAGGTTAAATCCTTCTCAACCTGCTAAGGAATTTGACCTAGTTCCTTGAAAGTAGGATGTGCCTTGAAAATATAATCAGCTGCAAATATGGTTCCTCCTTTCTCAAAATTACTTTGGAGCCTCTGTGAGACATTCTGTTCCACTTGGCCCGCCACGAGTGTGAGATGACCTTGACTAGTTCATAATGAAATTCGGGGAACAAATAACTTGCCATCATCACCTACATCACACATCTGTAACATGCATAGGCCACCTCACAGCCAAAAAGAAGGAAGGTCCCTCAGACTCCATCTGTCTGCCAGCTCTCCTAAAGGAGCCTGACCCGGCAATAACGTTCTCAAATGGCACCAGCTCATCCGATGTCCTGCCTGAACGGCTCTACCACAGAAGCTGGCAGGACGAATCTGACGCTCAGCCCGTTGTTACTTTTCAACATTGTGTTAGTCTGGGTAGACTAGAGCAACAAATTCATGAAGACTCATATGTGAATAAGAGAGAGGTTTACTGTATATACTTGTGGATAAGCCAAGTTTTTCAGCACATTTTTAATGCAGTTTTTGTGGTAAAATTAGGTGCCTCGGTTGATATTCGGGTCAGCTTATACGGTATATACAAGAGTAATTGAATAATACTCTTATCAGTCCAATCTAGATCAAGTCCATAAGTCTGATATTAGTCCATATGTCTGATACCTATCTATAAAGTCCTCTTCTGACTCACAAAACACATGCAATGACACAAATGCAGGAAGATCAAAGGCCGGTGGGTGGGAAGGCTTGTCAATCCAGTGGTGTTGTAAGCATCTCAGGACTGGCAGGGGTCTCCATGTGGCTTCTCCAGGATCCAGGGCTGCATCAGAGGAGGTCCATGTGGCTTCTCCTCTGGGGTGTCTCGACAGGAGTCAGCCTTGTCAGTTGAGCGTCTCCAAGGGAGTAGCAGAGAGAGTCTGTCCCACCGCCAAGGAGGAAATACAGGAATTCCCAGAATTCTCAGGAGAAGGGCATGTCCACACAGAGGCCTGATTGGCTATAATCCGGTTGACAGACTAGACTCCACCCCTTCACTCTTAATCCTCTCAAGTCCCAAATTGACACCATATTATGTAACTACCACAAATGTGTAGGTTGAGAGATGATTTACATATCATACAGTTCATTCTTTCAAAGTATGCAATTCATTTGTTTGATGTGCATTTACAGGGTTGCATAATCATTCCCATAATGTTTTAGAACATTTTCATCATTTCCTATTCAAACAAAACCCTATGCCCATTAGCAGTCACTCGCCATTTCATTTCATTTCTTTTTTTATCATAGTCACCTTAGTGGATGTGAACTAGTATCAACTTATGGATTGTTTTATTATTATTATTATATTGTGTTTGGGGTGATGATTTACACAGCAAGTTAGGTTTCGATACCACAAATTGTCCAGTGATGTCGGGCACATTATTGGCAGTGTGTGGACGTTCTCAACATCTCCATTCTGGTTTTGCTGTGTCCGTTGCCCTGCTCCTTCCCTTCTTATCTCTGGTTTAAAGTAATGGTTGGCCATTTGCTCTCATGTAGGTGGTTTTTTAAAGGAGCACAGTATTTAGAGGTGATGCCCATTATTTTGTGGGCCAATCTGTTATCTAACTACCAGATAAGTTCAGGGATTTATTTGGGGTCAAGGTTTAAAGAGTATCTCAGGGTATTGTGGAGGCCGCTAGTCTCAATAAGTCCTGTAGGACTGGGCTTGGGGTTCTTAATTTGAGGTTCCATTCCACGGTTCCCCCATCTTATCAGGGTCTATATGTTGTAACCCTGATTGGAACAGTTGGCTGTGGTGGCTGGGCACCTAGTTCTTCTAGTCTCAGGGTCGATAAGGGAACATAGTGTCTTCTTTGTTGTTTTTTCCTATCTGCGGAGCGTTTTCCGACAGCCCACAAACTAAAAATGATGACTTTATTGTTTTTGAAAAGTCAAATATGACATGTGAAAATGATATGAAACTTAAATTTTAGTGTCCATAAAACATTTATGATTATAATATAACCAGGCCATTCATTATATATTTGCCGTATATGGCTGCTTTCCACATTACAGTGGCAATGACCTGTAAAACCTAAATACATGCTATATTCCCATTTACAGAAAAAGCCGACGAACCCTTGCTCTGTGACATCATTGGGTGAGACCGCAAAGGCTTTGGGACAGGGAAAAGAAAGATGCCTACCCAGTGGAAACGCGTGTTTTCTTGACGCAAACAGGCAGAAAAGGTAGGAGATCAGGCTGTTGTATGTAGGTTGTGGAAGGCCATCATATTTCTCACCTGATTTGATGAATGCTTCCAACTCTAGGCTCCTCCCTTGCAAACTTCTCCAGAGTTCTATTCCTACGCCATTGCTTTTATCCGACGACGGTATATTGTTCATCAGAAGCCTCCACTTGTTCTGCACTACATGCACCGGTTCCCCACCACCTCTTCATGACGGACACTTACTTGGTGAGGGCCCTGCAGAATCTGACCTCCTATCCTCACCTCCCTAGCCTTATTTCCAGATCCTCCCCTTTAGTAGAACCCTGTTTCCAGTTTGGGCACCATTGCTCGTCCTTTCTCTTCTACTTGCTATGGTTTTTTCCTTCTCTGAATCGTAGATACGCTTCATTACGAGAGAGAGAGAGAGAAATAGTGAATATTATGTGAAATAGTCCAAGCATACAGAGAAATAGAACAATAGAAATATCTGTGAATTACTGCCAGACTTTGTCCAATCAGGATGTTTTGCCATACTGCTGCTCATTTCCCAGCGTGAGGCAAAGTTTCTTTGAGATAGTTCAAGGAAGAGACATTTAAAATGTTTCAATCTGCTTAATTTAAAAATCTATATCATAAATATACACATTTAAAAAATAGATCTAAAACAGCAGATCAGTGATTTTTCAGATATTCTTTCATGCAAGACTAAAGTGGATAGATATTAGAAACTTATTAAGCAATTAATGGTATTAGAAAAATGTGTAGTAATAATATAGCAAAATAATTTTTTCCTAATAAAACATGGCAATAATGAAGGTTTTACTCAAATCATTGTGGCTTGGAAAAGTCAGTTCACTGTGATGTAAATCCTAACAACAGGAGGCCGAGTTTTATTTTCATGTGTCCCAAGAATCCAACAGACTCAGAGGATGGATTTGTTGAATTAAATTGATTTCTCACTGGAGCAACAAGCTCTCTGGCTATCTTTTTTTTTTTTTTTTACATGAGGTATGCATTTATTTTTTTTTTTCAAGGTAAAGAATAATTTATACAACTAGTTATTTTCAATGAAACCCCAATTTCAGCTCATATTTCCATTAATATTCTTTTTTTTTTCTATTCGCATGTGTTTTTTTTTTTGGTTTTATTGGGGCTCATACAATTCGTCACAATACATAGATCAATTGTGTAAAGCACATCTATACATTTGTTGCCCTCATCATTCCCAAAATTCGTTAGCCTCTAA
>NW_022103898.1:68960231-68963176 GCF_000313985.2 Echinops telfairi | reverse complement strand
CACACACACACACACACACACACACACGCACATTTTTTAGCAAAACCTTTTCTCGGTCTGCTTAAAAAATCACTATTCTGTGACATCATATTATTATTATTAACATCTGAAGTCATATTGGCAACTGGATCTTGTCTTGAGACTTGGCAGTGAGGAATCATCTGTTGTGTAGCAACCCCTGGCCACATTCTTACCCAAATTACATCAGTGCTGTTACCAAACTGCTGTCCTATCTTACAGCAGTTCTGAGTGTGACCCTTTTACACGTCTCTCTCCTGCCCTCGCATGACCTTCCATGCTCTCAGATACCAGAGGATCTTAATTGTAGCAAACTCTTTCAGCTAGCTTCTCTTGTTCAGAGTCTGCTTTGAGGCAGTGAGGGTTTTGGGGGGAAGTCAGGAACAGGGGGTACCAATAAGGCCTCTCTGGTATAAAAGGTCAGAAAGCTGGATCTGAAGTTGGATTTCACCCTCAGTTTCATCATAGTTGACTCAGGAACGTCAGAGGAAAGTCTTTGGAATTTCTGTCTTGCACTGACTTCCGTGTCTCTAACTACTGCTACAGCATAGGTCTTGAGCTTAAAACCACAAACCAGGGCTGGCCTGTTCTCAGGATAACCATTTAACTTCTCATCCCAGTGAAGTCACTTCTGAGACGGAAAGGAAATGCTAGGAATAAAGGCATAAACCAGCACTCATCCGGGCAAACATGTTAAAGTCATCAGACTAAAACATTTGGAGCCTCTTACCCTCTGCGATAAAGTCTCTCAAACAGGGGTCTCTCCGCTTAAACGTAAAGGTCTGTGGCTTTCTTGGAGAATTTAAAGCTTTGTTTTCGCGTCAATGAAATGCCCCATAATGTACAAGCCCATGAGCACTGCTTACATCGATCCAGTTTGGCGTCCAATGAGAGAATTTTGTCCCTGGCCCAAAAGAGTAGTGAGCCTGATTTCCCCAGGGAAGTAAGAGGGTCAAGCCAAGTGAAGTTCCAAAGAACAGTGTGGAATAAAAACAGATTTATCATGGTTTTAAAAGAGGAAAATGAAATTTGGCAGTAGGTGGTTACCAAATGCAAGGGTCTGTGTGGTCGCGTTCAATCATATTCACTTTGCCAGTGGAGATTTCATTTCAGCCAGATATGCATTAACAATATTAATTTGTATTTGATTTTATAAAGTGTTTAATTTGCAAATGAGCATTGATTGTGTATGATCATAAAGAGCCTTCTTACCCTTAGATTTCTGTTACCATTAATGGAGCATGACAAGGAGCAAAATATTTTTAATTTGGAAGTCGGCAGAAATGTGAAGTTTGAAAACAATGCTCCCAAGTGACAAGTCAAGTTTTGCTTTTCTCACTTCCCCTTCCTGATCCAACTGTGCCCTCTGGTGGCACAATAGAAGTAAAATGCTCCAGTTCTTAGGATGTGTCCTTTCCAAATGAATTTGTAGGTCAATTGTGTGGAATAACTTCCCTATAAAAACAATGTTATAAAGAATGCTAGTGATTCGTAGTGACTGAGTGTTATTGAACTTTGTGCCCTGTGTCTAACCCTCATTGTTTTCTTAAAGATGATTCCATCATGTGCATTTTTAAAAATATGTGTAAATGAACAACCAATGCATTTTCATCTAAAAAACTTTCCCATACATGAATACCCCCCTTATCTCAATAGTATGTTAAATTATGTCTGTACCATTGGCTAGTTTGATGATACTATTATTAGAATTACCAAAGATCTCATGGAAGCTCCTTATATATCTCTCAAAAATAACTGATAATGCTGCCACTGACGTAGAACATTATATATATATACATATTATATATATGGATTTTGAGCTCACACTTAGCTGTAAGCTCTAGCCTAAGAATAATCAGTTCTTATGGTGTGGTCTTGTTAGATCCTTGCCCTCATGAAGGGATCACTGAAGATATGGGTCCTACAGGAAAGTATGGTGAAGACAGCAGGTAGTACCAAGCTAAGAGAAAGAACAGCATCTGGGGAGAGAAAAGCTTGTCTTAAAACAAGCGGCCATCTAAGCGGGATGTCAGCTAAGTCCACACAGAAGAAGCACACGAGCCTTTGTGACCTAAGAATTGTAAGTGATACAATTCAAAATCAGAAGAAGAAATTGCGTCAGAGCGTATAGTTCTGGGCACCTGGTTTGCAGAAGGCTGTCAATGACAGTGCAAGCCCCAAATCCATGTGCAATGCATTAAGCCTCCATTTAACTCCCTTGGACCATTGACTAGGGATGTAAATAGCCTTGTTCTCCAACAGAGTGTATCAGAACGTGAATAAATGCAGATATAGTTAGGTTAAATCTTAACATATCATTTGTTTTGTTTTCCCTTTTGATCCATTTTTAAGTTGTACTAGTTTTTATTCTTTTCTGATCTCTTTTGGATTGTAATTTTCTGTTTCATTTTGTTATTGTTGCTGAGCGGATGTGTTGTATGATTTTTCTACATGACATCCAGGATAGGTAAATCTATAGAGACAGCAACTAGAATTTCTTAAGGTCATAGCAGGGGAGGTTAAAGGGAAATGGGGAGCCAATAACAATGAGTATAAAATTGAAGAAAATATTCTAAAATAGATTGTGGTGCAACAGAAAAGTGGGTGAAGGGAGATGTCAGACAGTGTAAGATATGACGAAATAATAATTTATAAATCATCAAGGGTTCATGAGGGAGGGGGGAACAGGGAGGGAGAGGAGAAAATTAGGAGCTGATGCCAGAGGCTTAAGTGGAGAGCAAATGTTTTGAGAAAGATGAGGGCAATGAATGTACAAATATGCTTTACACAATTGATGTATGTATGTGATAAGAGTTGTATGAGCTCCTAATAAAACAATATTAAAAAAGGTAATAGTTGTAGATAACAAAAAATGGAAAACTTTTAGCCTCTAAAGAAATAAAATACAAAAATTTTTAAAGATTTTT
>NW_022103898.1:68957246-68959327 GCF_000313985.2 Echinops telfairi | reverse complement strand
CTCCTCCACCTGTCCCCGGCAGACAGAGGAGCATGTCTGGGCGGGCGCCTCACCATCATCAGTACTTAGGTGGACAGCCAGTACTTCTGCTGGGTGACCCTAGCGTCCCTCCCCCAGGAGGGACCTTACTCTTTTCCTACCTGTAGGACAGAGCAGAAGTGATCCTTGAGGGTTTCTGAGGCTAGAGAGCTTCAAAGGAGCAGAGTCTCACCTTTCTCCTACAGAGCAGCTGGTGGGTCTGAACCTCCTACCTTGCTGTTAGCAACCCAGTATTCAACCCGCTGTGCCACCAGAGATCCTTTGTCGCGGCATTGCTCATCGCTGGAGGTATCACATTGAAAACCAAGGTGTTCCTGGTCTCCAGAGAAAGCAAAGCCAGGATGAAATATTACGCCAGTAATCTTTGTTAGCCTAACTTTTATTTCCTAAGCTCAGTCACCCATTCAGCAGAGTAGGCACTCACTTGGTGCTCAGCAAGATTTAAATCATTCATTTGTAAAAACTGAAACATGAGCTGATACCAAGGGCTCAAGTAGAAAGACAATGTTTTGAAAATGATGATGGTGCCACATGTCCAAATGTACTTGACACAATGGATGTATGAATGGATTGTGATAAGAGCTTTGAGCCCCCGATAAGATGATTACAAAAATAATAAGAAAGCGCATTGCCCTCACTTCCCTAGACAGCCCAAGGCTGGGCAGCCGAGCCTTTAGGATATGCGTACGGGTGCCCTTGATGGAATTTGGATGCTAAGGTCCACAGAATCACAAGCAATATCCTGACGGCCTTGGTCCGAGGACCCTGACCCAAATGTGTCAGTTTTCCTTTGTGCTGCTGCCCATTTCCCAATCATGGTCCCTTTCCAGCTCCTGTGTCCTGGCTGCCACTGTGGAAGAACGGCTGCCATCACTCACGCTTCCGCGGCAGCTGTCCTGGTACTCCATCCATGTCTACTTAAGTGACCGTGTTTCTGTAAGTCCTTGGGTGCCACTGTGACCTCCTGCTGACGCTTCCCCTCATCCAGCTGTGCCTTTGTGCTGTTTAAGACTTAATAAATGTATCTCCATAAATTAAAAACTAAGGAAGTGAACAAATGCACTGAAAGGATCGCTTCATAGTATGATGTGGACCGATGGAGGTTCCTTTAGGTAAAGTGAGCTAAGTTCTCTTTAAAGTGATAGTTGGGGTTGTGGAGGGCTGTGGGGGACGATGGGAGCCCAAAACCCATCTTCAGTGTATCTGGCCAGACTGAGCCACTGGCAGACCTGCTCCAGGCACAGACAGGAATCTAGAACAGCCCTTCTATCAGGCAGAGACTATTTTATTTGGTTATGCTGCATCGAACTCCACACTTGGCCAGTTGACCTCCCTATTCAACGGTTCTCAACCTTCCTACTGCCGCCACCCTTTAATACAGTTCCTCTTGTTGTGGTGACCCCCAACCATAAAATTATTTTCACTGCTACTTCATATCTGTCATTTTGCCACTGTTATGAATCGGGCGGCCCCTGTGAAAGGGTCATTCGACCCCCAAAGGGGTCTCAACCCACAGGTTGAGAACTGCTGCTATAGATGTTACCTGAATTTGTTCTGGGGGTTCCATGACAGAAATTTCTTCCCTGGCTTTCTGAATGTTGCTGAGGGTCTTTTGCTTCTTATGCATTATTTGTAGTTTTGTCTTTGTACTATTATGATTTTATCTTTGCCACCTGAGTGGGACTTTGTTTTTTATTGTTTTCTGTTGGGTCTCCCAGCTTTGAGGCACAGGAGGAGTGGATGCATAATGAGAATGACTGATATGAGGGGGGTAGGGAATACTGGGGTGGGGATGGGTGACAGGGAGGGAAGGGGGATTTGGGGAGTAAATAATGAAGGCAGGAGGTGGGAGGGAGCACTAAAACAGACTGTGATTGCACAACATTTTAAAGCCGATTTAACTACGGGGGAGGGGGTGGGGGGATGGGCGCGAAGCTCTAAAATTGGTGATGATTGTACAATTCTCTTTTATATGACTGAACAATTGAACTATTGAATTGTATGATATGTAAATTATGTGCCAATAAAACAGCTGGGGGGAA
>NW_022103898.1:68953955-68955949 GCF_000313985.2 Echinops telfairi | reverse complement strand
GAGTTGGACGCTTATACAGAACTTGATGAATACAATAGCCCTTAAGGTAGGCTTTTCATCACCTCCTACTGGATGACACTGAGGACCTGAAAGAGGCTGTAAAGACAGGCAGGATTCAGGCACAGCGTCTGGACTCTTATCCACTGTTACACTATCCAGGTGTCTAGCCAAGGAGACATGCTGCCTGCTCTCCAACGAGAGAAGCTTCGGATCCAAAAGACGCACATGAACAGACCCAGGAGACTTGTGATCGGATAGGACGGGAAAGAGTGGCTCCCTGCCTCCGACTGAGAGCCAAATCTAAGTCGGCCTCCCAGTTTGTACAGCACTTTAGAAGTAAAGACACTGAGCAGCGAGGAGTCAGGCCGTGGGTTAACACTAGGAAGCATTGCTCAGAAAGTGTCAGCAAATTTGCCCTTTCAGGAAATGCCCAGCTTCTCTCTTCCATATTTATGAGCTGAACTTCATTATTCTGTAAAAATATTATATATGAAACAAGCAGTTTTAAAGTCAGAAAAAGAAAATATAATGCCGTAGGTTGTAGCGTATCATCAGTCACCCAACTTTGACCATGCCGTCACCATGAGTCAAGGTCGTGTCAGGGCATTGTGTTCGGTTTGATTTACCTGCTACTGTAAACTCTGAACTGGGTGGTGGCTAGCAGTTCACTCCCTGTATTATAAAAGTGCTCCACGAGTCTAGAGTCTTGAACCTGATCAGAAAACTGGCTTCGTGTATTTTCCTTTTGGGTGATCCTTGGTAGTCTTGAAAAGTTAAGGGCTCTTTATATTCAAATTTTTCCACAAGTATATTTCCTGAAAAATAACGATTCTTTTGTGACCAAAATCAATATTGAATCAATCAAATGTGCCTAATGGCTAATAAAGATGGTCTGTTTAGTAATTTTCTTGGCTTTGACAACAATGCCCAAAGTGTACAGAAGCGGAGAAGAACTGTGGTTCGATAACCCTTCAAAGCCCGAGGATGGGTTTTTTCCCTCTCCATCCGGCCGTGCAGTCAGAGCCAGGCCTCCTCCAGAGCTCGCATTGCTATTGACCCACAGCCTGAGCCCCGCTGCAGAGCTGACAAGGTGCTGATGGGTAGTTTCGTTGAGTTGCACCATTGACCAGTGCTCAGCCCACGGCCCATTGTTTGCCCAGTTTGAAGTGATGCCTGCCTGTGTTCCAAGAATCTTTCCATAGTTCTACTTGGCCAGTAAATGTGGGTTACCTCTCCCCCATGGGCCACTCATACATACCATTCTGCTCCCTTCTCCACCCACAGAAGGAAGTAGCGGAGACATGACCTCCTTGATGGGTGGCAGGTGAGGACACTTGGGCACTTGTGGGGTGATGTGGTGGTAGCTTGAATTGAGAAAATCCTGGTCCACAGAAGGCAGGATTAGTTGAAACCATTCCTTGATCCAGGATAGCAGGGGACTGGACTTTTTCCCCCTTCTGCACAAACACTAGTCTTTAGCACCACTTTATGTATGTCAAATGTATATAGACTATTTTGTTTGTGACAGATAACTCTGAAGACTTGCTCGAGAGGTATTGGTGGACCATTCAAACGAAATCTTATAGGATTTGAGGAGAACCAGATATTAGCAGTTATTTTTATAAGTTAAAAAATCTTGTTCTCCTATAGTGACTCCTGTCTAACATTTTGTATATATTTTTTAACATGTTAAATATTGTTTTTGTTCAACCAAGTTCAGAACTTCGTGAATAAGTTGCGTAATGGGTTGGGTGATAGGGTAACACAATGGGAGCCTTTTGTCCAAGGTTGGCACGTGAATAAAGTACCTGCAAATCATAAGAAGAAACAAAATAGCTTTTAAAAAACAAGAATTTTCACATTGGTCACACCTATATGCTCACAGGAATCGGGTTTTAGGCTAGTTGTAGGAGCCTAAGTCACAAGAGTCTGCCAGCATTGCCAGACCTCCCCCCACTTGTGACCTGGAAAATCTCTGCCAATAATCTCTGCCT
>NW_022103898.1:68943148-68953426 GCF_000313985.2 Echinops telfairi | reverse complement strand
TTAAGTAATAGAGGTAGAGATAAACTAAACAGAGCATAAGCTATTTAATCCATTTTTATACAAACTGTTCATTGACATTGGTTACCTTTTCACAATATGTCAACATTGTACCTACTTTTCAAAAAGTTGGGCTGTGTAACATATGCTACAAAATGGATGAACCTTGGAAATATGCTAAGTAAAAGAAGACCTATTAAATGGTTTCATTTATATGAGCGATATAAGTGGTCAAGATAGGTAAATCAATACAGACAGAAAAGAAATCCATGATTACTAGAGGCTGAGGGAGGAGAGTGGAAAGTGGCTACTTCGTGAGCACAGCATGTCCTTGTCCCCCTGATGAAAATGTTCCGACACTGGATAGTGGGGATGGCCATGCAAGCCTGAGTAGAACTGCCCCTGTGTGGACTGTAAATCTTTATGACAGTAGAAGGTCTCATTTCTCGACCTCTGCATGGTCAGCAGCACAAATGTAACTCACCACACTACCAGGGCTCCTTCATAGTGACCCAATAAACAACAACAAAAAAAAAACCCAAACTCACTACCATGGAGTTGATGCCAACTCACAGTGACTCCCCTGTGAGACTATAACTGTTTAAGGGAGTAGAAAGCTTTCTCCCAAGGAGCAGCTGGTGGTTTAGAACTGCGGACCTTATAGATCACAGCCATTGAATAACCACTACATCACCATGGTCCCCACTAGTGATGCTACAGTAGGTTAAAATCATTGTCTGTTCTGTAGATAGATGCTGGCTGCAATAAGGACAATGAGCGAGAAGAATTCTTCAAAGCGAGTCTGATGTTTCACTTGTCTTTCTGGCCTGGGAGTACACTTCAAAAGGCAATGGTTCTTAAAGTTCCCCTAGATCCTAGCCCTCCTCAGATCAAAGTGAAACATCAAAAACCATAAAAGAAGAATTTGTCACCATCATTCAGTCTTGCAAGTATTGGACTATTTGGTAGTTTTGCATGAAAATCAGAAAATGTGTGGTGTTTTGAAGCAGGTAAGCCATGGAATGCTTTCTTACCTGAATTCTTCTCTGTAGTCATTCCTGATATACTCAGCTAGAGATGTGCTGTACTTCAGGCAGCTCTTGAGGATGTAAAACTGCTGGTACAACAGAACCGCTTGGCATGGACTTAGCAGTTGAAATGAAGCGGAAGCGGAAAGCCCCTTCACCACTTGCTTCACAATATTGGCCACAAAAGTAATCTAGACAAGGAAAATAGTTCCATGAACACTCCATGTCACTTATTAAGACACCTCTTTCAGCTTCAACTAGACAGCTATGAAACTATCCACCTAGAGTCTACCCTTTCCTGGCATGATAGTGGAAGACAAAATGGGTGCATAAGCAAACGTGGTGAAGAAAGTTGATGGGTCCTGGTTATTAAAAGCTATCGCATCTGGCATCTTAAAGGCTTGTAGTTAAACAAGCAGTCATCTAGCAGAGAAGCAACAAAGCCCACGTGGAAGAAGCACACCAGCCTGTGTGATCATGAGGTGTCAACAGGAGGTATCAGAAGTTCAAAAACTAGCAACCAAATCAATGTGAAGGGGCGTGGATGTAGTGGAGACCTCAAACCCACCTTTAAGATAATTGGACAGTCCCTCACAGAAGGGCCACACTGAAGGGATGATAAATCCAGGGTGCGGTAGAGCACTGGTGAAATATATAACTATCCTCTGATTCTTTAATATTTCCTCCCCTTACTATTATGGTTTATGGTAATCATGTTAGATTTGCATATATTCATTTGTATATTTAAGATGGTTTGGTACATGAAAGTCAAGATAGATAATCCTTCAGAAACAATAAGAGTAGTAACGATTCCCTAAGGGTATGAGAAGAGGAGGGGGGAATGGGGAGATGATAGTACTGATGACTGTATAACCCCACTTAATGGGATTGAACAACAGAATTGTATGTGAATGGTTATATTGGATTGTGTAAGATATGGGAAAAAAACCATTATAGGAAAAAAAAAGAATAAGGGTTCCTGGGGGGTATGGTGGGGATGGGGGAGGTGACAAAGGGAAGCCAATATCAAGGAGTTCAAGATGAAAGAAAATGTTTTGAAACTGATTGTGGTAGCAATTGTCTAACACCGCTTGATAGGATTGAACTGTGGAATGTTATGATATCTGTAAGAGCTCCCAATGAAATGTAGAGTCTAGATTCTAGACTGACGATCTCATTGTCTTCCACCAACTCCCTTGTCTAGTTCTCATCAGAGCTACTGGGCATCTGAATAGCGACCAGTTGGGAATCAGAACTAGCACTGATTTTCAAAGAAGCTCAGCCCCCAAAGTGGAAGGAGAGCATTAGAAGCTCAGAAAGAGCACCAGTAGTTCTATTTGAACAGTAGGCAAAAAATGGCATACATTAGTCATTTGAAAATGGAAACCATAGAAGAACTTCTGCAATCTACTGGTGTTCATTTTTTATGATTTAGTTCATTTTAGGACACAGCTTTTTCATGTGTGAGAGAAGACCCCCAATAATGCCACAAGGAGACCTGTTGGCAGAGTTGGTTATGTTTTGGGCTTGTTAGTCATGCGGTCAACCGTTTGAAGCCATCAGTAGCTCGGAGGGAGAAAGAGGAGGCTTTATGCTCCTAGATGGCCCTTCTTAAGTAAGACGTTTGGTTTGAAGTGTTTCCCCGCTCCCCCGCCTCACCCCCATTATGGTCGGCAAACACAGATCGTGTTTCCAGAATCTGGAGCAGTGGAACAAGTCATTGTTAACTAGGATTGGATTACATTCTTTACTTCTTCAGCTCCTGGCTCTAACCAATTGAGATAATCAGATCAGCTGACAAGCAGGTTCATTTAATAATCTCTAGTTTCTATTCTTGCAAAATTCTCTCACATGACCTGTTTCTACCCAAACTCTCTAGAGTTAGGTTAGAGTTAAAGCTTTCCACATGTTAATGATCCTGGAGTTTTAAATCAGTCTTCTGCCAGCCTTCATCCTGATAAACATCTGTCACCGAATGACATCATACGTAACTCAATTTCTTGGGTGAACTAACCCCGTTGTTGCTGTTGTGGGTCCTTTGGGTCAAACTGATAGGACAAAGTAGAACTGCTCTGTGGAGTTTCTAGGCTGTAATCCTTTTTATTTTATTGATATATAATTCATATATTGTGAAATTCAATCATATTAAGAGTTATGAAATCATCACCATAATCAATTTTAGAACATTTTCTTCTTTCTTGCAGTGATTGCTGATAGCTCCCCATTTCCCCCCAGCTTTCCCTTCCATGTCCTAGGTAACTATTAGTTTGGTTATTGTCTTTATAGACTTACCTATCCTGGATTTCATACACAGAAAAAAGCATATACAACAAGATAATAAAAAAACAAACAAACAGTGACAAAATAAAACAGAAAAACCTCAATCAAAACGAAAGCAGAAATATTAAAAACTGGAACAAGTTTAAAATGGGTCAAAAGGGAGATCAAAAAAGGAGTTACATTTTAACCAACTACATCTTCTATCAACATCTCTCCCATACTCTGATAACAAGGCTACTCAGATCCCTCGACCATGCTAAGAGGGGATTCACCGGAGGCGTAATTCAAGTGTGGGCCCAGCAAATGCATCTGGCCTTCCACTGTCATCCATCACCTTCTCCACACCAGGGTGTTCGCAATGTTAGCGCTGATATCATTCCTTCCTTCAGATTTGGATTTTTTATTTACAATCCTTGGATCACACAGACGGATGTGCTTTTCCATATAGACGTAGTTGACAACTCACTTAGATAGCTGCTTTTTTGAAGACAAGCCTTTAAGACCCCAGACGCTGTTCTTTCTGATGGTGGGGCATCATTTTGACCACACTTTGCGATAGCACCCATACTGCAGAGATCTCTTCATGAGGGCAAGCATCTAACCGGGCTGTGTCATACATTGTTCTTAGATTGGAACTAGAATTAAGTGTGAGCCCAAAATGTATTCATGTATCTATGGTTTATATATATCCCTGGTTCATTTGAGATACGTCGTTATCATTTTATTGGAGAACATGATAAATCATCTCTATGGGGCATACGTTAATTATATTGATGATATCATTAGTTTAGACAATAGTATGAAATTTAAAACACTATTGAGAAAAAGAAATTGCACATGTTAGGCCATCTTTTTTATCAGAATACGTGAATTGTTGGCTTGTCTGCATCAAAAGCTTGAGGACCTGGGCACTATTTACACAGACAGTGGGGGCTGGGGGCAGGGCAAAACGTTCATTAACACTCATTCCCAAAGGCAGTCATGCCGGTAAGATTAACACATATCATAAAAAAACAGCCAAGGCCACATTCCCTGCCATTGAGTCGATGCTGACTCATAGTGACCCGAAGCACAGGATGAAAATGTGGTTTCTGAAACTAACTCTTTATGGGAGGAGAAAGTCTTGTCTTTCTCCCAAGGCGCTCCCGGTTGTTTCAAACTGCTGACCATGCATGTGGTTAGCAACCCAATGCTGTGCTAACTGTGCTACCAGGCCTCCTTATTGAAAAAGCAGAGAGCATGTGAATAATAAATATATGCTAGTCCTGAGTCACCATACATTGTGCACCGTCAAAGGAAGAGATCTAAATCAAAGTCCAATGACCACCAATTCCATAACCTTGGGATAGTAGTCATCTGCTTCTTCTCATACTAGGGAGTTTGGGCCTAAGAGCAAGGGAGTATTTCAGTTCCTTAAATCTGCAACAGGTGAGTTTAAACAAAATCCAGTTTACTAAGTAGGGTTTTCAAATCAGATCCTTCTAGTGTGACCCATGAAGGGGGTTATGCACCGTTAAAGGGAAGAGTCTAAAATTCCAACTGTTTATAGTTTGGGGCCTGGGTCAGCAAAGTGTGGATAGAAACTATATTAAAAGTGTCTAATTAGGAACCTAATATTGGGCACCTTCTTCCCTGGGGTCTACATAATGAATGTTAAGTGTGTTTCCCAGTGGCAGGTTGCCCCATCTGGTGTACCCACCAACAGAGTATAGTCCTCCTAGGCTTTCGTCTTTACCGCAGCAGACCACTGGGGTCTTCCCCCTGAGAAGTAGCTGATGGGTTCAAACGGCCACTCTTTTGGTTCGCAGCCAAGTGCTACCAGAGCTCCTTGAACCACCCTCCAAACAAAGCTCACTGTTATGGAGATAATCCCAACTGTTAGCAACCCTATGGAAACCCCATGGGTTTCTAAGACTGTAAATCTTTACTGAAAGAGGAAGTCTCCTCCTTCTCCCTTGGACTGGCTGGTAGGTGTGAACTGCTGATCTTGTGGTTAGCAGTTCAGTGTGTAACCCACAGCATCATTTTGTTGCTTAACAGTTCTAACTCCATTCCCCACCCCCACCTGTCCCCACTCCCCCTAAAAAACACCAGTGCCATTGAGTTGATTCCAACTCAGAGGCACCCTGGTTAAGGCTTTTGAAGCTACAAATCTTTACAGGAACAGGCAGCTTCATCTTTCTTCTCCAGAGCAGCTAGCGGGCTTGAACTGCCAACCTTGTGATTAGCAATCCAATTCTTACCTGGCAGTGCTACCAGGGGCCCAAGATATTCAAATATCAGTTTAGAGATAAGTCTGCACCCACTATAAGAAAACTCACATGTTTCTGTTGCTGCAAGAGACTATAAACTTATGATACTCTTTGAAGTAGGACTGAGAGTAGTTAAGGTTTCTGTGCTGTTAATGGAGCCAAGATTAATCTCTGTAGAAGATGACTGGTTGTGCTACTGATTAGTGCACCCTCTGGCCCTAGCTAGCTTCTCATAAACATGTGGCCGGGAATTCCGTGTCAAGGAGAGGAATGGTGATAGGATGAATTATGATAGTATGTGATAGAATGAAGGCTGCCAGGAGAGACGTTCACAGATGATCCCAAGGTATATATTCATCCTGCCAATGGAGATCTGTTTAACTTGAGGACCTAATGTCGGGGGTTTAAGTGGAGAGAAAATGTTCTGAGAAACGATGTACAAATGCGCTTTACACAATTGATGTGTGTATGGATTGGGATAACAGTTGTATGAGCCCCTAATAAAATGTTAAAAAAAAACCAACAAAACTTTATTTTATAGCCAGTAATTTAATATACTATTCTCTGCATACAGTTTAGAATTTTTCATAAAATAAAGATCATTTCAGTATCTTTAACATTTCTCGGTTATTAGTTTACATTTTGCTTCTGTTTTATAAGTCAGATCTTATTGAGAAAATTTGTTTTATTAATTGATCACAAGAACATCCAATTAATTAGCTTTGAATGTTGTGGGTTTTTTGGGTTTTTTTACTCGTACATACTTACTATGGGAGGACGACTTTGTAGAAAGGACATTATCCAACTAATAGCAAATTCTGTTGACCCCAATCCAAGATTTCCCTAAGAGACTCAAGGAAAGAAACAAGTTACATGTATGAAGTTCAAGTAATATTCAAGAGGGTAAACAAAAAAACCCAAACTCGCTGCTATTGGGTCACTTCCCATTCTGAGGGAGCGTACAGGACAGAGCAGAACTGGTCTTCTCCTTTTCCAAAGCTATAAATCTCTATGGAAGCAGAAAGCCTCTTCTTCCTGCATACCAATGACTGGTGGGTTTGAACTGCCAGCTTTCTGGTTAGTGACCCAATGTGTAATCCACTGCACTGGCAGGGCTCCTTAATCAATGGGTGCTCATTCTCAAAAGCACTTTTATTCTGAGTAATCAAAACGTCAAAATGTAGTACTTTGGAATAGATGAATATTCTAAGAGTAAAGCCAGCCTCGTGTAAGTTAATTAGTTTGAGAAACCAGTTATAATTTATAATTTTTGTATATTATTAAACATGTATAATCATATGATATGAATGTATAATATGTGATCATCATACAAAGTATAATAGTAAATATGTATTTTACCTGCTGAAAGACCAGAAGTATCTCATATAAAAGTGCTGTGGCTGTATCTGTATACTCCTGGATAAGTTTCTGTAACTAGAATTTTAAAAAATAATCAATGCAGTCTCAGAGGCAGCGCCAGAAAATGATCGTTTCTCTTGGTTCCCTTTAGGTACTTATAAATATAATTGATTAACTGGAAATACAATAAGAGTGCATACTCTTCCTGTTACATTTGGTTCAGTGATTCTCAAGAAACTTTCATTTTAAAAGCTACATGCTTAGTCTTGGCCAAGAAAGTGGTTCAGAGAAAGATTTCATGGCTCACACAGTTAAAACACAAAAAAGGTGCATACCCAACTTGCTAAATTAATCAGATAAACAATGCTACTTCTTTTAAAAACTGTATAAATAGGTTCTCCAGAAGAGAGTTGGAAGAAAACATTCCCTTTCTACTCACCTAGAATGTTTTGAGGGTCATTAGACTATCCCGAACTTGAACCAAAATTATTTCCCGAGGATGGTTTGTTCTTGTTTGGTGCCATCGAGCGGCTCCAACCCATCACAACACTATGCACAACAGAACCCAGCCCAGTCCTGCGCCGTCCTCACAAGGGTTCCTGTGCCTGAGCCCACTGATGCAGCCATTGTGCCAATCCATCTCCTGGAGGGCCTTCCTCTTTTTTGCCACCCCCTCCACTTTACCAAACATGATGTCTTTCTCTAAAGACTGATCTCTCCTGACAATATGTCCAAAGTATATAAGACCAAGTCTTGCCATACTTGTCTCTAAGGAGCAGTCTGGCCTTACTTCTTCCAACATAGATCCGTTTGTCCATGGTACTTTCAATATTCATCTCCAGAACCACAATTCAAATGCATCAATTCCTCTATGAACTTCTTTATTCAATGTCCAACTTTCACATGCATTAAGATGCAATGGAGAATACCATGCCTTGGGTCAGGTGCACTTTAGATCCTCAAAGTACATCCTTGCTCTTCAATACTCTAAAGAGGTCTTGGGCACTAGATTTACCTAAGGCAATATTTCTTTTGATCTCGTCACTGTTGCTTCCATGAGAGAACTGACTGTGGATCCAAGCAAAACAAAATCCTTGACAACTCCAACCTTTTCTCCATTTATCATGGTGTTACCTATTGGTCTAGTTGTGAGAATTTTGATCTTCCTTACATTGAGTTGTAATCTATACTGAAGGATACAATCTTTTATCTTCATCAATAAGGGCTTCGATTCCTCCTCACTTTCAGCAATGCGCAAGGTTGTGTCCTATGCATACTGCAGGTTGTTAATAAGCCTTCCTCCAATCCTGACGCCACTCTCTTCTTCATATAATCCAGCTTCTCTGATGAGAGCATACAACCGTGACACATACTTCCCCGATTTTAAAGCATGCACTATTCCCTTGTTCTGTCCACACAACTGCCTCTTCCTCCATGTACATGTAGGGTGGCTTAGAGACCTGCTATTGGTTTCAAGAACCCTCCAAACAGTTGTGAGGGTGTCTTCTAACCTACAGACCAAATGGCACATACATCTTATTTTTGAGCAGGCTTCCCACTAATGGAATTCATTTCAAAGAAGAGCTCTAGATGGTAGCTACCCCTTCTATTAGGCCTTGGAGCTAAATTTTCTATTATCTGCTCACGGCAGCACTAATATCCCAAGTTACAAAAGATCAGCATGAGGCCCAGATGTTTCTGTTCTATCACCATTAGACATTTTCGCATGAAAACGCCATCGGCAGTTCAATGTTAACAAATCCAAAGCCAAGTTGGATATCGGCCCTTCTCTTCTTCCTGAAATTCTTATCTGACACCCAGGCCAGAAAATCTTCTTATCTTCACTATCCTTTATCTTTACATCAACCCAACTCTCAAAAAAACGATCTGGAGTCTATCCCCTTGACAACTATCATCCCCTGCTGTCTTTTCTTCATTTGTTTATTCAACAAATACATATCAGACATTGGGTACAACAGAGAGCAAACGCAGACATGGTCCTGCCCACAGAGACTACTATAATCTACTTGACGGACATCAAATAATCAAACATATGTGTGGTTACAAATTGAAACAAGGACTATGAAAGGAAAGCTCAACAAGTTAGGAAATCTCTAAAAAGGATACTTAGTCTTATCCTGGGGCCCACAGGGACTCTTTTATAGCCCCCCTCTCTCTCCTTTGGATGACTGCACTGGCTTTTTCACAGCTGGGCATCTCTGAGCTTGGCTTTCACAGGACTCTTATCTCTAATCCACTCAATCCACTGCTGAAAGTATTATTGATACCTCATATGCATAGATCGTATAGTCTCTAAGCATGTATTCCTGGCTGTATTTGATTAATGATCATCTATTCCACCAGACCATAACCTAAGGAGGGCAAATATTATGTTGGTTTTGCATCCCATTCATTCCCACTGCATATCATACTCGGAAGCGTTGGTGATGTAGTGGTTATAGCTTGGGCTGCAATCCACATGGTCAGCAGTTTGAAATCACCAGCAGCTCCAAGGAAGGAAGACTGGACTTTCTACTCCCATAAACAGGGTCTTGGAAACCCACAGGGGGTCATTATGAACCAGCATTGACTCAATGGCATTGAGTTTGGTTTGGGTTTTGTCTGCATATCATACTGTTCAGTTTATAATAGATGCTCAATAGATATTTACTGAGTTAGTAAATGCCAGGGCTTCCTAAAATATTACTCTGATGATATGCTCAAGAACTATTCAATTATGGCTTGTCTTTTTGAAACAAAAGCCATGTTACTCTGGTTCAAAATGAATTAACAACAGCTAATTTATTCTCTCCAAATAAGTACTTTCTAGGCAATTTGATATTTCTATTGTGTTGACAGAGCCCTTGCAAAAACAAATATAACTCTCACCAAGAATGTGCACTGCTCACACAAGTTGAGAGATGGATGGCTTCCAAAGGTAAACTGAGGTATAAGAGTTAACCCCAAATCTCTAAGGATAGTACTTTTTTACCCAGAGGATCCCTATTGTAGAAAGACATGTGTAAACAACACTATCCACAGAGATAGTTTCATCTGATTTTAAAGAATGCTAAATGATTTTCATATATACCAAACCCACTGCCACCACGTCCATTGTGACTCATAGTCACCCTATAGGGCAAAGACAGTAAATCTTTATGGGAGCAGACAGACAGTCTCATCTTTCTCCCATGGAGCAGCTGGTGGGCTTGAACTGCTGCCTCTGGAATAGCAACCCAGAACTTTGTGCCACCAAGTCTCCTCTCAGCACAGCATGCTTTAAAACAGGTTTTTTTTGGTTTTGTTTTGTTTTTTAACATTTTATTAGGGGCTCATACAACTGTTATCCCAATCCATACACA
>NW_022103898.1:68916739-68942903 GCF_000313985.2 Echinops telfairi | reverse complement strand
GAGGTCACACACAGTTCCATGTAATCGGTTCCCTCTTTCCTACCCATTCTCCCTTTACCCTCCCTAAAACAGGTTTTTAAAAGATGAATATACAAATAATGAAAGGACAAGTTATCTCACTTTTGAGATCAATGGCAAAACTTGTACTCTTTGATTTAATATAGAATTTTTCTGTAGCCTACAAGGCCATGGTCCACATTAAACTAAAGACAGTCTCCTGTATGTTAATATTTAGTCTACCCGCCAAATGTTCATCTCACCTCAGCATCAAAAGACATCTCAACTAAAGTGGAATCGGTCTCCAGCTGGATATCAAACATCGGACAAGATTTTGGAATCTGAGGCTCACTAATTAAAATGACCAAAAGAGTACACAATGTTCCCCTAAAAAAATAAACAAAGGCAATTTATGAGTCAATTTCTGAAAAGACAAGCAGTGAAAGAAACTTTACAGAGACCACATATCATTGCACTTAGTAACACTAGGCATCACAGAACAGTCTTTCCCCTTGGCTGACCTCCCTTAGTATCTATTGCCTTTCCCTCCATCCAAGTTACATTTGAATCCTTGGACATGCAGGTACATGTGTAGTGACAAGACATTTAAATTAAAGTAAAATTGTTTCTCAGTCTTTGGGCCTCAAAATAAATTTTGCTCAAAAAGATAAGGAATTACATTGCTTGGAAAACAGTTCAAAATCTTGATTTAAAGATCATTCGAGCAATTTCAATTATAGCAATATTTTCCAAAGGGCTTTTCATGTTACTAGTTCCGAGCAATATTAAGGTCAAAATGGCTTCTGTGATCTAAGTCTATCTTTACTACCAGGCTTCTCAGAGGCTTTGATAATGCACAGTTTGGCTCTTCAGGAGGGAGACGCAATACACAGCACTCTTCAAAATGCTCACTCACATTTGATCCTAAGTTTATTGGACATCTGAACCCTTCTTTAGCAGGGCATTTCAGGGACAAAAGCTCCACTGACCACCACTAAATCCAGATCAAACCCATTGCCATCCCGTCCATTCTGGTCCATAGCAATGCTATAGGGCAAAGGAGAACCTGCTCCTAAGGTTTCCAAGATTGCAATCTTGATGCAAGCCAACTCCCACTTCTGTCTTCCATGGAGCAACTAGTGGTTTCAATTGGCTGTCCTTCGGACGGCAGGATGGCACTTAACCACTGGGTCCCCAGGCCTACTCAACACCACTGAACCCAACCCGACCCACTGCCATCAAGTCAATTCCAAGTCACAGTGGCTCTCTAAGACAGAATAGAACGGCTCCTTAGGGGTTCCAAGACTAAATCTCTGAAAGCAAGCAGCCTCGTCTTTCTCCCTCATGAACACCACTCTACCACTCACCCCATAGAGCTGCCATTCTCAACCTGTGGGTCGCGACCCCATTGAGGGTCGAATGACCTTTTCACAGGGGTCTCCCGATTCATAACAGTAGCAAAATGAGTGATGAAGTAGCAACGAAAATAAATGTATGGTTGGGGTCACCACAGCATGAGGAACTGTATGAAAGGGTCACGGAATGAGGAAGGTTGAGAATCACTGCCTTAGAGTCAATCCCAATGCAGAGAGACGCTGTATAGGGCTTCTGAGGCTCTAAATGTTTGTGGGAGCAGAAGCCTCATCTTTCTTCCACAGAGCTGGTGGGCTTAAACCGCCAACTGTGCCGTTTCCAGACCAACGCTTACCTGACCCAGCCCCAGGGCTCATGGAGAACATCCCTAGCTACTAGTTAATAAAACTAGTATTAAACCTCACGTCTTAGCTCTCAAAGGCCAATGTCCACAAACCCACACTAAAAACTACTCACTCAAAGATTACCTCGTTTGAATAATATATCCTTTTATTTGAAGAAAAAAAATCACAACTCAAAACGCACACCCTGAGAAGTGAAATTATAACTCCACCTTCGCATGTAAAATGTAGCCCGTGTCTGAGGGGCTCCAAGAGTGCATGGACATTTTCCATGATCTTTTGATTCCATTTTTCCATCAACGTGTGAGGCTCCCTCCTATGGATGAAGAGGAACTGAAGGCAGGCCACTAGAAAGCCCAGTTGCTGCCTTAAAGACAAGGGCACGTGGAGGTGCCATGGTCACACGTTGGGCTGCTGCTCCTTGGGAGAAAGAGGAGGCTTTCTGCTCCTGGAAACGTTGAAATTCTCAGAAACCCACAGCGACAGCCCTACAGGGTCACTATGACTTGGAATTGACTCAGCGGCGGTGAGTTTTGAGTAACTAAAGACAATAGCAGAGTAGCTTTAAGCTTGAAAGCAGGGGTTCTCAAGCTTCCTAATGCCGCGACCCTTTCATACAGGTCCTCATGTTGTGGTGACCCCCCCCACCCCAGCATAAAATTATTTTCGTTGCTACTTCATAACTAATTTTGCTACTGTTAGGAACCATAATGTAAATAACTGATATGCGGGATGTATTAGGCGACCCCTGTGAAAGTCATTCGACGCCCAAAGGGGTCGGGACCCGTAGGTTGAGACCCGCTGCCTTAAAGCATAAGCTTTAATAAAATAATTTAAAAATAGGACTACACAAAAAGTATCAAGAACTATAGTATTCCTTTCATAAGGGCATAAAGGAGACTGTCTCTTTTTCCAGTAATATTGAGGCTTCTATTTTGGTTGTTGTTGAGGATTTTTAGTCTTTTTGTATTTATTGAAATCATCACTGTGAACTGCCAGCTTTAGAAGCCCACGATTAACTAAAACTTGACTAAAAAGACAACCCCCCAGACGGGGTTTTCCACTCCTGTAAAGTTACAGCCTCAGCCGGGCCCAGGAGGGCACTTCCAGCCTATGCCGCAGGGTCACCATGTGGCAGAACAGACTTTGTGAGTTTGTGTGGTTTCCTTTCTCTAACTGAAAAGGTCGGCCTAGTGCTCAGATCTGGAGAAGAAGCATCATGCCAGGGAGCACATTTCTCAAAAAGAAGGATATGTCTTACAGGGTACTGGCTAATGTTTTATTGAAATCTGAACCGGCTGGGGAGAAAGATGAGGCTGTTGACTCCTGTAAAGATTGACAGCCCCAGAAACCCAAAGGGGCACTTCTGCTCTGTCCTGTAGGGTTGCTATGAGTCAGATTTGACACCATGGTAGGGATTTTGTTTTTTTCATTCTGTCTATGCTGTGCCTTGTATTAAATAAAATATTAATTTGGGCAAACCACAAAAAGCGTGCGGCAAAGCAACCGTGGGAGCAGAGCAGAGAGCCCCCAAGGGAGTACAAAGGACAGACTTGGGGGCCAGAGCATGGTACCCCATCGGTCTTGACTGAAGGACACGCCTAGAGATGACAAATCAGACCTTGATCTATTTACAGATTTTTCTTACTTCTAGAACTCCCTCCCAAAATCAACAGGACACTCTATTTAGAAGCTTTTCCTGATATTGGGTTTGAATTGACATTCCATTTGTGGTTATTTAATTATAGCCCTTTGTTTTCAGCAATGGCTTCTTTTCAAATCATCATCTATGGAGGGCTAAGGAAAGGAATTTTTAAATCCTAGGTCACTTGCTGTGACCATATATGGACTTAACCAGGAAAGTGCTAACATATGAAAGGATTTTAACACATTTCAATAAAAATAAAGCTAAGCAGGTTGAACTACTGCCGTTTCTACTTAGGAAAATAATAAGGAGGGAAACACTTTCATGAGGCTATAAGGACACAAGGACATTGGGGAAAATTTGGCATTTAGTGGGTGGTAGATCATTTGATCTTTTTCAAGTTCAAGGCTAGGACAAAAGATTAAAATATGCTAAGGAAAATCTTTTTTTTGTCTTAAAGGTTTTATTTTATTGTGCATTTGTGTTTGTTTTTTCATTTTTCTTTATTTTTATTGGGGGCTCTTACAGCTCTTATCACAATCCATACATATATCCATTGTGTCCAACACATCTGTACATATGTTGTCATCGTCTTTTTCAAAACATTTTCTTTCTACTTGAGCCCCTGGCATCATTCCTCATTTTCCCCCTCCCTCCCCAACCTTCCCCTTCCCCATATCCCCTTGATAATTTATAAATTATTATTTTTTCTTCTTCATGTTTTACACTGACCACTGTATCATTTCACCCACTTTTCTGCTATCCATCCCCCTGGGAGGGAGGCCATATCTCAATCATTGTGATTGGTTCCCCATTACTGCCCACCCCCCTACCCTCCTAGTATCGCTGCTCCCCTTATTGGTCCTGAGGGGTTTATCTGCTCTGGATTCCCTGTGTTGCGAGCTCTTACCTGTACCAGTATACATGTTCTGGTTTAGTCAGATTTGTAAGATAGAATTGGGGTCATGGTAGTGGGGGTGGGGGAACAAGCATTAAAGAGGAAGGTTGTGTGTTTTGTCAGAGCTATCCTACAGCCTGACTGGCTCTTCTCTTCCTTGTGGCCCTTTTGACAGGGGGTGTCCAATTGACTACTGATGGACTTTGGGTCTCCACTCTGCCCTCCTCCTCATTCCCATTGATATGCTTTCTGTTTGTTTTGTTTTGTTTTGGGTCTTTGATGCCTGATACCTGATCCCATCGACATCTCATAATCACAAAGGCTGGTGTGCTTCTTCCTCGTGGGCTTTGTTGCTTCTCAGCTAGATGGCCACTTGTTTATCTTCAGGCCTTTAAGACTCCAGATGCTATATCTTTGATAGCCAGGCACCATCAGCTTTTTCACCACATTTGCTTATGCACCCATTTTATCTTCAGTGATGTCAGGGAAGAGGAACTTCACAGAATGCCGTGTTAGTAGAACAAATTGTTCTTGTGTTGAGGGAGTACTTGAGTGAAGGCCCAATGTCCATCTGCTACCGTAAAACTTTATAAATAAATATATGTACATGGATCTATTTCCCTGTCATTGTATATAAATGTATTTACATATATACATGCCTGTATTTAGACCTCTATAAATGTCCTTTGCCTCCCAGTTCTTTCCTCTATTTGCTATGGGAAATCTTTATACCTGTCATAATCCAGAAGGGCAGAGAGAACACTCACTGCCAGTGAGTTGGTTCCAACTCATAGTGACCCTATAGGACCAAGTAGAACTGCCCCGGTGGGTTTCCAAAGCTATAAATCTTTTTTTAATTGGAATACTAGTCTTCTGGTTTTATTCACAATTCCAAAGTGCTGTTCCAGGTAGAGTATTTCTCATGGGGGAGGGTATTTCTCCTTTTTGCTGGATGAGAAGCTGGGTAGGAACACCAGTGCTGTGTGTAGAGTTCTGGGTGGGGTTGGGATGTGAATTCAGATCCCTCCCATTCAGCAGATTTCCTTCTCTTTCCCTGTCTGTGTTTGTTTCCTCTCTTCCGACAGCGCTGGCTACCACAAAACTGCATCTGCTAGTCAGCCTCACACTAGGTAGCAGGTGACATCAGCAGTCACGTACCTCTTAAAGTCACGAAGCCTGCAATCAAGAAATCTGAACTCTCGAGTTACAACTCAAACCTGATTTCAAGGTAAATAAAGTACTTGGCTGGATGGTGAAATACTTGATTCTTTAAACAAATTTTTTTTAATTATAAGGTAAGAAAAGCTATAAATCTTTATGGGAGCAAAGCCCTCATCTTTCAAATTGCTAACCTTGTAGTTAGCAGCCCAATTCATAACCCACTAAGCTGCTATCAGGGCTCCCGGGAGAGAGCTCAGCATGAGCCAATTAATCTGTGTATCACAGAAGGAAGTGGAAAGATAAATAACACAAGAACAAGGAGTCAAACAGAGAAGTTAGAACATTTTACAACCAATAGTTAAGGGGTTGCAACTACAAGATCCCAAATTCAGAAGGACCTTACTTCTTAGCTGCTAATGTGTTCAGGCGAGATAACTCGGTTTCTGTTTCTCTGAACATCAAGCCCAGCGTCTGGACAATTTCAATGCACATCCTAGAAGACAAAGAGCATTGTGGTGATTGGCAGTTTGGGGAGCCTGTAGTCATTATCAACTTGCATCCTGAAATCCATATAGAGAAAAACACAGGAAGGAAATTCTATATAACAAATTGCCAACACTGGGTACGTGTCTACTGTGTGCTTGCTACCTAGAAAGCACTCAGAAATACCTGGGGGAATGAAAGGAGAGCTGGATATTGGGATTAGGAGTCATCCTCAAAACTTTTGTACATGTATTTCGCCCAAAATTTTAATAATAGTTATATACTATTTATCATTTTTAATTATTTCTTTTTCTTTCTCAAATAAACCAAACAACAACAACAAACTGCCGTTGAGGTGATTCTGACTCATAGTTACCCTACACAGGGTTTGTAAGACTATAAATCTTTATAGGAACCTCATCTTTATCCCATGGGGCGGCTGAAGGATTTGAACTATCAACCTTATGGTTAGCAGCCCAATTCTTATCTTATAGCACCACCAGGGCTCCTTAATAAGTAATATATTCTCAAGGTTCAACATTTCAAAGGTGAAATATGGAATACAATAAAAGGGGTCTGTCCTACATCAGTCCCTCCAGACACCCATATTTTCTCCTTTGAGGTAGCCAATATTACTAAGTGTTTTTTTTTAATGGTAATTTTCTTTAAAACTGGACCAAAATAAAGGCTGTATTTTAAAACCTATATGAAGCAAGACTTGAACAAGCATTAATACACATTTTCTTTTGTCCACTGGCTTCCATTTAAGGAGGCCTGGTGGTGCCGTGGTTTAGCTGTTAACCATAAATAAGGTCAGTGGTTCAAACCCATTGGCTCCTCCGAGGGAAAAAGATGAGGCTGTCTGCTCCATTAAAAACTGACAGTCTCAGAAGCTCTGCGTAGGATTGTTGTGAGTTGAAATCAGTGGTTTGACTTTTGGTTGGTTGTCTTTCACTTATCTTTGACATCATTTATAATTATGCACTGTGTCCTTACACCAGCTCATCAGTCCTTTGACTTTTGTTTTGAAGGGCGCTCTTATCTCTAGACTCTGGCAAGTATTCATGAAGTTTGTTCACTAGGAAATAGAAGAGGTCACTGGCCTGTGAAAGCAAGTGGGAAAAGAGATGATTAAGGTAGTGCCTGTTAATACTCTCTATCCTTCTATACTAAAAACACCAAGAAAGGCTTTCTTCTTTGCTTGAGGTGGCAGTGACATGCAATCTCTTTCATCAGGTTGAGCTTAATCCAAAGTGAAAGCATTCTTTCCTGTACACCCACTGACAGGACCCACGATGCTGGCGCACAGCGCAGGGGCTCTTGGGCAGGGCTGATGCGAGGAGGGGCGTGCCGGGCCTGGCTCACTCATTACTGCTGGAGTTCATCCAGAAGCAGGTGTCTCATCTCAGGCTTTAGCCACCTTAAGATGAAATACTCAATGGGAGCAATTATAATTCCTGCCTATCCCAAATCGTTGTCTTTGGTGAGGAAATGAAAAGGCTCTTGAATGGAAGGTAGATGCACTCCTGAAATTATCACCCTGAGGTAACCTGGAAAGCGTAAATCAAAAGCATCCCCTTGCAGCTTAGTCAAACCCAACAATAGTTTAGCTTGACTAGTTAAAAAAATAAGTCTTCTGTGAGCACTATGTTCGTTCTTTTCATTATCTATGTGGGATACAGCCGACAACGGGAGATCGTCTGCACAAACGGAGAATGGAGCCCGCGGCCCCGCAGCACGTGGTGTCTGTGTTGCTGCTGCGTATGTTGTTAATCACGGCAAAATCAAGTGCAAAGGGAAAAACACTCACAGGGACCAAACAAACCGGTAGACGTTGCAAAAGATCCAGAACAATATTGCCACTTCCGTTAGATAGTAGAATGTAAACTTCCATCTCTGCCAACATAAACACCGACTTAAAAGTGGAGAAACCGGTGTTTTTATGTCCCCAGCCAGTCTTATGAGAGAAATTGACCATGGAAACAAGCACTGGCCCATGAAACCAGGCAAGCTGGTTCTAATGAGAAAGGTATTGTAATGGCTTCTCTCACTAATTCTTCTTTATTCACCTATTTCCCAGAACACTTGTTGACCCACAATCTCTGTTTAGACAAGTATGTGTACGTCCTTATTCAGATGGTCTGGCATGAGGTAGAGGAAGGGAAGAGAGAAAAAGGAGCAAGATGCATACAGCCAGGCACCAAACACCCTCACAAGTGCTTGGGCTCAGCTAGTGCCCTGACAAATGAGCACAGGGCAGTGGTTTTACACACCGACTTTGAGGCCAATCCACCGTAATTTCTTTCTTCCTGAGTTCTTTTCCGGACCTCTCGCATGGACTGACTCTATTCTTAGTCAACTTCCCTGTCTGTCTTCACCCATCCTCCTCCCACGTCCTGAGTTTCTTAAACTCTAAACAAGATCCTTATGGGGCCAAAAAATCTGTGCCATCACCTGGGTATAATACCTATGTGCAGAAATCTGCTATAACTCATTTTGCACACTCTTTAGGAGTGATCTCCCTTCATGCGATCTCCATAAGCAGCTACAACTGGATTACTTCTTCCGGTGTCTGCTCTACCCAAATGTTGGCCCCTCTCTGGTAAGTCCCACCTATTAACACAAAGCCCACCCTGCCCAAATTTGGAATTTGTGGCAAAGTAATTATTGAAAGACATTTCAATGTCAAAGCCAAAATATTTGCGCTGAATGTAATAGGTAGAGCCACAAGAGGTTTTAAGCAAACAAGACACACAATTGTAGCTATAGATCTAGCTGATGCAATGTGTGGGATGGACTGGGGAGTTCGATCTGGGTGAGAAATAAGCCCAGTTTCTTTGGCCTTTCCACCTGAACTACCTCAGTCCTGGGCGGACTAGGAGAGCTGGTCATCCTAGTCTTGGGCAAACCCTATTTAGGAAAGACCCAGAATCTAAGACATGGGCGAGACTGGCTGGACTGGTCCGCAGATTGTACGCTTGGCGACTACTCATTGAAATGACGACAACTCTGTCTGCGTTTGTTGGTCAAAATTAGGATGCATCATTGGCCCGTCAAATGTAGCAGTAAGCTGGGCTCTAGGTGGGGTTTCCTCCCTCAACTGGGCCTCATTCACGCCAAGCCAGTCCTCAGTTGGGCTTCTCCACACCTTCATCTAAAGCTGCAATGGGGTAGTTGTAATCTACTAAGAGTTAGGTTGGCTGATCTCCAGAAGTCACATTTGAAAGAAAGGAAGAAAATTGCCCTTCAGTGCAAGCCAGAAAGGTCAGCCCGTCAGCCCCACCAGCAACTCCACAGGATTGGAAAAGCCCTAGCAATCTGTTCCCATAAAGATTCCAGCCTGGGAGACCTTCCCGGGCAAGTGTCCTCGGTCTCATAGAATCACGATGGCCAACACTTACCAACACTTATGTAGGGACAGGCGGTTAACTCCCCCAAATGGCCTTGCTTCAGCTAAGCAGGCACTCTCTTGTGTGTTGCTTTGGGCCTACCTAGATGGTACCTTTTCCCTACTAACTGCCAGGGCCCCCACTTATCATCGGTCTAACAGCCCTAACAATGGGGTTTCAGGTAGGTTAGCATTATGATGTGAATGTTGCCTACTTCACTCAAACCATCAAAGGATTCCTCATAAAGTTCCTCCTAAAGAGTTCCTCGGTCAAGTGCAATGTAGCCAAGAGGAATTAACGAAAGCGGAATGAAGGGCAAACGATAGTGGGATGGGGCAAACTGAAAGTAAAAGGAAATAAAGAACTAGGAAGCAAAGGGCATTTATAGAGGCATGTACCTATGTAAATATATTTATATATAATGATAGGGAAATAGATCTATGTACATATATTTATATGTTAAATATTAAGGTAGTAGATGGACACTGGGCCTCTGCTCAAGTACTCCCTCAACACAAGAACAATTTGTTCGACTAACATGGTATTCTGCGATGTTCACCTTCCCTGCCCTGATGGCTGAAGATAAAATGAGTATAAGCAAATGTTTCTATGGTCTACCCGAACAAACACACAGACTAACACAACATGGTTACATAAATTTAACCAACATTTTGAAGTATAGCATCAACATGCAACACATTTATTTATATTTTAATTCATGCTTGAATGGCTGCATTGGATAAACAGATGAAACAGGTTTTAACAATGAAGACCAAAGCACTTACTTTCCAGAAAAGCCTTTTCAGAATGAAGTTGTTCTGAGCTGCTACTTTAAGTTCTGTAATTAAATCAAACATCTTCCTCAGGGTATTGTCTTTAAGAACGATCTCCGATTTAAGTTGAGTGAAGTGCTTAATTTTCTCTTCTGATCTACAGAAACAAAAAAACCATTTCCATAAAAAGGACAGAAATGGCAGTTTAGGAATATCAACTCTTATGGACAAGTTTGTAAAACTTTACTACTAATGGAATTTTAACAGATTTGCATTTTTAGCCCTATTTGTCATTACATGAGCCTTGATCCTCCAAATTGAACCTTTCACACACACACCCCTCTTACTCTGGCCTAAAGCCACTATCTACCCATACCTCTTTACTCAAGCTGTGCCCATGCAAGGAATGTGCTCACTGTCCCCACTAAAGCTCTCTCTCTCTCATAGCCTAACTTGGCGGACGGAGTCTGCTGAACCCCAATTGCTTACCTGCCACTTACCATAACCTATGAACCATGTGGAGCTGACTAGAATCAACTAGAAGGCAGTCAGTTTGCTTGGGGGTATGATTTTGCTTAACAATTTTTCTTTAAATCAACTTTTTTTTTTTTTTTTTGCTTATCCATTGAGCCCATGCTGACTCTCAGCGACCTGGTGTGCCATCGAGCAGAACCGCCCCACAGTCTCCCGAACCTTTTCTCTTTATAGAAGCAGAACATTAAGCCTTCCTTCGGAAACACTGCTGGGTGGATTTAAACTGCAGAGCGCAGGTTAGTGATTAAGCACAGCTGTGTGTGCCACCCAGGGAACTCTCACTTTGCTTAAAGAAGTCTAAAGAAAACTTTAAATCACTACTTTACATGAAAAGCCTGCATTCCTTGCCATAAAGAGCATAAAGCAACACAAAATCTAAGTTGACCCAGATTCTGATCCCCCGCCTGCCCTTTCAGAGGAAAAGGCAGCTGCGTTGTGTGGTAGAGCTGCCACCACTGGCGCCCAGCCCCACAGGCTCTCCTGGAGAAAATCAGAGAGCCCCAAACGGAACCCTTATCACACCACAGAGTCAGAGTTACTGCATGCATCTGAGGATCCCACCTGAAGTCCTCCCACCCCCCGACCCCAGCACAGACGTATATATATACACAGATGAATCCTTTATTCCCAGGTATTAAGAAACCTGGCAGGCAGGGTTTCTGCAATGGAAGGAGGTCTTCACCTTTGCGAGTTGGAGGTGAGTCCCAATCACATTCTCATAATTAATGTTGTTCCCCACTATCTCCTCCCATAAAAGTTTCCTCTTACAGGCACACAGCTGATTGCTATGCAGCCGGCAGCTTCAACTACAGGAGCAGACAAGTGCTACTGCTCTCCAGGCTCTGAAGACAGCCACTTCTCCTTACCTGCCCCGGCACTGGGGTTAGGTTACGCCTTCAATGTACTCAGGGACATTAAGGGTTAGGGTTCAGCCCACCTTGTTACATGTGTAATTACATTACCTGTAATTAGGGGGGCTTGCACACCTCCCTAGTGTCTATAAGCCTTGGTTGGAAATATATTCGCTTTCTCTGCGTGGGCCTGGCTCCTCAAGTCGTGGCAGTCCCGGAGGTGAGCATTTGCAAGCTTTATCTTGTCTGATGTCTCTTGAATTTTACTCCTCAATTACACAACCCCCCCTTGGACCCACTCGGTTGTGGGGGCTGCTACCCCACAGTCCTCACTTGAAGAATAGTGAGGTAAGCCCCCCAGCTGAAGGTAGGCCCTCTGCCCAAGCATTTTATTTACATTTCTCATATCACACTAATCCTAGCTCACCCTACAGTAGCTATCTGTGTCTTGGCCCCAGTCCTTCAGCTGATTCTCAAAAAACGTTGAGTAACATTCCCGTGTTAAATAACTTCCGTTTCCCACTGGCCTAGCCAAAACAACTGACCCTGAATGGAGCACAGGCAATGCGGGCCGCCTCTGGGCTGAGTCCATTTTACGGATGAGCTCATTGTCCCCAGTGAAGGGAGAGTGGTAAAGCACCTTCCTTTTCCCACGACTTCAGAGAAGTGGAGTAACCTGTGAGAGCGTACACAACTCATGGCAGACAGTTCGGATGCAAAGCAGCAGGAGAAAAGTTGTGTGTCCTGTGTGCTGGTGGTGGTAGGGGCTTTGCGCCAGTTCCCACTAATGGCAACCTCACGTACAGCAGAATGAAACACAACCGGCTCCTGCCATCCTCACAAGTCCTCTTGTTTGAACCCATTGTTGCCGCCACTGGGCCGATGTTCTTAGGGTTATTGAAGAAAGGGAAATCATTTTTACCACCTGCCCCACTAACCTGTAATAACAGCCATTTATCCCATACTACCAAATGAAATTTGGGTCCGGGTTCACGACCCCCCCCCTGGTAATTTAAAAACAAACAAACAACCTATGATGTTCTTCTTTACCAAATGAAAAAACATTGTCACAAAATTTATGGCTTTCTGGAAAAGAACAAAAAAGAGCATTTATTTCTACTAAAGACTCTAGAAAAGAAATAATTGGTTGGAAGCATAGAGGCAAGAAAGCATGATTCTGAGCATAGGGACTAGGGTCACACAGTGTAATGCCTCCTCTTCTCCCCGGGGAATTATCTTGGGCAACTTGTGTGGCTTCTCCATACCTCTGTTTCCACATCTGTGAAATAGGCATGGTAATAGTACCTACTCTGTTATACTATTTTGATACTTTACTTAGTTGCTGCATGGCTTGGCACACAGTAAATAATAAATGTTGTCTAAGTAAAATACATACATAAGCATTGGCATCCCACTTCCCTATACACTCAACTCCAATCATGACATTTTTAAAAGATTATTATAAAATCCACCATCTTTCTGAGAACTCTAAAACCAGGAGAAATGCTGCTTTCACAAACAAATAAGCTTAGAAAAGCAAAAGTTCAGGTAAAATATCATATCAGCAGAATTATTTTTAAATTGGCTTTCCAGTTTATTTTCCATTAGGAGTCAGCAATTTATTAAGATCTGTAAAAAAAAAACATTTTTAATTTTCCTGGAATCCAGATTGCTGGCTCTATGGAGATATGGCACTTAAGTCAATTGTTTAAAAAAAATTTTTTTTTAATCCTCACTGTCTTTGAAAGCTTTTTCTTTCTCCTCAGGAGCGCCTGGTAGGTTTAAACCACTATCATCGCCACATAACCCACTATGCCAAGAAAGCCCATCCAGGTGCCTTTCTGAATGGTGAGCCTTTTAAAAAACTGCATCTTCTGGGTCAAACAAAAGCAGCCTAGCAGAAGTTGATTTGCCTTAGGCATTGTTTGTTTGCATTTTTTTTTTGAGTGGGAGAATTATCGATGGGCAGCCAGTTACTAGAAGCAGCAAATCCAGGCTCTGGCTGAGAGATATGGGATGTCATTAATGTCCTGTTATAACTGATTGATCCTGAAGCCCTTCCCATGCTCTGAGAAACCAATATGGTGGGGATGTACACTGGGGATGTACACTGACCCTCTCTGGACACCACACATCCTCTTCACGTTCCTCTCTCTAGAGCACCTTCTCCATAACTAGGGTTGATACTGCCTAATTCAAATTGTATCTACTCACAATAAGTATATTCTGTTTCACTACATTTTGGTCTTTGCACATTTACATATCTAACAGCTCTATAACAGAAACAAACTATTTTTAATCCTTTGTTACCTATTCTAATAGGCTGTGATACCAAACTAATATTTTTATTTTAAAAAGGTAATAGGAAAAAGCACATGAATTTCTTCATCCTAAAACATCAGTTCATACATAAATTGAGGTCTCATATACTTCACAAATTTAGATAAGACTAAGCATTTTATATTTCTACAGATAAGTGATTTATAATCACAATTTATTTGAACGTTTAGGGAGTATTTGCTTTTATGTACATGGCAAGTTTCCTTTGCCCAAATTACAAAAGAAAAGCATAATGCTCGAAAACTCTATTATGTAACTTAAATATAAACAAATCACGTATATATATTAATATAACAAAAATGCTGTAGTGCTGTCCAGTCTGCTTGGTTTAAAATTAGAAAAGGTGTGTGTCGGGGTTATATCTTCCCACCATACGTATTCAGTCACTATGCTGAGAAGCTGGATGATATGAGGAAGAATGTGGCCTCCGAATTGGAGGACGACTCATGTGTGTTTGATGCAGATGGCACAACCTTACTTGCTCAAAGTGAGGAGAACTTGAAGCACTTGCTAGTGAAGATCAAGAATTACAGCCTTGAGTATGGAATATAACTCAATGTAAAGGAGGCCAAAATCTTCCCACTGGACCAATAGGTAAGTAACATCATGAAAAATGAAAAGGTTGAAGTGGTCATGGATTTTGTCTTGCTTGGATCCACAATTAGTGCTTGTGAAAGCAGCAGTCAAGAGATCAAAAGATGTGTTACATTGGGTAAACTGAGGGCACAAGATCTTTTTTAGAATATTGGAAAGCAAGGATGTTACTTTGAGAACTAAAGTGTGCCTGAACGAAACCATGGTACTTTCAAATGTCTCATCTGCATGTGAAAGTAAGACACTGAATAAGGAAGACCGAAAAAGAAATGCTGTGTTTGAATTGTGGTGCTGGAGAAGAAAATTGAAAGTACCATGGACTTCCAAAAGGAGAAATAGGTGTTTTGAAAGAAGTTTGGCTGGAGTGCTCATGAAGGCAAGGATGGCAAAACTTTGTCTTACATACTTTGGACATATTGTCAGGAGAGACCGGTCCCTGGAGAAGGACATCATGTTTGGTAATATAGAGGGACAGCAAAAAAGAGGAAGGTCCTCAAGGAAGGTAGATTGATGCAGTGGCTGCAACATGGGTTTAAGCACAGGAACCATTGTGAGGATGGTGGAGTCAGGACCAAGCTGTGTTTCACTCTATCGTGCATGGGGTCGCTATGGGTCAGAACCAACTGAACGACACCTAACAACAAGCTCAGCTCCCGCCCAGTCATATTTTGAGCGCCCTCCAATGGGATGGGTTCATCTTCTGGTACTATATCAGACAATGTTTGCTGCTGCTATCCATGAAGTTTTCCGTGGCTAATTCCTCAGAAATGGGCTCCTTATTTCTCCTTCCTAGCTGTCTTAGTTTGGGAGCTCTGCTGAAACATGCCCATCCTGGGTAATCCTGCTGGGATTTGAAATGGTAGCGGCACAGTTTCCAATCACAGCAACACACAAAGCACCACAGTAAAACAAACTGACAGACAAGTGGTGGTTCGTCAAGTGGAAAACAGGAATTCACCAACATGAAGTTACCAGAAGGATTCTTGATCTCATAAGCTCTTAGTTTTGCAAATGCTTTATAGCCAAAAAGAAAGCCTTTATATGTTAATTAAGAAGCACTGTGCACTACATTTACAATGGTCAGGTTATAGAACTGTCATATTTGTGATAGAGTTCTGATTTGAAAACCCAACATCTACTTACTCCTTTTAAACTGAGATCACTTCTTAGGGTTCACTGAGGTCCCTCCCAGGGCATGTTAAATACACTTTCAATTAACTGAACACAAAGTGTGCTTTTCCTGAGACAAGAGAGGGTCAGAACTCTTTTTATTTACTTCTGGAATAAATATCAAGGCACATATACAGAAAATTAGCATCAAATTTATTATACAACTAGCTTTAAACCACTTTAAATAAAGTACCAAAATGAAATAAAGTACCAAAATAAAAAGTACCCTACTTTTTAGTGTAAACTTTTAAGAGTAAACATCTGAAAACATGTGGAAATTCTAGCCATGTCATTTAACTCCTATATCCTTCAGAAAGCACTTCTAAATAAAATTTATTTATAATAAATTGAACATATTTTCCCAATAAATCTAATGAAATTAATGTTCTTACAATATCATCATCATACCAACAAAAGTGTTGGTTTTGCTTAGTGCCCAGTTCATATTCAAATGACCTAGACAGTCTTTAAAATGTCTTCTGTCCAAAGGGACTTCAAAAAATACGGAATTAGAAAATCATGGAATTTTTCCACAAACCCTTTGAAGGCTACTCCTATGTGATTTTTTAAAATGTGGGTCTGAATAAATTGTTATATTTCCTTAGGTGTTTAAGTCTTTTTGAAATGTTAATTATATAAATTTTCAAATGTACCCAAACATGGAGAAAAAGATGGAATCCTATTGTAGCTATCACCCAGCTTCATAACTTTCTATTTAAAAATCTTCAACTTCAGTAATTTTCATTGTGTTAATCTTGTTTCAAATCTTGTGAACATTTTCCTAATCTCTAATACACACTCACACTCTTAAGGCAAACTCAATTTAATTGTTTTTAAAAAGGTATTTCATAGATAGTGCTTTGCCTTTCATATTGCAATAAATAGGGGCACACAAAATCTAATTGTCCTGTCTAAGTCATGCTAAGATCATTTGGGTCATTCGCCGTAGAATCCCTTCAATGTGCAGTTCCACTTCACCTTTTTGTCCAATGTTTTCATTAGCGGTTGAAAAGTAGCAATTCTAAAATTCCTAATTCTATTAAGCTGTCCACACCTATTAACTGGAACGCTGTAAAAAGGAATTTTCCCTCATCAACTAGTGCTGCTGCAGTGCAGCTCATACAGGAAATACAGGATAAATCCTTAATTCTTTTATTTTGCTTGCCAGTCTGCAGAATAAGGGATTGGTGCCATATTTACATCTAATAGAGTTCAACATGCTTTTATTCCTTTGGGTGTGTTAGGCAGCTCTTTCTGTGGCATATCACTATACAGAGCTGTGTAATTATTATGTTCTTAAGAGTATTTTTATGTAATTATTATGTTTCAATCACCTCATTTATTCTTTTTCTGATGCTCAAGTTGTCCCATTTGGGCCCCTAAAGGTGGGTCCCTGGGTCCTTTAGCTAGGGCCCAGTTAATGTTTGCTTTCCAGAATATTAAGCCATTTGGGGCTCATTTTGTATATCTTCTTCTCTAGGCTCAGAATCAACCATTCCTCTAAGGAAACATGGTTCCTTTTTGGCGTACAATGAACATGCATGTTTTAAAATTAACTTAATTTTAGCTCATTCCCTAAACTGTCCTAGTATTACTCAATATCATACATTTCTCAAAATTTAAACCTATGATTTACTTTGCCTCAAAATAGTTGACATTGCCAATTCCCTGAGTGGTTACTATGTGCAACGGATGGTTTTGATTAAAGAAGATTAAAAAAACCAAAACGTTAAGATTTCCCCCTTGCCTTCCAGGGCTCACAGTCTACTGAAAGAGATAGTCAGAGCACAAGTAACTACAAGTACTCCACAATGTAAGTACACATCAATATAATAGAAGGCAGACTATTAAATAAAAGCACAATGAGACTATGACAAAAGTTGTGATAAGGTACAGACTCCTTAGCTTCCAGTTCCAGCCTCTATTCGATGGCATTTATGTATTCATCCTATAAAGGCTTAAAGGCAGACAGTGTGTCCCCATTGAAGAAGCACACTGCAGAAAGGGGCAGCAAATAATCAGACATGGCTGGGAAGTGCTGCAAGACACGGAAGCACAGGATGTGCTTTGTTTTGAAAGGTCAAGAAAAGATTGTCAGAAGAAAAGGTTGATGAGCTAAGACTTGATGAACTGAAGCTGTTGAGAAAGGGGAAGAAGACTGTAGATGAGGGTTTTGGAATAGGGCCTACCATAGGTTAGGCCTCAGCAGAGAAATAGGGAACTTCTGGTAATAGGGAGTTTACTTGAAGAGGGAGATTGGGGCAGAAAGTGGGCATGGGGACACAATAGTTAAGAATGGAAAAATAAGAAGACAGATTATGAAGCTACTTGAAAGTTATAAGAGAGTTTAGACTTCACCTGAAGACTACTGGGGAGACATGCGTGTTCAGATTTACATGTTGGAAGGGTGCTTCTGGTTGCACTAGAGAATGGACTGGAGAGGGGCAAACGTGGAGGCAGAAAAGCTCCGTGATTCAGCCTGAACTGGTGGCAGTGGGAAGAAGAAGGTGCTATCCAGTTAAAGAAGCATGTAAATCATGTGGTGATTGGCTGGATGTGAGAGGTGGTAAAGGAGAGAAAAGACTTAAAGCAGACGCCCAGGACTGTGGCACGGGCCATCAGGAATAAGGGCAGCATGTACGCGGTTAGGAAACACAAGAGCTAAGTTGGATTCAGAAGGCAGATGCTGAAGATGCATCTGCGCATAAAGGTGCACAAAGGTCCTGTGAGATATACAAGAAGTGGTTTCCATTGGTAATTGAGTTTGCTTCAGACAGAGAGTTGGGGGGAAAGGATTAATGTGATAGGGGAGATAGGCGAGAGTTGGGGGGAAAGTATTAATGTGATAGGCAATAGGGGAGAGAGCAATATCATCACGCCTTACCTATACGGCTTGTGATTTCCCATCGCAGAACTGAGCCCACTAGCATATAGGGGATCTTGTAGAAGGGTGCCTTTCTGAAACAGGGAAACATTTAAATAATTAGAATTTTTGCTGAAAAAAAAGTCCCTTTGTTTCAAATTATGTACTCTAGATGTTTTGCAGCCATGGAGACTGAACGGGCCCCTAAATCCACAGGCAAAATTACAAAATACTTGTTCCTAAAGTCTGTCTTTGAGTAGAATATGTATGTAAATCAGAACGAGTAAGTATAGTTCCATAATACCAGCTAGTCAAAATGTTGTTTTAATCTATAGTATATGAGGATGAGTCGAAAAGTTCGTGGACAAATGGAATTGAAAGATAATGAATGTTTTTCACGAACCTTTTGAAGTCTTATAGTATATCTTTCCACAGATAAAAAACATTAAGGAAACACTTCCAGATACAATAACATAATAAAGTAGTCATAAGGATATTTTTATGCATGTCACAAAATAGCTCTCATTTGTTATTAAGGACCATTTCGTGTACTTCAATTCAACATGATGTGGTGGTTTGGGCCTGCAAGGTGGCATTGGCAGAGCAGATGTTGCTGAATTACAGCTCCTTATACGCTTACCCCTATCTTGTTACTTAATATCAGAATGGGATCCCAGGGAAGTCTGGGCTCTATCCAAGTCCTACACAAATTTCCCAGAACAAGCACACAAGGACCAAATGGGCAGCTACATTTGCCTAAAACCAAGTTCATAAAGCAGGAAGGACGAATGGACACTGGGAACCCAGGGAAGAAGTGAGAAGAGCCCTGTTATATTGAGGGCATCCAACTAATGCCACAACACAAAATGAAGGTCCACTGTCAGATGGGGAACTAAGAGACTGTAAACTTTCACCCAAACAACACTCTAAGTGTTTTGGGTCTTTTTCGTTAAAAAGCTGTCCAATCCAAATGTTTCGGCTCACTGTAAATCTAGAATTCTAATTTGAAAATGTAACTCAAAGAGGGGAAATTAAACCTTCAAGTATAAAAGGAACAATGACTAGAAGAGCCATAAAGATAGCCTGCAATGAAGTGAAATTACAACGTATGGTTTTTCTAGCCATACTCTGTGTTGTTGTTCGGGGTCATCAAGTTGGCTCCAACCCATAGTGGCCCTATGCCCAACAGAATGAAACACTCCACGCTCTTGTGCCATCCTTACAACAGTCCTATGCCTGAGGCCATTGATGCAGCCACTGTGTCAATCCGTCTTGTTGACACTCTTCCTCTTTTCTGATGCCCCTCCACTCTACCAAGCATGATGTCCTTCTCAGGGACCGGTCTCTCCTGATAATATGTCCAAAGTATGTGAGACAAGTCTTGCTATCCTTGCCTCTAAGGAGCACTATGGTCTTACTTCTTCCGATGCAGATTGGTTTGTCCTTTAACTGTCCATGGTACTTTCAATATTCTTCTCCAGCACCACAATTCAAATGCATTGATTCTTTTACTGTCTTCCTTATTCAATGTCCAACTTTCATATGCGTATGAGGCAATAGAGAATACCATGGCTTGGGTCAGGCTCATCTTAGTCCTAGAAGTAACATTCTTGATCTTCAATACTCTAAAGAGGTCTTGTGCAGCAGATTTACCGAGTGCAATGCATCTCTTGATCTCTTGACTTCCATGAGTATTGATTATGGATCCAAGTAAGACAAAAGCCATGAAAACTTCAATCTGTTCCCCATTTATCATAATGTTACCTATTGGTCCAGTTGTGAGGAATTTGATCTGCCTTATACTGAGTTGTAATCCATACTGCAAGCTACAATCCTTGATCTTCTTAAGCAAGTGCTTCAATTCCTCCTCCCTTTGAGCAAGCAAGTTTGTAGCACCTGCATACCTCAAGTTGTTAATATGAGGGGGTACCCCCCAAAAAAAGGAGTTGCAATGGGTGGATCAGAGCTTTCTTAGCATGCATTTTTCCCACTAGGTGAGCATTGAACAACTTGCTCTGAGTTAGTGCACCCAGTGGCATTGCGCGTGGGTAGAGTCTCTCTGGTTACAGTGAGTTTTTTCGTGAAAGCAATTTCTCTTGAACTTTGTTTTTGATGATGGCCAATTTAAGAGAACAGAGTGCAACTGTGAGATTTTGTTTCCTGCTCAGGAAAAATGCTGCAAAAACTGTTGTGACGTTGAACACAACTTACAAGGACAGTGCTATGGGAAAAACTCAAGTGTATGAGTGGTTTTCTTGTTTCACAAAACAGCTGATTGATGACAAACCTCACTCTGGACATCCATCAACTTCCTGAATGGACAAAATGTCAACTCATCATTGGAATTCATTCCACCAGGTCAGACTGTTAACCAAGCTTTCTATTTAGAGGTTCTGAAAAGATTGTGTAACAGTGTGTGACAAAAAAGGCCTGATTTGTGGCAGACGGGTAACTGGTTTTACCACCACAACAGTGCACCTGCTCACGCAGCCCTCTCAGTGTGCCAGTTAGGGGCAAAGAAAAACAGGATGTCTCTCTTGCCCCATGCACCTTACTCAACTGACCTCATTCCGTGTGACTTCTTTTTGTTTCTGCAGATGCAGAGGGACATGAAAGGATAGTGATCTGATGACATAGTAGAGGTGAAGGAGAAAAGGGAGGTGCTGTCAGTCAGCCAAACAGATGCGTTTGAAAAATGTTTCCAAGAATAGAATTTCAGATTTGGCAAATGTATTAAGTGTAATGGAGAGTACTTTGAAAGTATTTTTTAAAGGGGTTGTTTTAAAAATATATTAAATACATAGCTTTGAAAAAAAATTCCAGTTTTTGGGGGACACCCCCTCATAAGTCTTCCTCCAATTTTAATGCCACATTCTTCTTCATATAATCTAGCTTTGCTGATGATTTTCTCAGTATAACAGATTGAACAAGTGTGGTGAGAGGACACAATCCTGATACATACCTTTCCTGACTTTAAACCATGCAGTATGCCCTTGTTCTATTAGCCCACCTACCCCTTGATCCATATCCAAGTTTCTCATGAGCACAATAAAGAGTTCTGGAATTCCCATTCTTATCAAGTTTACCCACAGTTTATTATGATGCACACAGTTGAATGTCTTTGCATAGTCAAACAGTCTTTGTAATATCCCCAAATGACTAGATGGAAGCATGCAAATAAAGTGTAGAGGATTCTGACTCAGAGACTGGTCAGTTTTGCCCTTCCACTGGGTATAAAATGAGGAATTTCAAAAGCAGGAATAGAGACTCTCATGGCCATCAAGAAAGAAGAATTGAAAATGGAATATAATTGAGATCCCTGCACAGAGAGGCGGCGGCAGTACACAGTGGCACATGGAATGGTACATAGAACAGTAGACCACAGAAGGGGTATAGTTTGGACAGGAAGCTTGCTGCCACAGCTAAAGGAGCTTTGTAGTACTTTTCTAATCAGGGCAGAGGACAAGAGACTACATCGCTGAGAGGCTGAGGACCAGAAAGTGCCTACCAGCCTGGCTGACAAGGAGCACTGAGGACTAAAGAACTGTATACTTAATGATTCTGATCCTGACTTGTATCCTGCTAACTTCCTTAATCATGAATGTTGACTGTAGGTTCTGTGTGGCCACTGAAAGGATTATTGAACCCAGCAGAGAAGTAGAGTGCTGTGGAAGATAAGAATAGAATAGAGAAGGTGGAGGAATGTGTGAACCTCTACCTCATGGGAAATGAGCCTTTTCCTTTCCCCCAGTGAGGTCAGAGGAGATCAGATGAAGCCCCCATGGCATTTCTTCATATTTTCCCACAATGCTTAGCCATTTCTAAAACCTCCCACTTCCTAGCTTTTTCTGAATGAAATAGCTTTCCAGATTTCTGAAATAATTATATTAAAAGACTCATAATAGAAGTACATATTCTGAAGATAATTTAAAGAATATTTTCTTTAATAAATTGCTTTTAAAAACGAATTCTGTTGTAGCATAAGGATTTCTAAATGGGAGTTCTGACTCTACCCCTAAACTCACTTTGTAATTTTGAGTACTTAAGACATTGGTGCCTCTCTTTCTTCAGTTATAAAATAAGAGACTCAGACTAAATGATTTCTAGATAAAATCATCTGATACGATGACAATGACTCCCATAGACCTATATTCTATAATGCCATATATATATACATACATATATAGAGACTTTTTTTTAAAATATAGAAATGTATTGACAATTTGAACTTTTTCTGAGCCTTGTGCTCCCTAAAAGTAGGGACAGTTGAGAAATCTCCCCCAGTTAACTGCGAAGACCAGCCTGCTCTTAAACATTCTGAAATAAGACCTGCTCCACCCTTTCTTGTGACTCCTGAGACAGACCCACGACCCTGGTTTTTCTGTCTCCAGAAAATTGTCAGCCTCCTTCCTTCTCAAAAAAGTTTTATTAAGGAGTATTCTCCCAGTTGCAATAGCCTAAATAAAGTCATCTCTCCAGGTGTCCAGTGCATTTAGTCTTTCACAATCTTAGTAAATTCCAAGGATCACTTTCCAAAATAAGCAGATGATCAGGGAAGACATCATTGCACTAAAAAAACAACACTCGGGGTGAGGTTAATTTATGGGGACACTTACTATAATATAGTTGTTCCAGGAACTTCTTAAGAGCAGAAATATTGGTGAGGTTGTGGAAACAATATACAAATGAAGTTCAGACTCCTTTTTCTCAAGGTTTGGGTGGCTCTGTAAAAGGGGGGCTGGGGAGGAATTTCCTAAGTAAAACTCATTTCCGTTCCCAGTACACTTGAAAGGGCTTTCATGTAGAGAGTCTTTGTGATCACCAAGTCCCTGGGGTTCTTTTATGTTCATTTTGCAAGATGGTTCAGTGACTGCCTTGCCCGGGCCTGGTGTGGATTGACAGCTCCCCCTGGAGGGGATAGGTAGGGGTCGAAAGGCGTCTTGGCTTGGAAGGGGTAGCGTCCTGCGTTCTGAAGGACAAATGGTTGAGTCCTTGGAAGTTATGCTCTCTTGGTGGTACCTGTCAAGTAAAATGTAATGTTAAATATGATATTGAACGCTTTGCATTTCATGATTTAGCAATAAGGAACAAAGAGAAACCAGTGACCCGATTGCATTAATTTAAAATGGTAAGAAATGAGTGTTTTCACTTTTAACAATGCTTGCTAAGGGAAAGAGGTAATATGATTGTCCTCAAGAGAAAGGAAGGCCCAGTGAATGCTACAACACATATGAACCTTGAGAACACTATGCTGAGCGATAGCTTTTCTTTGTTCTTACATTTCCCCCCAAATTCCCTCTATGGATTGACAAGTTAATAATTAGTATATAGATTATATGTTATCTTATGTTATAATGCTCCTTTCTGGCACCACGTATGTTTCATGTGAAACCAGCAAAATGACTTCAGGGAGTTAAATAAAATCTCACATGATGTGCCTGTTACTTCCTCAGTTATAGAAAAAATATTATTTGAGGAATTATGAATTTCTAAATTCTATTTGGCAGTATAAATAAAAGCACGATGGATATTATAGATTTGCCAGTTAAATAGGCCACTTGGTTAAATTAATCTGTTCTCTTCATTTGAAATTCTTCTTACTTCTCTAATTGAAAAGTAGTTCATTATCTCCATCAGGAGCAAGAAAAAGTAAAGAAAATAAATGACACAAATGTGCTTGACACAATGGATGTATGAACGTATTATGATAAGAGCTGTATGAGCCCCCAATAAAATGATTTTTTTTAAAGAAATTAAAAAAGACACAGAAAGACAATCCAATGGACAATGTAAACATCAGTCTCTAGGACCCTGAAACCAGAGAAGCTACATGGTGCCTGGCATCCACTCTTAACAGCCCTGAAAGGGATCACAAGAGGAGGTTCTTGATAGAGTAGGAGGAAAAACGCGCATCAAAACTGGTAAAATTATGAAAAAAGACCAGACATCAATCTGATAGAGACTGGTGGAACTCCTGAGGCTGTTTCTTAGGTGTCCTTTGGGCTTGGAATTGAACTCGTCCGATAAGCCCTTTGAAGCGTATGTCTTACCTCCTAAAGTGAGTGAAGTTGCATTTAAGTCAGAAATTGAGTTATTATAGCCTAGATAGCAACCCTTAAAATGTCTTGGCTTTATTTCTGGTTAATTTGCATTTGGCTACCATTCCTAAGACTTTTAAAGTTTTTCTGCCAACATTCCAACTTTCTCCCTCAAATACCTTTATGTGGATGTTTAGTATATTTTAAACTACATAAAAGACTCTAATAATTTAAAGGAATTCCAAATAAATCTCAGGTGAATTGAATAGACTTTTGAATTTGATTATTTAAGCCTTTAGTTAGTACGGAATCTTGTTGAAAACTTAGGTAGCAACTATGTTTTACTTAACAGTTTTCATGATGTTGCCACAAAAATATATTAATTCTGGGAAGTATTTGCTGCATCAACACTGTTCAGAATGTGGAACCCAAAGGTGGGGCTTAAAAGAACTTGGGTGAATATGACACTTGATAGGCAAACCCCATTTAACTCCGCAGAGAATACTTGTGCATTAACATCACAGCTAATTTCACTGAAACCACATCCTTTCTCTACATAATATTTGCCATCTTTTGAGTTTTTTGTGCTCTGCACACTGACTACCTTGATATTATAAGGATGAGTCTTAATTCCTGTCTTAAAGAGAACACATTTAGAATTTTCTCTTTTCATTGTTCTTTATTGAACTGATTTCTGTTCTTAACATTATTTTCTTTGGGTTTGCTCATATGTTCTTTTAAGAAAATACTTTGTAGGTTGAGTACTGAGTCCATGTGCTTTATGACCTCTAGTATGTCTTAGTACATGTATTAAAAACTAGATATTCCTTCTAATATCTACATTAGCTAGGTCATGTGCATTTTGGCAGTACTGTAATGCAGCCCTAATATTTCTCTGTGTTGTTGCTATTTTCAGTAGTAGGATGTGTCTAAAGGTGGATTTCTTTGAGTTCATCCTGTTTGGGGCTCACTGAGCTTCTTGAATCTTTCAGGGTATACCTTTTGACAAACTTGGAAAGCTTTAAGCCATGATTCCAGCCACTATTTTTCAGCACTATATTCTTTCTCCTCTCCTTGGGTCTGTGGTGGCATGACTTTTAGACCTTTCTGTCCTGTATTATTGTTTCCTGAAATTTTGATCCCTTTTTCTGCCTTTCTTCTCTCTGCTGTCCAGAGGGAGTTAGTGGCCCTTTTACCCACCATCTCTACTCTTCTTGAATTCGTTCAGGGAATTTTTAAAAATTTGGTTATTTTATTATATTTTTTGTTCTAAAATTTCAATTTGGTCTCTCTCGCTCTCTCTTTTTTTAATTTGGTCTCTTTTTATATCTCCTAATTCGTCTGTTGAGATTTCCTATGTTTTCATTTGTTTCACTCCTACTTGTTAGATCATGCTTACAATCGTTTGTTTTTTTTAAGTCTTTCATGACAAAATAATAATCATTTATAAAATTATCAAGGGCTTGGGAGGGAGGGGGAGTGGGGAGGGAGGGGAAAAATGAGGAGCTGATATCAAGGGCTCAAGTATAAAGAAAATGTTTTGAGAATAATGATGGCAACAAATGTACAAATGTGCTTGACACAATCTATGTATGTATGAATTGTGATAAGAGTTGTATGCCTAAAGGTTTCCTCCCCGCTCCCACTACCATGACTCGAATTCTATCTTGCAAGACTGGCTAGACCAGAGGAGGTACACTGGTACAGATAGGA
>NW_022103898.1:68889572-68912649 GCF_000313985.2 Echinops telfairi | reverse complement strand
CAAATCTGACTCATAGCAACCCTACAGGACAGAGCAGAAGTGCCCCTTTGGGTTTCTGGGGCTGTCAATCTTTACAGGAGTCAACAGCCTCATCTTTCTCCCCAGCCGGTTCAGATTTCAAATCCACTCTGCCCCCAGGACTCAAGACAATAACAAAACAGGAGAGAATAAATCAGTTAACTGTTTTCAGAGTTGATTTGGGGAAATATCAAGAAATAAAGACTTTATTCTAAGGATAGCTGTGGGAGGTCTTGAATGTTTTCTCTTGAGTACTTATATGCATAATATATTTACATGAACACAAGACTTGGTCCTCCAATAGAACTAAAACAATGCATTGCATAAGAAATACTTAGAAAATTGAAATAGATTGCACTTCATATATATTCGTGTCATCATATTATTGTATAGCATTTCTATTCTTTTTCATATTACAGTAACATTAGTGACTAGAAAAAGTAGAATTAAAAAAGAAAAAGAAAAAGTAGAATATCATTTTGCCCTAGATCATGACTCAAGATTTGGAGGAGGTTGTGTTATTCCTCAATGACTAGCTTCTTCGTCAGCACTAAGTACTGGGTGCAGCTTGGGTACTTTACGTGTATCTACCAGTTATCCCTTAGGTAGGTAGTGCTTCTGTGGGACAGGTACTGCTGTGAGGGCCGTCTTACCCTAAAGAGAGTGAAGCCTGGGAAGACTAAACAAACAGCCCGAGTGAGGATTTGAAGTTCAGCAGTGTGACTCCAGAGCCTACAGTGCAGAGAAGAATAACACTGCTAGCCTGTTCTTCTTTCTGCCAAGAAAAGCTTCGCATTAAAGAAATAGATTAGGCTTCACCTTCTTGCTTGATGTTGTGGGTTGGTTTATTTGTCCTCTCCCACCCCCGTCCCTGCTCCTTCGGCTGTACGTTCCCTTTTGTTCTTGTGTGCATAGGGTTACTAGGAGTCACAGTCCACTTAGCAGCGCTTAAGAACAGGTTTCCTAATAGAAACGTGGAGGTGAGGGATTGGGGGAGGGAGGCTGAGCATGGTAGCATGAGAGGCCACTCCCTGGAAAAGGACATCATGCTTGGTAAAGTAAACTCACTGCCCTTAAGTCAATGCCAACTCATACCAACCCGATAGGACAGGGCAGAACTGCTAGACTATAACTCTTGACAGGATGAGAAAGCCTCATCTTCCCCCGAAAGAGCAGCTAGTGGTTTCAAACTGCTGGCTTTGCAGTTAGCAGGTCAACACATTACCACTACGCCACCAAGCTTCCTTTCGGTAAATCAAAAAACAAGCAAACCTTCAATGAGGTGGACTGACACAGCGGCTGCAAGAAAGGACTCAACACAGCAACAATTGTAAGGACGTCTCAGGATGCAGCAGGTTTAGTCATGCCAACTTGATGGCTCTTACCAACACCACACAGCATTTTTATAACAGTGTACAATTAAGAGCATCACAATCTAATGTCATAAGGATGCTAAACTGGCCATGGGGGTTAAGAGGGGACGGGAGCACAAAGGCTGAGCTGGAAAGAGATTAAGGCGTTCTGCTCGTGTGACTACACTGGTGAGCAAGGGGTAATGTGACTTCAATTAAAAGCTGGCAAGGGAAGCAAGGCCCAGGTCTTGTTCAGACGTATAGACATGGTAAAAGTTTTTCTTTCTATGCAATGAGATACCATTAGAAGGCCTTAAACAAACAAACAAACAAACAAAACGATGTCTAGATCCTCAGTCTTAGGATGGATAATGGATTTAGGTGGGGAAGGAGAGGTTAGAGGCCCTGCAATAGTGTAGATGAGTGATGGTATCAGCTTGTACTCAACTCACTGCCTTTGAGTCCATGTCACTGATGCCAAGCACCGGGTTGCTCCTTTAAGTTTCTGACACTGTGAATCTTTACAGGAGAAGACAGCCTCATCTTTCTCCCAGGGAGTAGCTGGTGGATTTGAACTGTCAACCGTGTGATTAACAACCCACAGTTTAGCCCACTGAGCCACAGGGTTTCTTAAGCCGGTACTAGGATCTTAATTCCCAAACCTTGGGAGTTAGGTAACAGAATCATCTAAGGAGCTACAGCACATAAATTGCCGGTCCACCTCTGAAGCTTTGGAATCAGTTGTCTGGGGAGAAGCACAGAAATCTGTTCTCCCTGAGCCTCCACGAGATGCTGATGCTTTGTTCCCCCAGGATTTGAAAACCATGGATTTCTGCCGTTATCGCAGGTGAGCTTGATTCCTTCACCCCAGAGGACCTGGGCTGGCTCGTCACATGGTCTAGTCAGCATGTGCTGAAACAGTGCAGACTAATCTCAAAGCAGTAACATGACATTAAGAAGCAGCAGTCAATGTCCCAGATTCTGGCTGAGGAGCAAATGTAAGTTCCCTTAGCCAATCTAACACCAAACAGTGGGAATTCTGGGGAAATGAGCTCACCTATTCAATTGATTTCTCTAACGAATCTTTCTTTTGATACTTAAACTTCTCTTACAAAGTTTTCTAAAACGATGTGGTTTCATCATTTGTAAAAGGTATATGTGAATCTTTGGTAATGGGGAACTTCTAAGCTGGGCAATGATCTGCATTATTCTATAGAACTGGAGTTGGAATGTTTAATTGAACAGTAGATTCAAAAGGGCAGAGGCCAAGCCAAAAGGGAGCTTTGGTGGCCCTCATTCCCTAGGATCTCTAATAGCCTTCCCCCATGACACCATGAAAAAGGAGCAAAAAGGGGCACTGCTGGCATAATGGGTTAGGCATTGAGCTGCTAACCACGAGGTCAGTAGTTTGAATCTACCAGCTGCTCTGCAGGAGAAAGATGGGGCTTTCTACTCCTGTAAACAGTTCTAGTCTCATAAGAGCAGTTCTGCCCTGTCCTATAAAGTCACTATGAGTTGGAATCAACTTGATGGCAGCGGGTTTGTTTTTTTTTGGAAGCCACCATAAAAAACAGTCTATGTGTGCCAGCAAACAGAAAACAACTCCCAAGTCATCACAAATAAACCCAAGGGGCCTTGGAGAATGATCTGGGGATCTGTTCTCTCTGCAGCCGTGGGGTCTCCATAAATCAGAATCAATTCTATGGCCACTAACAGCAGTCACATCCATTTGTGGGGTGTTGAATGAAACTGACTTTCAAACGCTAGTGCTGAGATTATAAATTGACATGTTTTTGAAAACCAATTTGACAATATGGAACAAGAGCCTTGAAAATATTCAAAGCTTTAAGCCAATAATTCCCTCCCAAAATCTATTCTTTAAAAAAAAACAAACTTTTATTGGGGGCTCTTACAGCTCTTTTTTTTTTTTAAGGAGTAATTGCTGTTAGCATTTCCCCCCAACAGTTTTATTGACATTCAATTAGCATAGTATGCAATTCAATAGTCCATTCACATCAAGAAGAGATGTACAATCATTATTACAATAAATTTTAGAACATTTTCTTCCTTCTTGCACTCATCATTATTAGCTCCTTATTTCCCTCAACCTCCCTGGTGATAGCCGCCTACATTCATCCATTGCGTCAAGCACATTTGTACATGTGTTGCCATCATTTTCAAAGCATTCTCCTACTTGAGCCCTTGATTTCAACTCCTCATTTTCCCCTACCCCCCACCCTGCCTCTCTCATAAACCCCCGATAAATTCTCAATTATTATTTTTATATCTTACATCATCCACTGTCTCCCTTCACCCACTATTCTGTTGTTCAGCCCCCTGGGAGGGGGTTATATGTTGATCCTCATAATTGATTCCCCCTTTCTCCCCTCACTTTACCCTTCCCCTCCTGGTATCTCTATTCTCATTATTGGTTCTGAGGGGTTTATCTGTCCCGGATTCCCTGTGTTGCGGGCTCTTATCTGTACCAGTGCATATGTTCTCCCAGAATCTATTCTAAGAAAATAACTAGATGCCAACAAATTTGTTGATTACAGTTATATATATATATTTATATGTATATATATACATAAATATATATAACAAAAGACTTTGTTTTATGAAAATTATGGAAACATTACTGGCTCCAGAGAAGATCTGATACCTACTCAAACACTCTCTCTTCCATATAAGCTGGAACAAGTTTAGATTCTATAGTTTTCTTCTGTTTATAGTTAAGTCAGGTAAACAGGGACCAGATTTACCCTCCCACCTGAGACACCAATGAAATTGGACAAAACATATGAAACATTTTCCACACAGGGTGTTTTTGTTGTTGTCGTTGCTGTTGTTTGGTGCAGTTGAGTTGTGCTGACTCAGCGTGGCCCTGTGTACAACAGAATGAAGCACTGTCTGGCGCTGTGCCCTCCTCACGGTTGTTCTCACGTTTCAGTCCATCGATGGAACCACTATGTCTTCCTCTTTTTTGCTGACCCTCTATTTTACCAACCATGATGTCCTTCTTCAGGGATTGGTCTCTCCTGACATGTCCATGGAATGAAGTCTTGTCATCCTTGCCTCTAAGGAACACTCTGGCTGTACTTCTTCCAAGACAGATTTGTTGGTCCTTTTGACAGTCCGTAGTACTTTCAATATTGTTCAACAACACTATAAGTCAAATGATTTGATTCTACTTCAGTCTTCCTTATTCAATGTCCAACTCTCACATGATATGAGGCAATTGAAAATATCAATGGCTGGGTCAGGCACACCTTAATCTTCAAAGTAATCTCCTTGCTGTTCACATTAGACACAGTCATTAGGTAGTGAACGACAGTGAGCCCTGAGATTGAAAACAAATGAGATGTGCCCTACAGTTGCCCTAATTACTTCCAAACTGTACAGTGTGTATGTGTTTATCCCTTGCACAAATAAAATGTGAGGACACTAGTTAATCTCATTTAGAGTCGTTGTAAAGTTTGTTTAGCTTCTGAAAATATTGATTTGTTGGAGTTTATGAGCACTTTATTTTTGTCATTGGCAAGCTAGTGTTATGTTAATCATATTTGTGTATCAATATGTCAAATTATCAAAAGAAGAACATTTATTTAATAATTAAGAAGGTAACACTAATTCATCACTCATATCACCAAAACTAAGAGACAGCAAGGAGGAGGGATGTTGTTAGATGCCTTGGCACACTTACTGACTCAAACACTGGATTGGGGATTTTCTCATTTTTAACTCTTAAACTTCTTATGTGTTGGGTTACTTGTAATAGTGAAATCATATTGTGTATTTTACTAATTTTTTGTACCAAAGTTTATGTTGCTGGCACAAAATTTCAGAGAACTTTTTATTTTCTTTTATATAGAAGTAGTCATTCATCAGAAATTTTAAAAATAGTACGAGCCGGCAGGGTGCGATGTAGCAATGATGAGAAATACAACTTTCCTCTAGTTCCTAAATGCTTCCCCCCCCCTCCCCACTATCATGATCTGAACTCTACCTTGCCAGAGGATCTACACTGGTACAGATAGAAATTGGAAACACAGGGAATCCAGGGCGGATGATCCCTTCAGGACCAGTGTTGTGAGTGGCGATACTGGGAGGGTAGAGGGAGGGTGAGTTGGAAAGAGGGAACCAATTACAAGGATCTACATGTGACCTCCTTCCTGGGGGATGGACAACAGAAAAGTGGGTGAGGGGAGATGTCGGACAGGGCAAGATATGACAAAATAACAATTTATAAATTATCAGGGGTTCATGAGGGAGCGGGGAGTGGGTGGGAGAGGGGGCAAAAATGAGGCCCTGATGACAGGGGCTTAAGTGGAGAGCAAATGTTTTGAGACTGATGAAGGCAATGAGTGTACAAATGTGCTTTACACAAATGATGTATGTATGGATTGTGATAAGTGTTGTATGAACCCCTAATAAAGCGATTAAAAAACAAAACAAAACAAAAATCTAAAAAAATATTTTTTAATAGCTTGCAGGAAACCAAAACAGCCTGAATATAAACCAAAAAAAGTAAGTTACCTGTATTGTATCTTTGAAGTCTATGAATGAATTACTAAATAAAAAGCATGTAATAGTTAAAAAAAAGTAATAGTTTACTGTGCTGGGTAGGGACGATAAAGATATTCCCTAACTTAATTGAACTGCTGGTTTAATGGGTATATATACATCTCCAAATGTATCAGATTAGACAGTCTGTGATATGCCACTTACACTTCAATAAAGCTATAAAACAAAATGTCTACCAATAGAACTCTCCTCTTGGGGCTTCTGGCTTTCATGACTGTCAAACTAGAAAGCCCACTTTGGGGGACACCATTTTAATTTTGTGTTACTAAACGGACCAATTCAAACAGCCAAAATTGGTCAAATATTTTCAGTGCCTTTGACTGCCCTTAGAGGCGGGTGTGTAATTTGAGTAGTGGTCATTTTGATTGGTCTTCCTTGTAGGAATATATGGATATTATCCTGTCACTGGCAGCACTGTATTTCAGAATAGTGCTTGAAAGGCGCTTTCTGATGATAAATTGGACACCATCCTTCTTCAATGTGTCTCTCTCAGAATAATAGGTCACATGTTTGTCCAGTTCAATGTGGCCAACACCAGTCCATTTCAGCTCACTAATGCCTAGGATATGGGGCTTCACGTGTTTTATTTCATTTTAACAGCTTCCTGTTTCCCTCGATTCATATTTTATCCATGCCATATTCTCATTATTAATGGATGTTTGGAACTGTTCCACATCAACAAATGAAAGTCTTGAAAGCTCTACTCTAACCGTATTACTACGGTCAACTTTGCTTTCAGCAGGCAACCTCCCCACAGTCATAATTTGAATCTCTTCTAGCCTGCAGGGCATGTCTTCCAGCATTTTATCAATATTCTGCTGCCATCCATAAGATTTTCACTGTCCAAATGTTTTTAGAGGTAGATCACCGGGGGCTTCTTCCCAGTCTGTCTAAGTCTGGATGCTCTGCTGAAATCTGCCCACCGTGCAGGGCCCTTCTGCTATTTGAAATTCTGGCTTCCAGCATCAAGGCAAAAACACAAGCTGAAAACAAGGCTCCAGGAATGGATGGAGCCAACTGAGGGGCTTTAACAAACATATTACAATGCTGGAAACACTTGTTCATCTATGTTTAAAAATTTGGAATGGGTGAAGGCAGATGTCGGACACTGTAAGATATGACAAAATAATGATTTATAAATTGTCAAGGGTTCATGAGGGAGGGGAGGAGAGGGGGGAAAATGAGGAGCTGATGCCAGGGGCTTAAGTGAAGAGCAAATATTTTGAGAATGATGAGGGCAACGAGTGTGCAAATGTGCTTTACACAATGGATGTATATATGGATTGTGACAAGAGTTGTATGAGCCCCCAATAAAATGATTTAAAAGAAAAATAAATTGGAAGATGGCTACCAACTAGGAGGGATCTATATTTCTGCTCATTCTAAAGGAAGGTGATCCAACAGAATACAGAAATTATCACACCATCTCATTAACATCATATGCAAGTAAAATTTTGCTAGAGATAATTTTTTAAGTACATTAACACAAATGCAAGCTGGACTTAGAAGGAGACTTGGAACAAGAGATATAATTGCTGGTGGTATGTCTGGTCTTTAAGACTTTTGAGGAGCTCTAAGTATGGGCCCAGTTTCACTTTCTAATCTTGTACATGGTAGTCGTGTTCTGTTTTTAAATCACATCGGACTACTCACTGTCCCTAGTACTTGGTCAATTTCCTTGCTTCTGTCTTAGTTTCTAAGGAACCCCATTGGCTCCTGTAAGTAGTGACAGTCTCAAAATCCCTACATTGTGTTGCTCTGGGTCAGAATTTGAATTTTGGGTTTTATCTTAGCTTCTATTATTCTCTTCAACTAATAGATCCCCATCTTCACGTGGAAAAACACATCAGGCCTTTACCAACTGTAATCCAACATTGTAGCTTTTCACAATGTGCTCAAATTCATTAATGACACTTAACATGTACACTTTGTAGTATATATGTAGCATATGCAAATTCCATATATCCTGGTTAGAACCAGCTTCAGAATAATAGGAACTCATATTTGTATCCATTATCGTGCCTAATACAGTACCCTATATAGACCCAGATGTTAAAATATGTCTTTTAACTTAGTCAATTATTTACTTATATAGTGACAACTATCTATTCAGTTGAAATGAGAAAAAGTGTACTTTACTATCTGACTAACTAAGGAGCCAAAGTGATGGTGTGGGTTCAGCATTGTCCGCGAACGGTCGTACAGGCGGCTCAAGCCCCCCATGCGCTCTGTGGAGAAAGATGAGTCTCTCTGCTCCTGTAAAGATTTGTCGATTCAGAAACCCTCTATGGGGTCTGGATTGACTGGAGGTCCGTGGTGGTGAGTAATCGACCTGGTTTTGAATTTAATTTCCCTCTGTGGAAATCAAAGCATTCGTTATTACATGCATGAGAATTCAGTTCAGTGCCCTTAGCAGAGGGAAAGCAAACTGAAATGGAAAGCGAGTTAGTTAGCAAGCAAAAATCTTACCTCAGAAATGATTCATTCAGACTTCTAGGCTCTTTAAGTCTTCCAAAAACGGAGCCATTATTCTTTTCCTTAACTAAAAAACATTAAAATTTTTTAAATTACTTGGTCATTAAATACATACTTTGGCTGAGTTCATGAAGAAGTCCTATCCCAGGTACTGACTTGATGGGTCTCCATAAATCCCCACAAACACGGACATGTCTAAAGTGATAAGTTAGACTTTGAGGGGAACCATCGAAAGTGAGGGCCACTGAAGCTTAAGCTGACAATATGTTCACATGGTCAACGGTTTTCATGAAAATCACTAAGAAAATGCATTTTAATCACAATCATTTAAGACCACGGACTCTTCTTTTCTTTGTCTTACTTTCCCTTTGCAAAGGAGCTGTGCATGCTGTATTTGGGTCTCTTCTGTCCAGGTTGCCCTAGAGTGCAGCCAGATCTTTATTTTGTATTGCTTTATTAGGGGTTCATGCAACTCTTATCACAATCCATACACACTTCAATTGTGTAAAGCACATTTGTACATTCATTGCCCTCATCATTCTCAAAACATTTCTTCTCCTCTTAAGCCCCTGGCATCAGGTCTCATTTTCTCCCCTCCCTCCCCGCTCCCCCTTCCCTCATGAACCCTTGATAATTTATAAATTATTATCTTGTCATATCTTGCCCTGTCCGGTGTCTCCCTCCACCTACTTTTCTGTTGTCCGTTCCCCAGGGAGGAGGTCACATGTAGATCCTGTAATCGGTTCCCCCTTTCCAACCCACCCTCCCTCTACCCTCCCAATATCGCCTCACACCACTGGTCCTGAAGGGATCATCTGCCCTGCATTCCCTGTGTTTCCAGGTCCCAGTGTACGTCTTCTGGTCTAGCCATATTTGTAAGGTAGAATTGGGATCATGATAGTGGGGGAGGAGGTAGCATTTAGGAACTAGAGGAAAGTTGTATGTTTCATCGTTGCTACATCGCACCCTGACTGGTTCATCTCCTCCCAAAACCCTTCTGTAAGGGGATCTCCAGTGGCCTACAAATGGGCTTTAGGTCTCCATTCTGCACTCCCACTCATTCACAATGACATGATTTTTTGTTCTGATGATGCCTGATACCTGATCCCTTTGACACCTCGTGATCGCACAGGCGGGTGTGCTTCTTCCATGTGGGCTTTGTTGCTTCTCAGCTAGATGCAGCCAGCATCTTGTGTTTAGGTATTTCTAGGTTCTTCACAGTACTATTCAGTGATTTTGTGTTCAAGATGTTGTGTGGCCACCATAATTATCCATTTCCAAAAATTTCCATTACCTTTGACAGAAGATGCATGTCCCCAAAGCAAAGTTGTCCCTTTTCCATCCCTCCTGCCAGTCCCTGGTAACCACTAATAAGCTTTGGTTTCTATGTCCTTGCAGATTCCAGATATTTCATATAAGTGAAATCACCCAGTCTGTGTCTCCTTGTGATGGACTTATGTCACTCGGCATGGCATTGTCACTTCTCCTCCATGCTGTAGCATGTATCTGGGCTTCATGTCCTGCTATGGCTGAATAGCATGTCATGGCCTGTAAGTACTACACTTTGTATATCCATTCATCTGTTGATGGCTATTTAAGGTCTTTCCATCTTTTGCTACTATGAATATTGCTGCAATAAACATTGGTGATCATGTTAATTCTTTTTGTTTTTAAAGCACTACAAATTGTAGGCACTTTGAGTTCAGACCCCAACCCTATCCAGGACATAGCTGACTGGTTTAGGGACTTCTGACTCACTCTGGGCCCATCACTGTCTTCCCTTGAATTTCTGACATTTGGAGGTAGAGGCAAGCTACAAGTCTTTGGAACTGAAAATATAGTAATATCAAGACCCAAGGGGAAGGTTTCTGGCCTTCCAGGATTTGGCATGACAGAGAAGTTCCTTCTTTTACTTCCACCCAAAGACAAAATCCTTACAATAAATTCTGAGAATCTTTTTTTTTCCCTACTTGCAAACTAAGAATGCTTACATAAGTGCTTAAGCTCACAATCATCAGACTCTTCTAATAGCAGGCATGTCACAGATGTTGACTATGTATATTCATATATGTTGGTACTAAGTAAATATACATAGTCAACATCTGTGACATGCCTACTATTAGAAGAGTCTATGATAACTGGGGTCTTTTGCTTCTTATGTAATCGAATCAATCGCAGTGAGTCTGGAATTATGGTATAAATAATACCTTCGATTATTACTGGAATAAAATGGAGCATATTAGCACTTTCTTGGTAGAGATCACTGAGCCTTAACTATTAGGAAGCTGGTATTACCAAGCAGTCAACCTATACCTAGGTTTAACTTGTCTCTTACACCTGATCCCAACTGAGCTCACGACTCTTGAGTTTTCCCTTTCTATGACAACATTGAACAATTGTAACAAAACAGTTTTATTACCTTGCCTCGTATTCGCTCTAGATTTTAATTTGTAACAATGGCGTGGAGAATCTTAGGCTCCTCTTTGCTCTCGGCTCAGAATTGTAGTACAGGTAGACCTCTTTTCACTTGCTGGTATGTCTACTCTTCAGGATGTTGGGAGTATGCACAATAATAACAAGAACGTGGAGTTATGCAGCACCATAGTCTCCCCTGTGCACAGTCTACTCTCTTCTTCAGTGGCTGAATTGGAACATCCTTCAGCCATTTGTCACAATGCAGATCTGATGGCGTGTTGCGCTGCACTAGCCAGTTGAGAACATTCCTAGGAGGGGCCCCATGAACACCCGCGGCTACTTTCTTTACTGCAAGAGGTTCTGGTATGTCATGTGTGACAAGTACCCTCTAAACCTGAGGCTCTAAGCCATGCTCTTCGGAACATACCTTATTGTTCTAGTTGGACTCACAACAGCACTGGACAGAGTCTAGGATATATGAGAAGTCCAAAATGATTGTTACAAAACCACAGAAACCTTTAGTCAACATAAACACCAAAATGTGAAGTTGCTGCTCAAGATCCCATCCAGCTAGATCTGCATATTTCCGAAGGCAGGGCTTCCCCTCTGTGACCCTCTCTGAAGAATTCTGCACTCTTCCACTCACATCGTGCCAACAAGACACGTTCGCCAGGCTTGCTTACAGGGCACAAATAGCACTCCTTCTAAGTGTTCTCTGAGTTCGGGGAGTGGGAAGAAGTTTGAAGGGGCACTATCAGGGCTGTAGGGTGCGTGGGGTAATGTTTCCCACTGAAATCCTCTTAGGACGATCCTTACCACCTTCAAAGATCAAGTAAGTGCACTGTGAGGGGAAAATCCATGGTGCAATTGTCCTGGCCTTTTCCTCACGAATCCAACTGTCAGTTTTCTTACATTTTTTTCATAATAATCTTCTATGATTGGCCTGTGTACTTCAAGAAAATCTACAAAGATACCACTTCAGATTAAAAAAAAAACCAGTTGCCACAACCATCATGAATTTAACTGGCCCCGTGGAGGAGTTTGGAAGCTACTGTTTTGATTGGCCTTGTGTTTTTTTAAACGGAACTCTAATGAGACTAAGACAAATACAAAACGTGTCTGCAGCCATCCATGAATCACAAAGACATGCTTAAATAAGTTTTGTTTGGAATAAACCTGTGCACATATGAATCGGAACCCGAGTAGCAATACTTTTTGACTTACACTGTAGACAAAATGGTTTCAAAACATTTGTGGAAAATTCCATTATCATCTAGTTCCATTTTTCTACGAATTTTTTGAAGTCCCTTGTAGATCCAGCTATGCCTAGCTATAGACAATTATCTATTTAAAAGGGGCTTCCAAAAGTTCATAGAAAAATGGAATTAGAGAAGAAAAAAGAAATGAAAAATGGAATTTGATCCTATTCCTGTAAAGAGTTACTGTCTCAAACTCACAGGGGCAGTTCTACGCTATCCTATAGGGGCACTGTGAGTCGGCATCAGAGCAACGGCAGTGAGTTTGGTCTGGTTTTTTGTTTGTGTCTACCTACAGATATGCATCTTATAGTTTAGACATATACATATAAAAACATTCATTTTGTTTATATTTCATTAAATTAACCATCGTTCAGTCTCATTTGAGGATTGGTCTAGTTCACGTCATGCTAATATTTCAAAATGTACTACTAAGGTTTTTGAGGTCTCTTGCAATTCTAGAATTATAGTAACCGATAGGGTAGTCACTGGCCATTTATGGAGCCCACCAGCAGGCCGAAGGCTCGGTGGTTTGGACCCCCAAGAGCTCTGCAGTGCAAAGGCGAGGGCCTCTGCTTCCGTAAAGCCTGAGAGCCTCGGGAACCCTCTGGGACCGTTCTGCTTGGGCTCTTGGGTCACTCTAGTCAGAGGGACTTGCGAGGAGTGGGTTTTTGAGTGACCTACAGCTATTTAGGTTCAAAGGAATTAAAATAAAATTCACTTTCACTGTAGAACTAGCCACATTTCAACTTCTCGTTAGCAACAGGGAGCGGATGCCTACCATGTGAGTAGCAATATAAAACCCAAGGGTCTAACAACTCAATCCATTCAAGAGCTTCACTACCAATACAGTTCACTACTGTCCTCCTGTTCCTGTCAGAACTGTCCACCCAGAGCTCCATCACTATCCTTCATCTAGACATAAACATCACAATTCAAGATCTTAACTGTGGCCCATATGAAGAGGCCTCCAAAAGTGCATGGATACATGGAACTAAAAGACAATGGAATTTTCCACCAACTTTTGAATATCCCCTCAGATAAGGGCTAGGGCTAAGCCTGAAACAACAGCAAAAGCCCGCTGCCTTCCGCAGTTCTGCACGGCAGCAGCCCCAGGTTTCCCCGCAGGTATACTGCGGAGAAAAGTCTCTCCTTCTCAACTGGGCAAGAAAAGAGGTTGGCCTAGTGAATCCTATTCAACCTTTAAGTATTTTGACCATAGATGATTCGTGTTGAGCTCTCTTTGTTCAGGTGGATCTAGTTGATTGGAGTGAGCACGCTTTCACCACATGACATAAATATTCCCCAGGCTGTCACCCAAGAGGCTTGAAGTCAGCCCTAACAATTATGTTTATCTAAATGTGCTCAGTAGTTATCGCTTGCTAATTTTCTAGGCATGACATCACCGCCACTAACATAAAGGGTTTTAGTAATTGCCTCTTCAAAGAGATGGGCAGACACGTTACAGTCTGTCTGTGACACTTCTGGGCCACATAGCACAGAGTGGCCATTAGCACAACCCCAGGACCCTGGATCTGCAGTAGCAGCTAACTATTGGCAGAGGGCGTGGGGGAGGGGGGGGAGGTGGGTAGACCAGCAGCTTGGGGTAGAACTGGCAGCATCAGGTGCATCAGTGTTGACATGTAGGAAGGGAGGGTTTTTTTTAATTCTATCATGTATGTTGTGTCTCTTTGGTTCTGTTTTTCCAAAATCCTCAAGGAAAATAAAAAATGACACCTTTAGGGATGGAAGCTAAAGAATGGGTTAGGGATGATAATTTTATGGATGGCCATGCGGATGTGCACGTGAACACCAACTAAGTTTGGGGGTTGGCGTTTTTATTTATTTATTTGCTTAAATCACTGCTTTTACACCATTTGCCAAGTTTCTTAGGCATTCATATTTTATAAAATGTCTATGTGTAATTGGCTTCTTTGATGTGTGTTTTCACCTCACATATGCTAGAAAGAAAAAAACACAGATAATTATGCTTGTGGACAAGAATAAATATGCATTTAGGGCAACCAACACCCGTTAAATATCCTAATTAGTACAGCAAGGGACCCGGAGAGCCTCTAGGGATTTAATAAGTGTGCTAATTACAAGGTCTTCTACAGTTGCCACGCCCTAGAGTCCTTGAGGAAATGTGTCTCCGAGAGCTACAAAACACTGGACGCTTTTCCCACACCGGGAAACGTATTCCATCAAGAGGCTCTGGGTCTGACTTGGTATGAAGCGTGGTGGAGAGTGGAGGAGTTGGCCAGTGTCGAAGTCCCCACCCGTGAGCCACTTAGACCTCCCGCCTCCCTGTTCTTTCATGCTAAGGGGATAATCACTTTGTCAGACTGGTTTTCAGCTGGGTGGACAGCCCCTCCCCCGTGACTTCATTTACGACAACCCTGTGTAGCTCATCATAGAGATGAGAGAGAGCCTTGGGTGGTGTAATGGTTACACATTGGGCTGCTAACCACAAGGTCAGCAGCTCAAAACCACCCACCTCTCCTCTGGAGAAAGATGAGGCTTTCCACTCCTATTGGGGGAAAAAAAGAGAGAGATGAGAAAGCTGGGGCTGACAATGGGTAAGCAACTTGTGGAAGGTTACACACCAGCCAGTGAGCGCTTAGCGGAGGCCAGAGTCGGCTTGTCACCCGCAGCCAACTACAGAGACAGGTACCCTCCAGGGCTGCTCACAAGGGGGTTGAGGTGTTTCCAAAAGTTTGTGGACAAATTCCGTTATCTTTCAATTCCATGTGCAACATGGTTGTTAGGGATAAGTAGGTTCTCAACATGAATCTTGAGATGATTAGCAAGGTAGGACTATGGGAGAAGGCCCAAAACTCAGAGATGAATATTAGCCTGCTCTGAAGCCAGTTTCACCATTTTTCCAGTTACTCATTTGCTTTTCTTCTCCAGGTTTTTCTTTCTGATTGTTTGTTTGTTTGTTTGTTTGTTTTGTTCCAGGTTTTTCTTTGAAATATGTGCTTTGTAGGAAGATGATTAAACCAGTTAATTTTTTTTTAATTCATTAACTCCCTGTGGGTTTCTGAGATTGTAACTCTTTATAGGAGTAGAAAGCCCTGATAAGAACCAATCCAATGGGATCTAGATTCCAACTAGATCTCTGTTTTGAAGCCAGTATTTCATGTACTCACTTGCTTTCCTTCTTTTCTTTCCATTATGCTTATTGATGACAGCAGTGAAATGAAATTACTTGGTAGGGCTCTTCTATGCATAGCTTTGAGAAGGCCCACTAAATGATTGGGTGTGGTCAAGCAAATAAGGTGTAGAGAACACTAGGTTAGAGATGGGTCAGTATGCCGTTCTGCTAGGTATGAAAATGAGTCATCTCAGATGCAAGCACTGAAGAATCCCAAGACACCAAGAAAGAAGAGCCACTAGCAGAGTGTGTGCAAGATCTGCCTGGTATGGCAGGGGCAGCAGAGGGACCAGAGCAGCCCTGAGGCCATCAGAGGAAATAGTGACTTCCCAGCCCAGTGAAAGAGTAACACTGAGTACCTTCGGGCAGGAGCCTGGCATGAATAGCAGGGTATCCTTTGGCATTTCCGGTGCTAAAGGAATTTTGTAACACTTGGCCAAGCAGGGAGAAGCCAGGGGACTTGTGGCTGAGAGGCCGAGGACCAGAGAGAGATGTGCCGGTGAGGCTAGCTGAGAAGAGGCCCTGCTGTGGATGCAATAACTGTGTTCTTAACATTATCTGATCCTGACTTGGGCTAACCTGTTCACTTTCCTGATAAAGCCCCATACTCATGAGGATTGTCTGGCCATTGCAATGGATTATTAAACCCAACAGAGAAGAGTCTCATGACAGAGCTGGTCAGTGTGAGAATGAGGTAGAGAATAATCGAAGGTAGAGGAATGTTTGACCTTTGCCTCATAGGGATCATCCTTGAGTAGCGGTGGAGCTGGAGTCCCATTCCCCCTTGTGTAGCCAGAAAAGGTCAGACTTGGGCCCCACATCGTTTCCTTAATGGCCAACTCTGTGCGGGCCACTGGATTGCTGACAACGGATTGCCTAAGTCATCCACAATGTAGAGCACATTGACACTTTCTGTTTGTTCATTTCTTCCAGCGTTATAAAAAGCTTTGGGGTGTCATTTGAAGGAAATACAATACTAACCTATTTTGTGTTTAGCAATGGCACGCTGAAAGGGTAACAGGAATTTCCTGACACTGTTTGATTTTCCACATTCTTTTTTCAAAGTTGAAGAATAGGTGATCCGGATGTGTTGGTTGGTTTCTCTGTCTGGGCCACTCAAAAATTCTGGGTAGTCATCAGTCTGGGGAAAAACAACACAATTTTAACCGAGCTGATTGAGGACAAACACAACTGCTTACCTAATGCTGGAAACATCAGTCCTCCACAGCTTAGGATGAATAGAAAGTACACTGTTTTCTCAACTGGGGCAACTCCCCCCTTCTTACAGTTGCGTGACTCAATCCCTCTTGTTTGCTTTTAAGTTGAGAAATGTGCTCAGCAAAAGAACTAGTAAACTATTGCCACTGTTGGATTGCTAAATAAATAGTAACTGTGTTTTTGTTGGTTAAAATCTAGTCCTCCTCAATTCTGTTGTGAAAATAGATTTTTCAAAAGGTCTCAAAAATGCAATGAATGGGGTTTAAACTAGGATTTTTCTATGTAGGAGACCATGATTATTTGTAAAAAATATTCTATAGAGATTTTTGTAAATACAAACAGCAAAGACTGAACTACTGAAAGATTTTGGCACCAGACAGTTGCCTGTCCTGACTCAAGCTATGGTATTCTCCATTGTCTCATATGCATGTGAAATTTGGTCATTGAATAATTCTGCGGAAGAATTGATGCATTTGAATAACGGCGCTGGGGAAGAATATTGAAAGTACCATGGACTGCTAAAAGGGAAAAAAAAATTGTATTGGAAGAAGTATGGCCAGAATGCTCATTAGAGGCAAGGATGGCAAAACTTCATCTACACACTTTGGGCGTACTGTCAGGAGAGACCAGTCGCCGGAGAAGAGAAAGACTATCCTGTTTGGTAAAGTGAAAGGATGGTGAAAAGAGCTGGGCTGACACCGCTGCTGCGTCCATGGGCTCAGGCACGGGAGGATAGCGCAGCAGCAGGCAGCATTTCGCTCCGTTGTGTGCAGGTTGCTACAACCTGATGACATGTAACAACACAGCAACCTTTCAGAAGGAGACACCAGGCTTTTCCCCTGCGGCATCGCTGGGTGTTTTGCCCAATTCAAAATTATAGCTTCTCTTGACAGAGCCAAGAGGGACTTTTCATAATACAGAATTAGGTCTACAAAACAAACGACAACACTTTGTGAAGTTTACCACAATTCTAATTCTATAAGCATATATTTGCAAATTAAAAACCCTGGAATATCTATTTATCTTGCTCATGGTGGTTTTCTCTCAGTGGTGGTAGCACTGGTGAGTTTTTATTTTTTGTTCTGTTTTGTTGAGTTTATTTTTTAAATACATTTTACATGCATGAACCTTTTGTTCTTCCTACAATAAATGTTCCTTGTTTTTATAATAAGGGGGGCTATTTAAACATTCCAAAGCACACAAAGATTTTAAACAACTCAAGGCATCCCTGAAGTATTTTTCTGTACAGAAATAATTCCTTGACAAACTATAAACTATTATTATTAGTTAAAACATCTGAGGACCTATACTGAGCTGTGTTTCATTAGCTTGGTTTGAATGTGTCTACATGATTGAAAGGAATCCTGGTCGAACAGTGGGATTAAGCATGTGGTTGCTAATGAAAAGGTGCAGTAATTCTGAAGGAGAAAGGTATGGGAGTCTGTTTCCAAAAAGATTTACAGGCTTGGAAGCTCCTTTAGGAAATGTTACTCTCTGAGTCAGAATTGACTTGACACCAGTGAGTTTGGTTTTGATATATATTTGAAAGAAACTTTTAAAGATTGAATTTGTGTAGCTCTTGATAGCTTTTCATTGATCCCCCTCCCAATCTTCAATTACTCCAAATTAGACTTTTAAATCGATTTATTAAAATTTATTAGTGGTACTTCATATTTCCTTCTTATATTGTACAGAAAGACAAATGTGTGCATAAGCGAAAGTAGTGAAGAAAGCCGATGGTGCCCGGCTATCAAAAAATATAGTGTCTGGGGTCTTAAAGGCTTGAAGGTAATCAAGCAGCCATCTAGCGCAGAAGCAACAAAGCCCACATGGAAGAAGCACACTAGCCTGTGTGATCACAAGGTGTCGAAAGGATCAGGTATCAGGCATCAAAGAACTAAAAATCAAATCATTGTGAATTATGGGGAGTGCAGATTGGGGACCAACGACCCATCTATAAGCAACTGGACACCCCCTTACAGAAGGGTCTCAGGGAGGAGATGAGCCAGTCAGGGTGCAGTCTAGCAATGATGAAACATACAACTTTCCTCTAGTTCCTAAATGTTTCCTCTCCCCACCCCCACCATCATGATCCCAATTCTACCTTACAAATCTGGCTAGACCAGAGGATGTACACTGGTACAGATAAGAACTGGAAATACAGGGAATCCAGGACAGATGATTCCTTCAGGACCAGTGCTGAGAGTGGCGATACCGGGATGGTGGAAGGAAGGTGGAGTGTAAAGGGGGGACCGATTACAAGGATCTACATATAACTTCCTCCCTGGGGGATGGACAACAGAAAAGTGGGTGAAGGGAGATGTCGGACAGTGTAAGGTATGACCGAATAATAATAATTTATAAATGATCAAGGGTTCATGAGGGAGGGGGACTAGAGAGGGAGGGAGAAAAATGAGAAGCTGAAACCAAGGGCTCAAGTAGAAAGCAAATGTTTTGACAATGATGATGGCAACAAATGTACAATAGTGCTTGACACAATGGATGTATGTGTGGATTGTAATAAGAGTTGTATGAGCCCCCAATAAAATGATTTTTTTTAAAAGATGCCAAGTTGGGGGGCGTAGAAAACCAAAGATAACAAGAGAAAAGTTTTACCTAAATTCTAAATACAGTGTTTTTCATGTATTAGGCAGTTAGGGCTCTCACAGGCATGTTATTTTTGTAAAAATATGGTAATTACAAAAAGGGTACACAGGAATCCCTCCGGTTCTTGAATTAATGGTTTGAAGGATTTGCCTGTTGATACCTTTCCTCTTGCTTAGATGTTATTTATCTGTTTTTATGACATGTTGATACAGAGAAGATCTAAAATCCAAAGCCTTTAATCAAGACGCAGTTTGGGGCAACATTTTGTTCTGTAGTGCATGGTTCACCTTGGGTCGAGAGGCCGACTCCATGACAGTTAATGCCGACAACAAAGAGTAACTGGAATTAGATACCTTGGAAAGATAAGGCTGGCAATGGGGTGTTCATCTTTTGGTTGGTCAAAGATTATGTAGGAATTCTGGCAACAAGAATGTTTACTGGAGAAGATTGGCTTTCGAAAATGAATTCTTTTTTTCCTTTTCCTTTAAGTGAAGACACCCCTGTACTATTTATTAAGCTGAACATTATCTTTTTGTCTATGCCTGTGACCTCATTTAAAGATCGGAAATGGTTTAGTCCAATGCCTGTCATATAGTAAGCCTATGATGGTCGAGTTGTTGATGTTGTCTTCATGTTGCCTTTATGTTGCCTTAATGAGAGATGCTAGGGAACACTGTAAGTTCCAGGCTGGGCTCAGGCACTGACCATATAAAAAGACTTTTCCCAAAAGTTGTGTGATAGGTATATTTACAACCACTGGGGAGGGCGGTGGGCAGGGAGTCGCTGCTGAGTCTATGTATGTACAACAGGTTTCAGCTTATGTTTCATGAGATGGTCTAGCTCCCTGGCCTAACAGCCTGCTCAGTGCTTCTGTTCAACACCTGAGTTAGTTGGGTAGTGCCTGGGGTTTTAAAAGTTTACAAGTGGCCATCCCAGGTCCAACAACAGGTCTCTAGTTACCTGGAGCATAAGATCCCAAATGTATTTGGCCTACTGCCCACTTTTCTGGAAAAAAATTACTCAGCACCCCCTTGCAATTAAAAATGCTTGTACTATAGCCTATAACCCAGGATAAAGTACAGGTATCTGCTTTACAGTCCTCGCCCCATCGTCTCGGCAGTGCTCCATCCCCCCACCCCCCCAAGGGGGTGGTATTGCCCACTCAGGAAATACTGATCCTGGAGCAACAGAGGGAAAAGGAAAGTCAGAAATATAGGAGGGAACAATGCAATGTGTCAAATTCCTCAATGAACAACTGCCTTCTTTGGCATGAGACCAGAAGAACTACATGGTGCCCAGCTACCATTTCTGACTGTTTAAAGCAAGATTTTTATGTGAATTTCTGATCTAAAGGGAGAAAATGATAAACTATTACATTTTAACCTAACTACCTCTGTCCATAATTGAGTTTACAGTGTTTTCTGTCGGAGAGCAAGGATAGTTACATCCCGGACTATATTCAGACAATTCACTGGAGGCTTAATCCATGTGTGGAGCCTGCAAATGGATTTGGGGCTTCCACTGTCACCCACTGCTTTCTGCAAACTGAGTGGTCACAATTTAAGCTTTCAAGCCATTCCCTCCTTTGGATTTGATTTTACTGTTCACAATCCTTAGATTCTACAGGCTGGTATGTTTCTTCCATGTATCATTTGATCTCCCTTTTGACTCATTTAAGGTTATTTCTGTTTTTAATATTTTCTGCTTTCTTTTCTATTGAGCTATTCCTATATTTTGCCTAGTTATTGCTGTTAGTTTTTGCTGGTTTGTGATTTGTATGATTTTCTGTGTATGAAATCCAGGACAGGAAATCTGTAGAGCCAGTAACTAGATTAATAACCACCTAGGAGCATGGAGGAGAGGATGGGGGGGAAATGGGAAGCTAATAACAATGAGTATGAGAAGAAAATGTTCTAAAATTGATTGTGGTGATCATTACACAACTCTTCTTAATATGGCGGAATGATTAAATTGTATTCTATGTGAAGTATATGCCAATACAACTATTTTTGAAAGAGAAAATGCAGAACAGGATTTCAAATATTCCTATGGAATCCAGACCTTATGACTCCATGGAGCTAGGAGAAACCTCTAATGCTGTTACCCTAAGAAAAATCTTTGAACCTTAAATGAAAAATATCCCACAAAGTCTTGTTAAAACCAAACAGTAGGTTGGCTGAACTAGTAAAGAATGTCTGCCTTCAGCACTGTCCTCTTTTACAATCTTCTGCGTGGGATCAAGTTGACAATAGCAACCGGTCATAACTGATGGGAACTGTAGGGGACAGTGGTTTTATGCTAATGACGAAGGAAGAACTCAGCAAAGGAGGGCGAGAATAGTTTCACGACTCAAGGATGTAATCAGTGTCACTGAATTATACATGTAGAGACTTAAATTGGTGTATGTTTTTTTCCTGTGTATATCCTCAACAACAAAACTAATCATTTTAAAGAACATACACTTTCTTTAAGTGCACTGTGTCAACTCGCTGCCATTGAGTCCATGCTGCCCCACAGCAACGCTATAGGACAGGGTAGGGCTGCCCTGTGGGTTTCAGAGATTGTCACTCTTTGCGGGAATAAAGTGTCCTATCTTTCTCCTGAGGATCAGCTGGTGGTTTTGAACTGCTGATTTTGTAGATTGCAGCCCAACACTTACACACTATGCTACCAGGGCTCTAAGTACACTATAGTGAGAGTCACATAAAGCATTCATTTAGAATTTTTCCATTTATATTGTCATACAAAAGGTCTGTGATGGGTTGTAAGTGAAAATAGCAAATTACAAAATAGTGGTGAGTTGGCCTGTGTGTGTTACAAATTAGTTTAGAATTATATATACCTGGAAAACACCCCTAAAGGTCAACAAACAGACCTTGAACTATTTACAGGCCTTTCTTTTTTTTGTAGTTGGTTTTGCTGCTCTTTTCTTTTGTTGCTTTGTTTTGCTCTGTCTTGTTCTTTATGCATATTATTATCTCTGCAGATCTATCTAGATAAGACAGGTGGGATAAACAAGCTGGAGGAGAAAACAACTGACCAAGGGTGGGGGTGGGGGGGCAGTGGATGGACATGGGAGAGGGAGCGGGGAAGCCAGGGAAAGGAAGTGGATGCTAACCCAGGGACAAAGGAACAACAAGAGATCCAAAATCGATGGTGAGGAATATGTAGGAGGCCTGCTACGGCTTGATCAAGAGCAATGTAGCCAAGAGGAGTTACTGAAACCCAAATGAAGGCTGAACATGATTGTGGGATAAGAGGAAAGTAAAAGGAAATAGAGGAAAGAACTAGGAGGCCAAGGGCATTTATACAAGCATGTGCACATATAAATATTATGTATGACTATGGAGAAATAGATCTATGTGCATATATTTACAGGTCTAGTATTAAGCTAGCAGATGGACATTGGGCCTCCACTCAAGTACTCCTTCAATACAAGAATACTTTGTTCTATTAAACTGACATTCCATGATGCTCACCTTCCTTCCCAGCACGATTGCTGAAGACAAAGTGGGTGCATAAGCAAATGTGGTGAAGAAAGCTGATGGTGCCCGGCTATCAAAAGATTTAGCATCTGGGGTCTTAAAGGCTTGAAAATAAACAAACGGCCATCTAGTTGAGAAACAACAAAGCCCACACAGAAGAAGCACATCAGCCTGTGTGATCATGAGGTGTATATAGGATCCGGTATCTGGCATCAAAGAACAAAAAAAATCATTGTGAATGAGGGAGTGTGTGGAGTGGAGACCCAAAGCCCATCTGTAGGCAACTGGATCCCCTTACAGAAAGGTCACGGGGAGGAGATGAGGCAGTCAGGGTGCAGTATAGCACCGATGAAGCATACAACTTTCCTGTAGTTCTTTAATGCTTCTTATCCCCACTATCATGATCCCAATTCTACCTTACAAATCCAGCAAGGCCAGAGGATGTACAGTGTTACAGATAAGAACTAGAAACACTGGAAATCCAGGACAGATAAACCCCTCAGGACCAAT
>NW_022103898.1:68880114-68887763 GCF_000313985.2 Echinops telfairi | reverse complement strand
CAGATTGTTCATCCAGCCTATCTTATTTAGACAGACCTAACTTATTTCATTTTTAATATTTCAGTTGATGGTCTTCTCATCTCACAGTCATAAAGTACAAACATGCATTTTGAGTCAGTAGTTTTGCCTTGGAAATATGTTATCAAAAGACTAAAGGAGGTGAGGGGACGTAGGAAGGACAACATCTAACATGATTCATGAAGATAGCCTATGTTTATAACCCTAACATTTAAAAGGTCACTTATCGGCACCGAGGGCCATCATCATTGTAAGGGGCAAGGCAGATTTCACTGATGGCTGTCACACAGCCAAGAGGCTTCATCTATGTTTGTAAAATGAGGGTAGTGACAGATGTGATCAAAAGAGTCACTCTGAATAGTGACAGTGTCAAAATGCTCCATCATTTTTCACCTCCATGGTTCTCCCATTGGTTCATTCACCAGGCCATAGGAACCCCAGTCACAAAAGATTACTTATTGTTTATGTTGTATTTAATTAATCAGTGGCAAAGCTGATGGAATACAAAATTGTATATAAAGTTAAAAAATCAGTAGCTACATTTCATTCTAGTTGGGTTTGAATTACAAGGACAACGTGTTAAAATAAAGAAGATTGTTCTTTTTGTTTTTAAATTTGCATGAATTTTTTTCTCTTTCTAAAAACATCCAAGTCTCCTTGTTTGTGAAGCATGAGAAGCCCACCTGGGAGCTATGCAAACCTCCTTTCCACATCCCTGGGGGATAAAGCTTTCAGAATAGAAAGCTTCTCGGCTTTCAGAAGGCTGTCTTAAATCCAAAGCACATGCTGTATTAAAAGAGACAGAGCTGAGCTCAATTCCTTGCTAGTAAAAATGTCCACTAGCATTTTATTTTAGACACAATGTTATTTTTAAAAAGTGTGTGTGTGTGTGTGTGTGTTTGTGTGTGTGTGTGTGTGTATGCATGTGCGTGCACTCAACAGAGGCACTTCTAGGAATTTAAAGAGGAAAAGCTTCTTTTTTCCCCAAAGCATGAAAAGATGGACAACTAGGTAGACAGTATATATTTTTTTAATTTTTTGGTAGACAGTGTATTGTGATAGTCTAATAGAACTAATTTGTTTAAAATACCTCACTTTATATCTTAAAATAAATTTTCAGTAAGCGAAGTTATATTTTGTAAGTAATAATTAGTTATTGGGTTGGAAATAAATTAAGATTGCATATTGTTTTATGTATATTTAATTTATGTTTTTAGGACTGTTTATCAAAATTGAAACGCTTTCTTTTGGGTACCTTATAACACAGGTGATTTCTAAATATTATATAACTCTGTAAAACCAAACTCATGCTATCGAGTCAATGCTGACCCACAGCGACCCCCCTGTGAGTTTCTGAGACTGTGGCTTTCTGAGATTGTAACTGTTTGCGGGAGTAGAAAGCCCATTTCCCTCCCTCAGAGCTGCTGGTTTCAAACTGCCGACTATGCATAAAGCATCCCAACGCTTAACCAAGGACATAATTTTAGAACTCTACATCAGGATACAGGTTGCACGTGGTGACGTGCCAACTAGAAAACTTTTACACAATAATTAAATCATACTCCATACTGTTGCAAGAGTGCCCATACACGGGGTTCTTTCTTTTGCTCAGGTAGGAATAACGAAAATAGGGAACCAACCCTAAGGCACAAGCAAAAAGATTAGAGAGAAGAACCTTGCAAAGGGAGATGTGGCAGGGGCCCTAGGGCAACGGTCTCTCTGAGCGATGAAGAAGGGGTTTTAAGGAAGTTTAGGCAGGAAGGATATTATGCTTTTTTCATGATCAGAGTTGGAGAATTCGAGGAATTGGGCTACATGTGGGTTAGAGAGCAGGCACTTTCCTCAGAGGCTGTCCTGATGGCACCCATAGTGGGTTACCCATGCTTTGACCAGCAGTTCAAACCCACCAGTTGCTCTTTGGGGGTAAAAGATGAGGCTCTCTGCTCCTGTAAAGATTGAGTCTTGGAAACCTAAAATGTAGTCCAGGAGGAGTGCTATGAGTCAGGATCAAATGGATGGCACTCGTTGTTGTTGTTGTTCCTCAAAGGCAAAGAAAGGTCAAATCAAGTGACACGTTGGTTGTTGAATGGCTCCAAGTTCCAACTTTCCACTACTGGAGCAGCAAAGTTGGTAGATTAAGGACAGGCCACATCCCAATTGCTATTCTCCCATTAAAATGTGGGCCGTGCAGGAGGAAGGGAAATAAAATGAAACCATGATACTTATGGGAAGGAAAGGAAAAAGGAAACCCTGTTGGCTCACTAGCCAGGTGGCACCTCGCAATCTGTAGAAAAAGGAGAAATAGGTGTGTTGGAAGGGTCGATTCAGCAACCAAGTGTTGTTGAAACCCTGCACAATCCAAAGCAAGGCTGGTCTACAAGCCTGACTCTAGGCTGGTTCCTAAAGGATTAACTCAGAACGCTCAGACTATTCAGCCTCGTAAGAGGGTTGATGAGTGTCGGAGGCTTTCATAAGTTAACTTGATGGTTGTTGTTGCTGCTGTTAGGTGCTGGCTCATCGTGACCCTGTGAACAACACAAAGAAATACTACCCCATCCTGCACCGTCTCCATCCTCACACACAATGCCTTATGTGTGAGGGCATTGTTGCGGCCACCTGTTAATCCATCTCGCTGAGGGTCTTCCTCTTTTTGTTGCTCCTCTACTTTACCAAGAAGGATGATGTCCTTCTCCAGGGACTAGTCTGTCCTAATAACTTGTCCAAAGTTCCTGAGACAAAGTCCGGCCTCCAAGGAGCATTCTGGCTGTACTTTTCCAAAACAGATTTGTTTATTCTTTTGGCTGTACATGGTACCTTCAGTATTCCTGCAAAACCCCTAACTCAAGGGTATCTATTCTTTGGTCTTCCTTATTCAGTGCCCGACTCTCACAGGCATACAAAGCAAGTATGGTTTGGGTCAGGCACACCTTAGTCTTCAAAATAACATCTGGAGTTCTGTTGGCATAATGGTTCCTGTGGCAGTTACATAATCTCTTGTCAACTTTTGAAGGGGTAGAGTCTGGCCTGTCAATCAGGTCACAGCCAATGAGGTCTTTATGTGGGCATGGCCTTCTCCTGAGGATTCTAGGAACTCATATTTTCCTCCCTGAAGGTGTGTATACTGCTTCATCTTCCTGCTGACAAGATACATGGAGCTATGCTACAGCCCTGGTGCTGGAGGAGTCATGTGGAGACCCATGCCCATACTGAGATGCTTCCACTGCCACTGGATCCATAAGACTTTCCACCCACTTGCCTGTGATCTTCCTGTATTTGGCTTCATTGCATGTGTTGTGTGAGTCTAAAGAGGAATTTATACTTTGTTATTGGCCATATGGGCTAATATCGGACTTATGGACTTGATCTGAACTGGGCTGGGATGTTTTCTCAATATTCAATTACTCTTTGATATAAAGCTCTTTCTTATACACATGAGTATCTATGAATTTGTATCTCTAGTCCACCAGGACCAACACTGTTAGACATTGGGCAGGTCAACAGTTCAAGGCTACCAGCTGTTCCATGAAAGACAAAGTTCTCTATTCCTGACTCACAGCAGTGAAGTTAACCCTTCCGATATGATTTAGGGTAAACACCTATTTTTTTCCCTCAGTCTGAGTTGCTAATGAAGGAGCCCTGGTTGTGTCGTGTCTCCATGTTGTGCTGCTAGACCACAAGGTCTGCAGCTTGAAACTACCAGCCACTCTGAGGGAGGAAGACGAGGCTTTCCACTGTCCAAAGAGTTACAGTCTTGGAAACGAATTCTGCCCTGTCGGATAGGGTCACTAAGAGTCAGAATTGACTTAATGGCAGTGAGTTGGGGGTGGGAGGGAGTTTCAAAAGTCAGCACTGCATGCCTATGTGACTGACCCCCAATAAAAACTCAGGATGCCAAGGCCCAAAGGAGTTTCCCAGGTTGGCAACCCTTTTAACATCATTGCTGGGAAAATTAAGTATGCCCTCATCTGAGTCTATGGGGAAGGTAGCATCTGGAAGCCCATCTTGGTTTTTCATGGAGTTCCTCCGGGCCCCATGTTCCTTTTCCCTTTGTTGATTTTCATTTGTGTCTTTTTGCTGTAAAAGTACAACCATGAACATAACAGTGACCCTGAATCATACACGTCTTTCTAGTTAGTCCGGGAGACGAATGGAGCTTGGAGGCAACCGACAAAGTAGGCACCGCACACAGCATGAGGCCATTAGCAGCTCAAACCACTGGATGCCCACTCTGGGCATGGCACAGCCTGCCCCAGCCCACGCTGTCAGTCAGACTGGGCCAGTGCCCCTTCCCAGCCTTCTGCTCCAAAGGGCCCATAAGTATTCTCCTTTTGGTCAAGTTCCTTCTAACAAAAATAAGACGAAAAATTATATCAGAATATAAGAACTAAAGTGAACCAAAGACTTATTGCATGCTCTTGTGAGTGTTTTCCCGGCATTGTCTCTGAATACAAATCCATGTGGCATTGAACTATCTTCATTTTATTAGGGAATAGGAGGAATTAAAGGCGCAAAGAGATGAACAGTCAAGTGTCCACTACTAGTAAGTGGTAGAACAGAGCTTTTAAAAGATGCACTTATGGATTGTGATAAGAATTGTATGAGCCCCCAATAAGATGATTTTTTTTAAAAAAGGATGCCCATGAGAGATTTCAAACAAGATAGTGGAGAAGGCAGACATACTGTTCCAACACAACAAAAAACGTGAGAGAAGCATACAGATGATCATTCTGGAGCGCAGTACTTGACAGGGAAGGATAGAGAAGTGATTGAACACCAATAGGAGAAGCAGGTGAACACATGCAGCAATAGAGGAGACTGAGGGAATGGGTGAATTTTCCACTGGCCTGACCCACCATGGCCATTTGAACTTTTGTAAGCAGCAGTCAATCAGGACAAAAGCGTGACCACACAAAGGCACATACCAGTGGCTGAACTAAGAAAGGTGCAATCATCCCTTGTGTCCCCACAACCTCCTAGTGACCAGAGGTGTGGTCAGTGCCCACCTTTGCCCACTCAGTGGAGAGTGATGCTCCTGTTAACTAGATAGAAATGTCAAAGAGAAAAGAGGTGAAAATGACAGGAATCTTAACACAAAAGAGAGGTAGAGACACGTTTCCACACAATCTTCCCCAGCACAAAGGAAGGCAAAGGGCAGATAAGATCCATCTCGGAATCAATAGAAGAGATCAGAGATAGTGAAATGGCTGGGTGGTGAAAGACACAATGTTCACATACCCCCACAATGGGGGTCTGAGACAAGGGTACAGCATGAAGTTTGAGGTGCTAGGTCCACATACCTGGAAAGAGAAGGTTTACCATAGAGGACCAGCCGATAGTAGAAGACCCGCCAGAAAGCCAGCCAATGGTGGAAGGGTTTCCGTTAACAGAATAAAAGACCAAGCTCTACATTTTGTTAGGGCTTTAGACTAGCTAAGTTCTTTTTCAAAACATCCTTTTCAGTAAACACTCTTTCTGTTCAGCCCTTTTCTCTGACTCTAGTCTGAAAATTGTCTCTCTTCTGACATCTTTCTTGTGAGTAGGGCAAGAACCAAGGAGTAGAAAAGCTCAAAAACTTATACGGCCTCCCTGTATACCCGCTACCCTGTACAGTCCCTGGTCCATTTGAAGTTGAAGCCCACCTTCACATAGCAGGCTTGTGGTGCACCACACCTAGATCTGGAGGTGTGTGAACTCTGCCTCACCAGACCAGAAGAACACACAGTGCTAGAAGAATGGTTTATTCTTAGCCAACTCTGGGTGGGCAAGACTTCCTTCTGTAACCTATTTTCCAACTCCCATCTGCCCTCTGTATCTAAGAAAGTTCCTCTGGGAACAAGCACCTGGACTTAGCCACCCTGTAGGCTAATGGCACAATGGCAACGAGATACATCCAACCCTCTTACCCTCTGTGGGTGTCTTGGTAGGCAGATGGTATCATCCTTTACTGTATGCCCTGACTCCACAGTTTTCTACTCTGTGGTTCCTGCATCCACTCAGTTTTCTCCTTCCTTTTTTCCCCTCCCCCTTGTTGTTTCCTTTCCTTCTGTTTTTCTTTTTTAAAGGCTTATATATTCCTTGTTTTTCTTTTTTAAAGGCTTATATATTCTTCTAGTTTTACTTCTTTTTCCTCCCCCCTTTCTCTTTCTCCTTCCTCTTTATTTCTTTACTGTTCTCTCTGTGTTGCTGTGATGCTGGAAGCTGATATTTCAAATGTTAAAAGGGTCACCCAAAGTGAACAGGTTTCAGCGAACTTCCAGACAGAGGGCTCAGCTCCCCACTTCGGAAGAAGGAGCCACTGAAAATCCTGTGCATAACTTCAAACACTGTCAGATACTGAAGACATATTGAATGGGAACAGAACATGGCCAGAGAATGCCAGAGGATGGGCCCCTCGAGGCTGAGGGCACTCAAAATGTGACTGAGCAGGAGCTGAATTCTTAGAGCGGGCTCGACCATGCTGATGTGAGTTAGGTAAAGCCGGTGGGAGTGGAGCCTTTGGGGTCTTCATTTGCTGATAGGGCCTGACTCAAGGTAAGAAGAAACAGCTGCAAAACTCTGCTAATGATTGGAAATTGGAATGTGCTATCAATCTAGGAAAATTTGGAGTGGTCAAAAATGAAATGGAATGCATAAAGCTTGATAGTCTGTCTAGGCTATAGTGAGCTGAAATGGACTGGTATTGGCCATTTTAAATCAGAAAATCAAATTATTTACTATGCCAGGAATAACACAAGAGGAATGACATGGTATTCGTTGTCAAAAAGGCATTTCAAGGTCAATCAGGAAGTACAATGCTATCTGTGATAGGATTATATCTATATGCCTTCAAGGAAAGTCAGTTAACACAACTACTCAAATTTATGCACCAACCACAAAAGCTCAGAGGAAGAAACTGAGGAATTCTACAAACAACTTAAGCTGGAAAATTGTTCAATTATGTATTGATAATTATTGGTGATTGGAATGCAAAAGTTGGAAATGAAGAGGAAGGAACAGTAGTTGGAAAATATGGACTTGTGATAGAAATTAAGCTAAAGATCACATGATACAATTTTGCAAAACTAATGACTTGATCATAGCAAATACATCTTTTTCAACAACACAAAGGTGACTATACACACGAACTTCTCCAGATGGAACACACAGAAATCAGATTGACTACATCTGTGGGAAATGCCAATTGAGAAATTGGCTGAAACCAGGCAAGGGGCTGACCGTGGAACAGACCGTCAATTGGTCTTGTGTAAGTTCAGGAAAAACCTGAAGAAAATTAAAACAAATCCACGAGAGCCAAAATATTACCTTGAGTCTATCCCACCTCAATTTCAGGAACATTTCGAGAACAGATTTGCTGCACTGAACACTAATGACAGAAAATGAAAACTAATGAAAGAAAAGATCAAATTGGATGTCATAAGAGACTGAAAAAAATGCTCTTAATTATTGTGTTTGTCTGGGTAGACTAGAGAAACCAATCCATGAACACTCGTGTGTATAAGAAAGAGGTTTATATACAAGAGCAGTTGAATATTGAGAAAACATCCCAACCCAGTCCAGATCAAGCCCATAAGTCCGATACTAGCCCATATGTCCGATAACAATCTATAAAATCCTCTTCAGACTTACGAAAC
>NW_022103898.1:68875248-68877808 GCF_000313985.2 Echinops telfairi | reverse complement strand
TTAAATGGAGAGCAAATGTTTTGAGAATGATGAGGGCAATGAATGTACAAATGTGCTTTACACAACTGATGTATGTATGGATTGTGATAAGAGTTGTACGAGCCCCTAATAAAATGATTTTTTTTTTTTTAAAAAGACTCCAAGCATTGATGGAATACCAATGAAGCACTGGAAGCACTTGCTTATCTATGCCAGGAAATTTGGAAGATAGCTAATTGACCAACTAAATGGAAGAGATCCATATTTGTGCCCATTCCAAAGAAAAGTGACCAATGGAATTCTCAAACTGTAGAACAATATCATTGATATCACATGCCAGTAAAATTTTGCTTAGTACCCCAAAATGGTTGCAACAGTACATTAATAGGGATCTAGCCAGAGGTTCAGGCTGGATTCAGAAGAGGACATGGAACAAGGGATATAATTGCTGATGTTGTTAGGTAGCTACATTTAGGAACTGGGGGTTATCCCTCCCATGCCTGCAAAGGTCCCATAGAGGAAGTTGGTGGAAGGAAATCAGGCAGCCATCAGATGCCTTTAAAGACCCTAGTATGAGCATGCTCCTACTCAAAGCCCTGAGCCAGGTGGGAGGTACACCTGGGTGGTCCAAACTAGGCCCAGGCTCATGACCTCACCCGGGTGAGCTCAACCCAGGGAATGGAGTCAACCAATACTACAACCACGCCTCCCCAGCAGAGGCTTTAAATATGCTGGCTGTGGGAAGACCGCCCTTTTTAAAAAATCGTTTTATTAGGGGCTCATACAACTCATCGCAATCCATACATCCATCCATTGTGTAAAGCACATTTGTACATTCATTGCCCTCATCATTCTCATAACATTTGCTCTCCACCTAAGCCCCTGGAGGCTGCCCTTTTTATACCCTGCTCCTGGTCAGCAGCAGGTCGGAGGGTGGGGGCACACAGGCACCGCCTAGGCGTGCCCCTTCAGGGTCTGCTCTGCCTGCTTGGGGCCCCCATGCTCCCACTCTGGGCCTACTCGGGACCCACAGCCTTTGGGCCCACATGCTCTTAGCCTCTAGGGTTCTTGGGCTTCTGGTCTCTGGGATCCATCCCCTAATACCCCCCCTTCCCCGCCCCGCAGTTCCGCACCTGTGGGTGCTCTTTTCCACATGGTTGGTCGTGCCCAGTTGTGAACTTCCACATGGCTTGGTATGCTTCCCAGGGATAGCAGGTACCTTTTGAGACGGTAAAACCTGAAACTTGTCCTGTCCTTCATGAAACCTACTTGGTTTACAAAACGGGCTTCCCGGTGAATTCTTTCATCATGCGAAGCCAAGAACAGAGGTATTACCCACTTGAGAAACTGTACAATGTCAGATGGATTTTGGATGAAAGAAGAGAAAACCAGAAAGATGTTTACTTGTGTTATTTTGGGTTTTGGTTTTTTTTTTATATGCCAAACCATTCAATTGTGTGGATGATAGCTATCTATGGATAACCTTGAGAAGAATGGAAATTCCGGAACACTTCATTGTACTTAGATCAAGAGGCAATTGTGCGAACAGAGCAAGGGAATACTGCATGATTTTAAATCATCAGGAAAGCTGTGTGTCAGGGTTATATCCCCTCACCATACTTATTCGGTCTGCATGCTCAGCAAATCATCAGAGAAACTGGATTGTATGAAGGAAAGGGTCCATCAGGACTGGAGGAAGGCTTATTAGCAACTTTGGTATGCAGATGACACAACTTTGTTTGCTCAAAGTGAGAAAGACCTGAAGCACTTGCTGATGAAGATCAATGATTGTACCTATCAGTATGGATTACAACTCAATGTAAGGAAAACCAAAATCCTCACAACTGGATCAATAGGTAGCATCATGATAAATGGAGAAAAGGTTGAAGTTGTCAAGGATTTCATCTTACTTGGGTCTACAATCAATGCTCATGGAAGCAGCAGTCAAGAGATCAAAAGACTTGTTGTAGTAGGGAAATCTGCCACACAAGACTTCTTTAGAATATGGAAAAGTAAAGGTCACAAGGAAGGGATGAGGCAGCCAGAGTGTAGAATAGCACTGATTTAGTTATTTAATGGTTCCTTCTCACCTCCCCCACCCACTATCATGACCCTGGTTCTACCTTACAAATCTGGCTAGACTGGAGCAGGTACACTGGTACAGATAAGAGCTCTCAAAACATGGAATCCAGGACAGATGAGCCCCTCAGGAACAGTAATGGGAGTAGTGAAACCATGAGGCTAGGGGGAAGGTGGTGGGGAGAAGGGAGAAAGGAGGAACCAATCATAACAATCGTATAACCATCACCCCCCCACAGAGGGAGATGAACAACAGAGACATGGGTGGAGACAGCAGACAGTGTAAGCTATGTAAATAATTATAATTTATAATTTATCAAGGGGTCACAAGAGTGGGAAAGTGGGGTAGGGCAGGAAAAAAGAGGATCCAATACCAAGGGCTCAAGTAGAAAGAAAATGTTTTGAAAATGATGATGACAACATATGTGTAAATATGCTTGATACAATTTATGTATGGATGTTATAAGAGTTCTAAGAGCCCCCAATAAAATTATATATATAA
>NW_022103898.1:68872764-68875092 GCF_000313985.2 Echinops telfairi | reverse complement strand
CTATTGAAAGTATCATGGACTGCTGAAAAGATCTGTCTTGGAAAAAATCTCAGCCAGAATGCCGCTTAGAGGCAAGGATGGCAAGACTTGGTCTTACATACTTTGGCCATGTCATCAGGAGAGACAGTCCCGGGAGAAAGACATCATGCTTGGCAAAGTGGAGGGGCAGTGAGACAGGGAGGCCCTTCATGAGATGGAGTGACACAGTAGCTGCAACATAGGGTTCCAACAGAAGAGCATTTGTGAGGATGGTGCAAGACCGGCTGCTGCTTCCTCCTGTTATGCATGGGGTACCTATGACACAGTGGTTGGCACAGAACATCGACAGTAATCTTTACAGAAGCAGACTGCCACATCTTTCTACTGCGGGATGGATGGTGGGTTCAACCACCAATCTACTTAAATCAGTGCTTTTCAACCTTCCTAAAGCCACGATCCTTTCATACAGGTCCTCATGTGGTGGTGACGCCCCAGCCATAACATTATTTTCGCTGCTACTTCATAACTGTAATTTTGCTACTATATGAATTGGGTGAGCCCTGTGAAAGGGTCACTCAGCCTCCAAAGGGGTCGCAGCAACCCACAGGTTGAGAACCGCTGACTTAAATCATATGGCCCAGCAATTCCATTCATAGGTAAACACTTAAAGGTCTGAATGCAGGTATTCCAATAAAAACTTGGACACAAGTGATCATAGTCGCATTACTCACAAGATGTGAAGGCTACTCAAAGATCTATCAACAGATAAATGGCCAGCAGAATGTGGTAAACCTATAAAAAGAAATGTTATTTGAGCAAAAAGGAATGGAGTCTTGACACATGCTATAACCCAAACGAGAACATTATGCTAGATGAGATCAATCAGATGCAAAATGTCACATATTGTATGATGCCATGCGTATGAAATCTTCAGAACAAACAAATCCATAGAGACAGGAGCCGATTAGTGGTTGCCAGGGGCAAGGGAGAGCGGGGATAGGGAGGGACTGTTTATTGGGAGATAAAAAACTCAGGATCTAGATAGTGGTGATCATTTTACAACAGTGTGAACATACTTAATGCCTCTACTTGGTACGCTGCAAGAATGTTAAAATGGTAAATTTTATAGGATGTGTATTTTACCACAATAAAAAATAAGTGAAACCTGTTCGTTGTAGATAAACTTTTCTCATTTAATTACCTCCCTTGTTAAGAGAAGTTTTAAGTAAAGCATTAGTGAGGGTGTGACAAGATCTAACTTTCATGATTACGGGTTTGTTTGGGTTTTTCCTGTTTAGAAGATGTCGATCTTAGAGGTTATAGGTAGTTCACAGGTATTTCCCAACTTACAATGAGGTTCCATTCTTATGATTTAGGTGTTAAGTTGGTTCTGATGGAAGTTGAACACTTCTTTTTCTTTCTTTCATATTCTTCTTTAAATGGTACATAATAGACATTGAACATCTGTGAGCAACCATCTGAGAATTATATCAGCAAAATAAGTGCATCAACATTGGAAGTAGTACACAGTAATAAAGGTAAGATGTACAAAAGTTCAAGAAACGCTGCGTGGTGCACTTCTGACCACCTGACCACCTCAGGCTTCATTAGGGAAGAGAATACAGCTACTTCATTGGAATACAATACTCCTTCATTATGGAGGAGGAGAACACAGCTCCACATCAGCCCAAGGCCAATTGCCATAAGGCAGAGGTCAGATATGCCTTGGCCCTCCATCCTTTATCCTATTCTGATACCACTGATACCTCCCAAGGAGCTCTACTGTTCAGCTGGGTTTGATAAGTCATTGCAGTGGCTACGCAGAATTCACAGGGAATACTCACAATTATGGAGGGTTTAGGGAAGCTCACAGGTTAAAAAATGGTACTGATACAGTTCTTTTGTCCAAAGTGCCTCTTACAGCGAGGCCAGCAGGCATCTCTCTCTGACCCCTTGGCCTCTGCCTTAGTTAGCCAGGAAGTCTGCTGATCTGACTCAGTCTCAGGACTGCTCCTCTACTCTGTCTCATTATCTTGTGCCCCTACTGACTCTGCCTCTTTAGTTAGGGATCTTGTTCATGCTCCACTGGTGGCTCTTCCTTGCTGCTCTTGGGATGCCTGTCCCTACTTCTGAGATGGCTCTCTTATTCCCAGAGGAGTAGTAAAACTGACCAATCAGCTCTACTAGTATTTCACAGACTCTGCACTATGACACCCAGTCACTTGGTGGCAATTACAAAGACAGATACAAGAGCCATATTTAAGCAATTTCACTTCACCATAAAATCCTCAAACCAGACAACTTTAAATATAATTATTTGAAATAGAATACCTGTAAGTCAGGGACTGC
>NW_022103898.1:68861514-68870959 GCF_000313985.2 Echinops telfairi | reverse complement strand
CAATGAATGTACAAATGTGCTTTACACAATTGATGTATGTATGAATTGTGATAAGAGTCGTATGAGCCCCTAATAAAACAATTAAAATAAAAAAACTAGAGGAGAGTTGTATGTTTCATCAGTGCTATACTGCACCCTGGCTGGCTTATCCCTTCCTTGTGATCCTTCTGTAAGGGAATGTCCAATTGTCTACAGGTGGGCTTTGGGTCTCCATCCTGCACTCCCCCTGGTTCAGAGTTTGCTGTTTTGATAATGCATGCTTACTTAAATCACAAAAGTAACATTTTTTAAAGTAACAAGCTCTAATTTATATTTTTTATTAACAGTGCTATCAAAGAAAATATTTAAATAAAAGTTGCTTGGACACTAAGCCTAGAAGTTCAAGGGCATAGTATTGAGAACCATTAAGGTCAATGGCATAACTTTCGCAAAGACAGTGTTCTACATGTTACTTTGGTAAATAGCTGTTGGAGGTCTTAAAAGCTTTGAGAGCAGCCATCTAAGGCACAACTGCTGGTCTCTCCCTATCCAGAGGAAAGAAGATACGTAGAAACAAGTAGACCAATGAACTAAGGGACCATGCAAATAACACTCTTCACAACCCTGAGATCAGAAGAACTAGATGGTGCCCTGTTACCAGTATCAACTACTCTGAAAAGGATCCTAGACAGAGTGGGAGAAAAATGTGGACCAGAACTAAAAATGACAAGAGACCATGTCTATTGATTGGATTGTCTGATGGGACCCCCAAGACTGTGGCTCTTAGTCACTCTTCAAATCTGGAACTGAACTCACCCTTGTATTAGAATAATTAGCTATTTGAGGTCAAAGGGGCAACATTTACCCAAGGTCAAAGGGCTAGGAAAGGAGGAATGGAAATATAAAACACAAGGGGAGGACTGAAATGAATGAGTTGAACAAAAGATGTATAAATTGTTAAATATAAACCTTCACCTAGTTCACAACAACAAAAGCTGACTGGGAAGAAAGTGTTTAGGTTTAGAATTTCTCTTATCCTTTCACTTACCACCCAGCCTATTCCATATTCACTCAATAAAACCAAATAACCAAACCCACTGCCATTGGGTCGATTGTTTTTATTTATAAAGCTAGCCTTAGTGGTGCCGTGGGTCACAAGGTCAGCAGTTCAAATCTACCCACCACTTCATGGAAATATTTATATCCTAGGAAACCCTATGTAGGGTTGTTATGAGTTGGAATCAACTTGATGGCAAGAGATTTTTTTGTCTTTAAATAGATTGAGCAACTTCTCTGGTTTGAGAAGTGATGCCAGATGGGAATCTAATTTGCTGAAGAAATGTTCACCAAATACACAATTTATATATATATATTATTTATTTTTTTTTTTAAGTGATGCTGAGCAGGAGGTAGAGTTTAGTTATGATAACATCTGATTAAAATCTGCATTATAAAGTAAAATAGCACCAGGAGGAACCACTTAGCAAATACAGATGCGGGGGGATGCTCTACAGAAAAACGGGCCATCTTTGCAATAAATCATGTTAAAAAGCAAGAGGTAGAACATTGGTGGTGTAGTGGTGATGTGCTGGGCTGCTAACTGAAACATCAGCAGTCCAAAACCAACAGCTGTCCCATGTGAGAAAAAGTGGGCTTTCTACTCCCATAAAAAATGACAGCAGTGGTTCTCAACCTTCCTCATGCCACAATCCTTTCATACAGGTCCTCATGTTGTGATGACCCCAACCATAAAATTATTTTTGTTGCTACTTCACCACTGTAATTTTGCTATCTTTATGAATCGTAATGTAAATATCGGATATGTAGGATGTATTTTCATTGTTACAAATTGAACATAATTAAAAATAATTAAAGCATAGTGATTAATCACAAAACAATATGTAATTATATATTGTGAAATATTTATGTGTTTTCCGATGGTCTTAGGCAACACCTGTGAAAAGGGGTCATTGGACCCCCAAAGGGGTCGCCACCCACAGGCTGAGAACCGCTGAGTTATAGTCTCAGAAACTCACAGGGGCAGTTCTACCCTGTCCTACAGGGTCTCCATGAGTTAACATTGACGTGATGGCAGTGAGTTTGTCTTTTTAGTTTTTAAAAGACACAGTAGCCCAATGTCAGGCTGGCCGTCAGAGAAAGGGAGGCGAAAATGGTGTGTGACTCCTGACAGGGTGCAATAGGCACTGTACACAGTACAGTATCAGAGTATCTTGCCAAAATAAATTAAACTTAAATTCAACTGCTTCTATTTTTAGTTCCAGGTTACAATAAATATAAGAGACAGAGAAACCTGTTAAAGGACCCCACAGAGATCAAATCAGATAGATCTAAAATGTGAAAACTTCTCCAGGACAAGTCACTTGGTGTATCCAGCAAATAAGAGACAGGGGGTAGGGGTGGGGGGCAGGGAAGGCCTATTACAAATTAAAAGAGATTTAAGAAACAAGTCAGCCAAATGTAATGGTGATTGGAATAAACTCACCATAAAAAAACCATTTTTGAATGGTGAAATTAGAACATTGACTGGATATTTGACATTAATGAATTACTGTTAATTTTTTAGATGTGATAATGGCATTATAATGGTAAAATGTCCTGATATTTTTAATTTACTTTAATTTTTAAAAATTTACAGTTTTATTGGCACTCAATCCACATATCATACAATTCAATTGTTCAATCATATCAAGAATTGTACAATCATTATCACAATCAATTTTAGAACATTTTCTTTCTTTTTTCCCCATGAGTAAATCACCTTTAAAATGAGTTGTGTAATCACATTCCGTTCTAGTGCTCCCTTCCCCTCTTGCCTTTATTGTCTACTCCTGAAATCCCCTCCCTCTCCCCATCTCCCTGCCTACCTACCTTACATCCCCTGCCAACCACCAGTTATTAGCTCTATGCATCCACTTCTTCTGTGAGTCACAAACTGGTAAACCCAACATAAACAGCCAAGAACAAAAAAAATAACATGGTAAGGATAAAACAATAATAAGATAAAAAGACAAACAATGAGTAAAAAAGAAAAGACCAGCATCAATATTTTAAAAGTCAAGGTAGAAATTTTTGTCATGGAACAAGCAAAAGATCCTTGCACCTACAACAAATTTAGGTGGGGTCTAAAGGGAGGTCAACTGACCCCGTATCAGGAGTGACCCAGCATCATGGGGATTACAATGGTCTATATTGTAGTAAGGCTGTTCCAGACCTTTGCCTGTAGCTGGAGGGGATCTGCCAGCAGCTTAAGCTGACTAGATACTCTACAGACGGGTTTGGGGCTCCCACTGTCCTCCACAGCTTTCAACAAACTGGGGGTTCACAATTTTAGTTCTCATACTTTTCCCTTCTATTTTTAAAAGGTATATATTGAAGTATGTGTGAATAAAATGTTTGAGAATTGCTTTGAAATAATCAAGCAGGGGAAAATGTGAGTGTATAGATAAAACAGGATTGGTTATGTGTTCATAATTACTGAAACTTATGCTATGCTTTTAGAGACTCATACTTTTCACTCTGCTTTTAGGTTGAACATTTTCATAAGAAAAAGGTATCAGGCATCAAAGAACAAAAAATCATATCATTGTAAATGAGGGTGAGTGCAGAGTGGAGACTCAAAGCCCATCTGTAGGTAACTGGACATCCCTTTACTGAAGGGTTGTGGGGAGATGAGCCAGTCAGGGTGCAGGGTAGCAACGATGAAACATGTAACTTTCCTCTAGTTCTTAAATGCTTCCTCCCCCAACTTATCATAATCCCAATTCTACCTTACAAATCTGGCTAGACCAGAGGATGTACACTGGTACAGATAGGAACTGGAAACACAGGGAATCCAGGACAGATGACCCCATCAGGACCAGTGCTGAGAGTGGCAATACCTGGAGGGTGGAGGGAAGGTGGAGTAGAAAGGGGGAACCGATTACAAGAATCTGGATATAACCTCCTCCCTGGGGATGGACAACAGAAAAGTGGATGAAGGGAGATGTTGGACAGTGTAAGATATGACAAAATAATAATAATTTATGAATTATGAAGGGTTCATGAGGGAGGGGGAAAATGAGGAGCTGATGTTAAGAGCTCAAGTAGAAAGCAAATGTTTTGAGAATGATGTTGGCAATGAATGTACAAATGTGCTTGACACAATGGATGTATGTATGCATTGTGATAAGAATTGTACGAGCCCCCAATAAAATTATTTTTTTTTAAAGAAAAAGGTAATTCAAGAGAAAAAGAGCAAGCAACTGCAATGTGTGCTTCTTGGTTGGGTCCTGTTTTGAACAAACCATCTGTAAAAGACCTGTAGGCACAGAAAGGCAAGTCAACAACCTTCATTGAAACAGCTCTACTTGGTCCAACTGATCTGATTGGTCATACAGTAGAAAGCTGATAAGCCCATGCTAGTCCTTCCTCTGGAATACACTTGCCCTTTTTCTCTGCTGAGAACATTTCTAGTCATCCTTCAAGACTCAGCATAAAAGAGCCCAGGTTTACTGGTCCATTAGAGACTGGTGGGACCAGGGTCTCCCACCTCCCCAGATTATAGCCCTTCCCCTTCCCCTTCAGACCTGGAAATGAACTCATCTCTGAATTAGAATAATCAACCACTATTATTAAAAGGGTAGCATGAATTTTAAAAAAAGGGGTAGCATGCAGTGTGGGGATGGCCGAACTTAATGAGACATGAAATAATGTAAGGAAGGCCCAACAAGAGTGAAATGAGAGGCAAGATTAACCGCTGCTTCATCAGCTTCCATGGTCTGCATGGCAAACTCTCACTCTTGGGTCTCCAACCAAGGGAGGAAAGCAAGTGAGGAAAAATAATCACAAGAATTACAATTTAACAATAACCAGTTGCTTCAGTATCTGAGAGCAAAGGTAAATCACATGGATTGAATCTACTGATGAAGTAGCTGACATATAGTGTTATGGATTGAATAGCCTGCCCTGAAAATATGTAATATAGATCCTGAACCCCCAACTCCCTGGATGTCCTCTCATTTAGGAGCAGGATTTTTGTTATGTTAATAAGACTTATTCATGTAAGATGTATCTTCAGCCAATCCTCTTCCTGAGGATATGAAAAGACCAGATGAGGCGCAAGTGGGACGGCATGCCACGTCAAGGTCAATGTGGAACCAAGGGCTGACGCCAAAAAGAGACAGCCGTTCCCTGGAGCAGGCACCCTGGATTTAGACATCTAGCTTCCTAAACTGTGAGAAAATAAATCTATGTTTATTAAAACCACCCACTGTGGGTATTTTTTTGCTACAGCAGCAGTCAAAAATTCAAGCTCACTGTCCTCTAGTCAATTCTGACAGAGAGACTAAAACATATCATGATATTTTGGTTGGATTTCCCTCCAATTAAACCATATTAGTAAATATTTATGTCATTTTGTATGTAAGCTTAGTTTTAAATAGAAGTTATTTTCACATTTAGAAATTGGCAAGTCTTTGTAATCATTTATAATTTATTTTAATTCAGTGCAGTCTCTATCAGGTACTCCCCCCTCCCCCCATTATATTCTACCTAAATTTCAGAAAGCAAATCCCTAAGGAAGTCTGAGTTAATCATCTACTATTGGAATTTATTAATATTTATGGCATGAATGATCCACCAACATAATCCATAAGGAATTAACTACCTGTTCAGAGAATCGGACAGTTCCCCTGTTATGTTATTGGAGACTCCTGAGACTAGTTCAGGGTTAATCTCACTGCCATGGAGTCAGTCCTGACTCATTTCAACCCTGCGGCACAGGGAAGAACTGCCACTATGGGTTTCCAAGATTATAACTCTTTATATGAGTAGAAAGCCTCATCTTTCTCCCATGGAGCGGCTTGTGGTTTCGAACTGCTGACCTTGTGGTTAGCAGCCCATTGCTTAACCACTGAGCCAACAGAGCTTTGTTAGGCTTGAAAAATCATTCCCTCAGGACAAAGGACCTCAACAAAGATAGACTAAAAGATGAACAGACTGAAGCTAAGGTAGACTAAAATATAAACAGTTTTTAGGTCTTGGCCCTGTGAAAGGATGCTACATTCTCATCTGTATAATGTTAGCCAAGTCTGTCCTTAAGCTTCAGCCATGGCACCAGTCGTGGCTCGGAAAGACAAACATCTTAAACAGAGAGAGGTGGTGTGAATGAAAAGCGTGTTTTGTTTACTCCTTCATCCTCCCATTGAAAATGAATGCCCAGGAATCAGGTAATTTGCATAATGAGATAGTTAGATAATTCCTATCATAAAACCCAAAAACTTCTAAAGAAATACCATGAATTCTGCAGAAGGTTAGTTATTGCTAGGGGCATAGTGGTTTCTTAGAATGCTAACAAAAATAAAAGACTTGTCTTTGAAGCTTTCTAAATATGTGCCCTTATGCATGTATTTACTCTTTCTCTGCCTCACTTTTTCCGTCTGTTAAGGATGGATAGTACCGCCATCATTAAGAAACTGAAATGAAATCATCTATGTAAAGTTCCAAGGCTGGCCCATAATCCAATAGATTTTTGTTATTCATAAGCTAACAGTCAACCCATTATTTGTCTCATAGTGCCAACAAAGAGCATATTGAAAGAGAAGAGGGTGCTCTTTTTTAGTATTTTTTCAAATTAATAAAACTTTATCTAAAAATACTCATAGCCAGGGGGAGCAGGGAGGGAGGGGAAAATGAGAAGCTGATGCCAGGCGCTTAGGTGGAGAACAAATGTTTTGAGAATGAGGAGGGTAATGAATGTACAAATGTGCTTTACACAATTGATGTATATATGGATAGTGATAAGAGTTGTATGAGCCCCTAATAAAACGATTGAAGAAAAAAAGAAAGAAAATACTCATAGCCTTCATTTTTATTAAATATCTCAAAATAATATATCACCAGATAATACATGTTCATTATTTTCACCATATTTATATTAGCAATGGGTACTAAATTTTCTGATATACAAAAATAAAACTCACTGACAGATCATTGATTCTGACAGGATAGAACTGCCCCTATGGGTTTCCAAGATTGTAATGCTTCTTCTTTTTTAAATCCTTTTATTGGGAGCTCTTACAGATATCCTAACATTCCATAGTTCAATCACCTCAAGGAGTATTGTACAATTGCTACCACAATGAGTTTCAAAACATTTTCTTTTTTTTTATTTTTTTATGGAACGCTTCACGAATTTGCGTGTCATCCTTGCGCAGGGGCCATGCTAATCTTCTCTGTACCGTTCCAATTTTAGTATATGTGCTGCCGAAGCGAGCACCATTTTCTTTCTTATTGAACTCTTTGGTATCTGCTCCCCTTTATCTCCTTCAACTCCCACGCTAACCCCTAGGAACCACTACCCCCCTTTTTGGCCATAACTTACACATCCAATATATCCATTCACATACGATTCTGTTGTTCAATCCCCTTGAGTGCAAAGATAGTATTAGGGGCTATCAATGCTATCAGCCCCCTTTTCCCCCGTAAGACTGTAATTCTTTGTGAGAGTAGAAAGCCTCTCTCTCGAGTGCCTGCTGGTTCCGAACTGCTGGCCTTGTGGTTAACGGCCCACTGTGCTACCCACCACTTCTTCAAAATGTTTTCCAAGATTCTGTGAACACGTTTGTATTTACTTTATCCTTCACTCTGTGTGTGTAAACGCACACAACAACACATGCATCACTTCAGTAACTTCTACATGAAAAATTCACTGACGTTTACCTCGTTCTAGTTGTGCAACTGTTCTTGACAGTCTGTTTCAAACTGTTTCAATACCATCCAGATGAACTCACTTCCTAAACTTCTCAGCTGTCCTTTCAAACTACTGTTATCAATTTGATCACATGCAGATTATGGTTTAAAGTGTATGGTGCTCAACGCAAACTTGTTTTCCTAATTAGGTTAAACTGTTGTTTGATGCAAAGATAGCAATAGAGGCTTATTCCTTAGCTTGGCTCTAATGGTCTTGGTTGAGTTTGGTTTTTTTTTAATCAGCTTTTAATTTCAGAGACAAAAGAACCCTAAGCTTTAGGCACCTAATTATCCAGTTTCTAATTCATTCCATTTAATTCCACATAGAATTTCTCTCTCTCTCTCTCTCTTTCTCTCTCTCCCTTAGCTCCCATTGCAAAGCTCAAAACTAGAAATATACAAAATGCAAACTGGGGCTTCTTCCTGCTTTCAAAGAGTTTAAAGTCTACTGGAAACTCAGTCAATTGTGGGGGGCAGGAGGGAGCGCGGGAAGAGAAGCTAATACCCAAGGCTCAAATAGAAAGAAAATGCTTTCGAAATGTTGATGGCAACATATGTACAAGTGTGCTTAATATAATTGAATGATGGATTGTTATAAGATTTGTAAGAGCCCCCCAATAAAATGATTAATTAAAAAAAAACCCTCAGTCAATTAAACTTTAGTTTTTTTTCTTACTTACTGCTTTTCAATGATCTGTAAGTACCCAATAGGAACTCTGGTGGCAGAGTGATTAGGTAACATGTTGGGTTGCTAAAGGCAAACTCTACAGTTGGAAACTACCAGCCTCTCTGCTGCAAAGTGGGGGCTTTCTATTCCAGGTACAGAGTTACAGTCTTGGAAACTCAAGTTCTACCCCATCCTCTGGGTGGCTCTAGATCAGCACCAACTTGACAGTAGGGAGTTTGGTTTTGTTTGGATTAACCCACTATGTATACAACTGTAATCTAGAAATTAAGCCAACTGTTTAAACCACTGCTGAAAAGTTTTTGTAACACCCGAGATATACAGAATCAGAATCATCAATATAACATGATGCCCAGGTAGTCCTGGGCAAGGATAATTAAACTGGAATCAAGGTGTTTCTGACAAGGATAATTAAACTGGAATAAAAAATATCCGGGCCCTGCTGTTGTTTCTGCCCCTTACCCAGGAGAACTTTGGGCAAACTGCTTCTTAAACGATTCAACTCCAGCCCCTTATCTATAAAACTTAAAGAATAATATAATCTTGGGCTTAGGTGGATTAAGAAGTCCCAGGTACACACAATGTTCCTCACTGACCCATAGCACCATGGGAGACAACACTAGAGACACACAGCGGGAATTGTGCCCGCCCTGAGCCCACTACGCCAAAGCCAGCCACTGGGGGCATGCAGCAGAGCAGCAAGAGGGGGTGGAGAGCAGAGCAATGAAGTCCCCAGGGATAGATGTGGGGTGAGGGCATGGCGCCCCAACAGACTAGACTGGAAAACAAATAGGACAACAAATAGACCCTGAACTGTTTATAGGTTTTTTGTTATTGTTGTTGTAGCTATTGTTTTATTTTCTATTGTTGCTTCCTTGTACTCGGTCTTGCTTTTTTGTGCATATTGTCGCTGCATGTCTACCTGGAAGGGATAAGCCAGATAAATAAGCCGGAAAAAAGAACAACAGGATGACAGTTCCCCGGGGACACGGGAGAGGGGGAGGTGGAGAGAAGGAAGTGGGTGTTAACAAA
>NW_022103898.1:68849974-68860174 GCF_000313985.2 Echinops telfairi | reverse complement strand
CAATAGATGTATGTATGGATTGTGATCAGAGTTGTACAAGCCCTCAATAAAATGATTTTTCAAAAAAAGAAGTCCCAAGCACTTAAAACAGCAGCTGAGGGTCAGGACTAAGCATTATTCCAAGTGTCAGTAATTTGAAGTAGGTTTTAAAATTTTGTTTTGTTTTGTTTTAATTCAGGCTGTTAACAAAGATTCCCGTTTTTTTCGAGACGTGTGGAATACATAAATAAGTAACAGGACTTGGTTTCCCCACTCCCTTTATGTTAGACCATTTTCTGATCCTGGCAATGAAATGGTGAGAAGTGACAAGACAAAATCTGCTAAAGACCAGTCTATAAATTTGGCAAATTAGTTCCTCTTGCCATGGTGGTTAAGCTATCATGACAGTCTGAGACAGTGTGTCACATGTGTGACTAAAATAAACAAAGTCCTGTGCTAATCTATGATGAACATGTAGTGAGTGAGCATAAATTTCATGCTGTGTCAAACCACTGAGATTTTGGTGATGTTTGTTACAGAAGCTTAACCTCGGCTATCCTGACCAATACACTATCATTGCACTCAGTAGGGACAAAGAGGTGAATCGAATTTGCAAGGTGCCTGCCCTCATGAAGTTTCTCTAGAACTGAATGCAATAATGCAACTAGAAACAAACTATTAAGAAGCCAAATCAGCAACTGCACAATTATGTTTGATCTAAATGAATAATGAATTGTTATAATATCTGTAAGAGCTCCCAATAAAATGATTAAAAAGAAGAAAAAGAAGTCAAATCTTAGAAAGGCCTAATTGAAAAATACTCTTTTGATAAGCACAAGAGCAAATACCTGGAAAAATCTTTCAAAAGTTAACATTTAAAGACATTGTGGGCCTTTTAGAAAAACTCTGCCCAAGCCACAGTGGACACGTTCTTTGAGGAGGTCAAGTAAAATTATAATTGATGAGATAGTAGTTCAACTATAATTGGACAAAATGGACTTCCATTTCTTTGCTCAGTGCTGAGATCTGAGCTGTGTTCAGCACATTTACCAATATGACATGTAAGCCCAAGTGGAGTGATGAACTTTGCACATGATGCAAGACCAAAGCCGTGATGCCTCCTGCTAGGAGTCTTGCTCCACAGGCCTGTGCTTTACTGTGTTCTTCAGATTCGGATGGCTTCAAAAGAGAGAGAGAGCATAACTTCTGGTCTCCTCTGGTGAAGAGTATCAATATCCTAAAACTATTACTCTTTTTAATCAAGCAGTAAATGTTCACACTGGAGAATACAAAATAATGTATTTTGAAACATTTGCTGAAGGAAGTTTTAATTTTTTTAAGTTGTAGTTCAAGAGAATGGAGGTAGTGACCAGTAGTAAAAAGGCAAAGTTTTCTTTCAATTCTTACTCAAAAAAAAAAAGGAGAAGAAGAAGAAATTTGCACAAAGCCAATATTTTTATTTTTTCCTTTAATATTACTGTTTTTCTTACGAATGCTTTCAAAAAACCACCTATGATTCTCTGGGGAAAACAGCCCCATCAAGAGTTGTGCCAATCTTTCCCAGGAGGATATGCTCAGGCAAAAGAAGAAAAACCAAACCGAGGAGGCTAGACACCTATCCCCAAAGGAAAATGGGAAAAACAGCAGGAGAGTACCTCAAACCAGGCAAGCCAGCGACAGGGACGGGGAGGAGGGGGCAGTAATTGGAGAATGATACTGCTCCCAATCTGTTGCAGGATTATAGGAAAATCTGCTGGAGGAAAGGGATAGAGTACCAGCACACTCAAAACTGGGACAAAGCTTGACTAGTTCCAGGTTGTCTCTTGCAAGTCTCAGCGCTGCTGACACTCCTGTCCAGGGAGCTCTCCCAGTTGCCGGTACCCAGCCTGGCTCTAACCGCGCCGGTGGGCATCCCGAGCACACAGCTCATGAAGCCGTTCCATCCATCCATTCATTTATTCATAGCGAGCACTTATCGCACGGCATTTATTTGCGTTGGTGTTGGCTTTGTGCCTCTCCCACCGCGCGGCTAGGAAGTGGCCCTTTTTGGTTTTTGCAAGGTGACGCCGTAGCGCGGCGCCTGAGTGAGTAGGTGCTTAAGGAGAGAATTAGGGACTTTTACATGACGGTTTTGACGAGAAGGCTATGTTCCCACGCTGTGGGGGAGGGGGGGGAGGAGGAGGAGGAGGAGTTGGAGGAGGAGAAAGGCATCTCTATGTAGCGTGAACATGCCTCCTTTGTGCTGAAAAAGTTAAGGAGAGTGTGGGAGTCCAGGGCAGGGTGGGAAAGGGCTTCCTCCTCCTCCTCCTCTTCCTCCCTGAGAGCGGAAGGGCTGGAAAAGGAGAACCCTAAAAGGAGGGTCCTCGCTGCGTTCCCGCGACCACCCGCCCGCGCTGCTCACCAGGTCGATGGCTACGACGTCCCGCAGCGCCACGACCCGCCGGATGGACCTGGGCGGGTTCTCGGTCAAGTAGATGAGGCGGTCGCTGAGCACCACGTACTTGCAAGTGCGGTTCTCCGAGTCGGACACCACGACGCAGGGCTCGTAGGCGCGGATGGCGTCGTAGACCTCGGGTGGCAGGTGCCGCCGCAGGAACGTGTCCAGGCGGCTGTTAGTGCGCGCTGGGAAGCCTAGCGGCCCGGGCCCGGCCATGAGCGGGCCGGCGGTTGGTACGACCCGCGCCCCGGGGTGCGGCCCCGCCTCCGCGCCGCCCGCTTTGGAACCCGCGCGCGCCACAAAGCGCACTCAGCCCGTTGCTCCGCGCCTGGTTCCCTGGAGTGCCCCCGCCCCGCCCTCGGAATCCCGGCCCGAAGCTCAGGCAGTGATGGGCGGGCAAGGCTGGCCATCCAATTGCGGTTGACCGGGACGCATCTTGTGGGTGGACGTGGACTCCCTGTCCCCTCTCTCACGCCAACCTCCGCCTATCCCAGTTTTGCGGGCAGTCCACCCCTTTTCGAAATGTATAGAGCCGGAGAAACTCAGTTTTGATCTCTGATGAGCAACTTCCTAGAACTTGACCGAGATGGAATTTACTGATTTCTTTCAAAATAACCAGAACAATCCTGGGGAACCCTATTAAAACCACGACAGGTTTCAAATATCATTTGGTTATAACATTGGCTAAGATAGCTTTCTGACTTTGCTAAGCTTACAGACGTCGTTTCTTTTTTTTTCTCCAGCTAGTGAAAGACTCTCTGGGAGAAGAGATTTTTTTCTTCAATTCGTTTGGAAACTCTGAAACCTAGCTAATAGACAGAGATCCTTAAAAGTTGTAGTTTCTTGGCAGGTGAATGGATGCTGCGTGCATGGCCTTCCGGCTGCAGGTTAGCCTTACAACTCTGCCCTCCAGCCAAGGACCATGAATCCAGTTGGAGACTTGAGAAATGAACAGCAGAAACTTGCTTCCAAAAATCTTAGGTGAGAAATTTTTTTAAAATTACCAGTGCTAGAAAAGTCCCTTCCTTTCTCTCTTCCCACTCACCCAGAGACTTGGTAATGAGAACTCTTATCAGTATGTTTTCTTGCTTGCTCCAATATTAATCACATGTGATACTCTCTTTGCTACGTATGCTCTCCATTTCCTCACAGAGAATCCCCTTGGGGAAGGAGGGTTTCAATAAATAAAACATAAACAGATAATGCACCCTAAACTGCTAGTTAGGACCAATGGCTCTAGGGAGAAAAGATGTCCAAGCTGCTTCTAGAAATATTACAGACTTGGAAACCCCGTGGGGGCAATTCTACCCTGGTCTACGAGGTCGCTAGGCGTCAGAATCGCCTCCATGCCGGCAGGTTTGAAAGCGGGGTCTGAGGAGAGTGAGAGGAACTCGGTGAAAGCCAAGGACCAGGGTTTCTTTTCGTGGAGGAAGATGGTATTTGGTGAGTGAGGAGGAGAGAAGCGCCACCTGCTGACAAAACTGTAAAGGATCCAGAAATTAAAGTTTTCTTAGGAGCTGGCCATCCATCTCTTTGTAACTTCATAATTGTATAAAAAAGGAGCCACAAGGACTTGACCATTTCTACTTAACGCCCATTCCCTATCAGAACTGCTCTTAGAAGAATTGGTTGCTGAAGGCAAAGGTCCGTCCCTTTTGCATAACAGCCAAACCACAAAAGGACTATTATGATTCAAATGGCGCCTTTGTCAAAGGTGGAATGTGACATCAAAGCAAGTTGGGAGTCTCACCTGAGCCCGTCACGTGGCTTTTGTGTGTCTCTCAGGCTTCCTGCTTCACACTCACTTCCTCTCTGGTAATTTGGAGTACGCGAAAAAGACTGGGCTCCGACCAAAAAGACGGCATAACTGACGCATCTGTCAAGAAGCCCGTCACCACCAGTGAGCTCTTGGTGACAGGGCCCTAGCCTTCCCAGATATGGACAGCAAATCACGGGAAGGAGAGAACTCCATACATACCTGGTAGTTAAGATGACCTCAGAGACCTTCTCAGCTCTGGCACCGAGTAGGCAGTGTCCAGGTTTCTAGACACTCTATGTTCTACGCTGTAGCCAAGGTAACACAAAGTTCAGAGTGCAGGAACAGGAGTCCAGGTAGCAGGAAGAGCATCGGACTTGGAGGTCGGGTTACTCGATTCCACTATCTGTGGGACTTTGGGGAAGTCTTCACCCTTCTGAACGTCAGTTTCATCATCTGTGAAAGAAAACTCCCTGCTACCCCATTGTGTAGTGATTTGTGTCCCGCCGCCCCCCACCCCCGCCAAATATGTGTTGTAAATCTTAACCTTTATATCTTTATACCTGGGAATATAATCCCATTTAGGAAGAAGGTTTTTTTCTTATGTTCATGAGGCCTACTGTTAGGTAGCTAGCATAGGGACTGGGGCGTCCATTACACATGCTCAGAGTTTCGAACTTCTGTCCAGGAAGGGGTGGTACACCTAGGTGGGCATTACACCTGGATTGGCCCATCTAAGCCAGGTGAATTTGATTCAGTCAATGGGGTCGACCAGTATCATTGACCACGCCTCCCAAGGGGGCTCCGGAAAAGCCAGCGGTTTTGCTCTGGCATGCTCTTCCCCAGCGGCTGCTACACGATGTAGCACAGCTGGCCTGTGATCCAGAGTGGCCAGGCCGCCATCCTGCAACTGTGCCACGGATTCTTTCTGGCTTGTGTTCCATTTACTGTAGAACCTCAAACTGCTACTATTCTCTATAAATCTACTGGGATCACAAACCAGGCTTCAGTGTGAATTCTTTCTCGCGAAGAACCAAGGATCGAGGTATATCTCTCCCCTGAGAGATCTAACAATACCAGTGTAGGATGTGTATTGAACCAATCCTTGCTGACACGCAGAAGGAGATTCGTCAGCGAAACAAGGAAGTACTCACAGATGAAGGGAAAGAAAACCAACCAAACTCACTGCCATCGAGTCAATGCTATTTCACAGTGACCCCTGTAGGTTTCCAAGACTGTAGCTGTTTACAGCCTGTCTCCCGTGGTGGCTGCTGGTGGATTCAAGCTGCTGACCATGCAGATCACAGCCCAACTCGTCACCACTACACCACCAGGACTCCTAAAGGGAAAAGTAGATGCCAAAGAACCAAGAAATGCCTGGACTCAGAAGCAGAGACTCAGTTCTTTCCCCCACCCAACAAAGAGTCTGTGCTCTGACTTCTGATTCCTAATTCCAAAGTCAAGAATCATTTGGCATAGCATCCCGTGCTTCTTAATAAAACTATTGAGAGAAATGGAGCGTTGCATGCCTGGAAATAAGGCCCAAAGGTACACTCCCTGACTTTCACTGGAAGTTACCTTAGGTCCATGAATGAGCATTTCAATTGGCTGCCAGGCAGGAGTGATGAGCCAGACTACTTGATTTCAATTTCCAGTTCTCTGAGGTGAATGACTTTATGCAGGGTTCTTAATCTCTCTGTGTCTCAGTTTCCTCATCTGTGATCTGTGTGGTAGTTACCCAATTTTGTGTCAACTTGAAGTATAGGGGTGGAGTCTAGCCTGTCAATCAGGTCACAGCCTGGTGGCTCCTTGTGGGTGTGACCTCCTCATAAAGAGGGTCCTGGGAACCTCCCCCAACCCTCCACCTGCTTCACCTTCCTGCGGGCAAGCCACTCTGAGACCTGGCAGGAGCCCTGAAGATGCATCCACTGCCATTGGATCCAAAAGACTTTGCACCCCACCAGCCAGTGATATTCCCGCATTCTGCATCTTTGCATGTGGCTTCATGAGTATGAAGGGGGACATATGGACTAGTGTCACACTTATTGACTTGAGCTGGGATGTTTTATTGATGCATAATTATTTCTTGATATTAAGCTATCTCATACACATATAGAAGTGTCACTGGATTTGTTTCTCTAGTCAACCCAGCCTAACACAATCTGTCACACTGGGTTATTCTGAGGACTAACAAGGTTTCTACATACTTAGAACAGGCAAGATTTTAATAGCCACATATACATACTTGAAATCTGTGATAGGTAAACAGAAGCTGAATTTTCAAAGTATCTGATTTAGGTATGCATAGTGCTGCTGCTGGTGGTGGTGGTGTGTTGTGGAGTTGATTCTAACACATATTGGCCCTGTATGACAGAGTAGGACTGCCTGTAGTTTCTGGGCTGTAATCTCTATAGGAGTAGATGGCCAGTTTTCTTTCCCCAGGGAATTGCTGAGGTTCAGTCCACCAACCTTTGAGTTAGCAGCTGAGCACTTAACCAGCATCACCAAGGTTCTTTCTAGGGCTCCTACTTGATGTTAGTGGATATTGATGATTTGAATATTGACCACAATGAACAATCAACTAGCGTATAGTCCATTATAATGCAGTCTAAGAAGCCATGCAAATGCTTTGAATTTTAAAAGAATGTGTTCCTATATTGAATCATGCTCTAGTGCTTGATTCTGCCTTTCTGGCTTCACTTCCACCCCTCTAAGAGAAACCAAGCATTGGATGAGGACCAATAAAGACAGCATATCTGGCCTGTTTTATAATTGTCCACTCTGCAAAGAAGCCCACCCAGAATGAAGAGGGGCTTGTGGACTAGCATCAGACTTATGGATTTGATCTGGGTTGGGCTTGGATGCCTTCTTGACACATACTTCTTGATATAAAGCTTTCTTATACATAGGTGAGTGTGACTGGATTTGTTCCTCTAGACAACCCAGCCTAACACAATTGGTTCAATCATTATCAAGACAAATGGACATAGCATTAAAACAGATGTAGTTTTCCCTAAGGTGGACATTGATAACATGGGGACTGTTATACTAAAGACAAGATATCTAGGATTAAGAGTTCAGGAGTCTAGTGTACCACTTACCAGCTGTGTTACATGAGAGGTTTTTGGGGTGTTTTTTTTTAAGTAGTATCAAAGTAATACCATATGTACTTGAGTATAAGCTGACCCGAATATCAGCCAAGGCACCTAATTTTACCACAAAAACTGCATTAAAAATGTGCTGAAAAAAATTGGCTTATACTCGAGTATATACGGTAAACAGTTACTCACAATACCTCTCTCAGAGCCTCTTCTGGTGAATTTCATCAAGTGCTTCTTTGCTCTGAAATAATTTGAATTTCTAAAATTGAAAGAGATGTATACAACTCTAGGTATCTGAAATATCATAAAGTAAAAGGTCAGTGTGAGATAAGTCGTAGATAAATGGCTGCCATTTAATATATGAAGCACTTTTTGTACAACTATATTGCAGAAAAAGGACTGCTGGTGTTGTAGGGTGAGCCTTGGACTGCTAATGACAATGTTGGTGGTTCAAACCCACAAGTCCCTTCTGAGAAGCAAGATGAAGCTGTCTGCACCTACAAAGATGTGTAGCTTTGGAAGCCCTCGGTGTGGTCACTGTGAATGGAATCAGGAGCCGTGGTGGTGCAGAGGGTTACTCCTTGGGCTACTACCTGCAAGGTCATCAGCGAGAAACCGCCAGCTGCTCCGAAGGAAAAAGATGATGTTTTCTACTGCTGTAAAGAGTAGAGGGTGAGGGGAATTAGGAAGAACGTCATGAATATGGGAGGGAAGAGGGAGCACTACAACTAATTGTGATGATGTATAAACAACTCTTTTTAAAATCCACTTAACTATGGAGGTCTCTGATGTGTGAATTTTGTATCAATAAAACTATTAAAAGTAATATGTAAAGAGTAGGTAGGGCATTAATGGGGGAAGGAAGAGTCATAGGCTTGGAGGCCGCAGGTGCAGTTCAACCTTGTCCTGTAGGGTCGCTGTGAGTCGGAATCAACTTGATGGCAGTGAATTTGAGTTTGACTAACAATCAATTTGAAGGCAAAAAGGTTTGGTTTGGGTATTGTGGAAAAAGTATCATTTTCACTGAATTTATAGATGAAAAGGCAAATAAAGACCACTATAAAGTGATAAACTGAATTGCTACATTCTTTATGATTGAGCAGTGACTATATAGGACATATCATCAACTTCAGAGCCATTCAGGCTAGCATTGGTATTGGTTCTCTTTAGTTGATCACAAGAGCTAATGTAAGAATAGATGCAATGATTCCTTTATTGAGTTACAAATGCAGACTAGAACTTGTGTTAGGCTCTGGGTACACAAGACAAGAAACCTAGCCTGACACTTAAAAAGAAAAAGTTACAGATGTGATGCAAAAGGAATGAGAGATAATGTTTTATAAATGAATGCCTGGTATTATGGTGTTTTGTACACGATACCAACAAAATCCAAACTACCATCCAGTTGGTGCCAACTCATAGAGACCCTATAAGACAGGGTAGAACTCCCCTTGTGAGTTTCTGAGACCAACTCTACAGGAATAGAAAGCCCTATCTTTCTCCCAAGGAGTGGCTGATTTTGAAACTGTTGTCCTAGCGGTTAGCAGCCCAATGTGTAACCACTATGCCACTAAGACTTTTACTTTGTACATAACCACTAAATAAATGTAATTGTTAAAATGTTACATCAACTGTATTCAGTTGTCTCCATTTTTTCCTCCAAGTTTTGATGGTCTGTACTCAGTGTATATTGAATAATTAGTAATGAAACCATAAGTGCTTACAAATGAAACACTTTGCCATTGATTCTGACCATAGCAACGCGGTAAAATAGAACTGCCTCAGAATGTTCCCAAGGCTGTAATCCTTAGGGAAGTAGATTGCCATATTTTAACAATTTCCACCCACAGACCTTCTGGTTAGCAGGCGATGCCTTAACATTTGCACCACAAGGGTTCCTTACTGATCGCTTACTTTGTGCCAAATCCACCTATTAACGCAATCTTCCTTCCTAACAGGTGGTACTAGTAGTATTCCCATTAGTACAAACTAAAGCACAGATTAGGCAATGTGCTTGGAATCACCACCTGGTGGGCTGCCAACGAAAACTCGCCATCATGTCAATTCCGACTCATATCAAGTCCACGATGACCCCACAGGGGAGGGTTGAAACCCCCAAGGGCTTCCCAGACTGTACCTAAGTGGAAAGTCTTTCTCATGAGGAGCGACCAAGGTTTTCTACTTTGAGGTGAGCATCCCGAAGAGTAAACCGCTACGCCACTAGGGTTTCCCTAAGCAGCAGAGATGGTTAAAATGCAGACAGCTTAAACCTACTGCCTCTGCATTATTAATAAATCGATAAGTAAATAAATGAATAAGACACCACAGGGGAAATCTATGACTGTCTTCCTAAATATGAAATCCTTATGTATCAAATATGACAAAATATCGGTAAAGTTTTAAAACTTTTACGTGCTCATCATAAAAGTCCTCACGTGGCTGCACACGTGGGGGCCACCGGAGAGTATTTAAACAACTGACTCAAACGTGGTTGAATCATGCTAGTATCTGTAGCTCCGCAACGTAACCTATCAACTACACGAAGGCGGGGCGGCTAAAGCAAGCCCTACTTCTGGAACCCGGAGCAGGGATTAAGGATTCGAGGAGAGTTGGGGAGGGTGGCCGGATGTCCCATCCCGGCATGCACCGCGGGCCCGGCGACCACGCCTCTCAGTGAGCGCTGGTAGCAAGCTTTAACACCCAAACCGCCCGGAAGTGCTGATTGTGCGTTGCATGCTGGGAGTTGTAGGCTCCCGACCCTGGCCCGAGGGCTGTCGTCTGCACTCTCCATGAGGCTGTGGGTCTGGCCCGCGCGGCGTCGACTCGGCGAGCGCACTTGGCGCTGACTCGGCGGCGACGGCGGTGTTTGCGGGTCCTCCGGCTCTTGCCTGCCCCGCGGCGCCCACTCGACACCACTCAAGAGAAGG
>NW_022103898.1:68837315-68849660 GCF_000313985.2 Echinops telfairi | reverse complement strand
CGCCCAGGGGCTGGGTGGGCTGAGTGGGTGCGGGTGGGCATGAACTGCAGCGGCGCAGCCGAGGCCACCCGAGCCGAGGCCGGTGCGTGGCCACCCGTTGCCGGGTGTTTCGTCACCCGAATTGCCACGAGGCTTTCTTTGGAGGAGGGACTCGCGGAGGAGAGGGGTGGGTAAGGTCCCCAAGTCGGTTCGGAACAGTTGTAGCACGTTCCGCTAGTTACTTGAACTTCAGGGACGACCCCCAACTTGATTCGCCCCCGCCCCTGTACTAAAAAGAGAAACTGTAGTTTTGAGTAGTAATTTGCCAGCACAGACACTCCATTTCTTTCCATCACTTCTTTTAGCCTTTATAGTGGATAAGCATGTAAACGGGGCGGGGGTGGGGGAGAATCTGAGTACTTTCTGAAAGTACTGATTAGCTGTTAGTGGGGAAAGTTGCGTATTATTAAAGCGACTTGGCATCATGATGCTAAAAGACTGGGAAACTCAGTACTCTTCTTTGAACTTCAGTAGGTGGGAAGGAATTTTTCCAAATTGTCGATTCTGAGTGGCTAAGGGGGTGGGGTTTAAAGCTTGATATTTAAATATGTTGCCTTCCCTCGGACAGTTGCTAGTTTTAATGAAAGTGTTTACCCATTTCTGTTACTTAAACAGTAACAACTGTTGAAGCTTGCATGCCTGAATCGTGTTGGACTATTGTATGTTTGTGCACAATCTTTTTACTGAAAAGGTTGTTACCTTTTATTCCCAGCTTGAAACTTGTTTGTAGACACATAAGTAATTTACCTTGTTCTGTTGTATGTTGATTATCTGTGCACCTCTATGGGGGATTCTTTCTGTTCTGACACAACTGTAAGTAATTGATATTTCCTCTTGTGGTTTAAGTTTTGACGAAGGTTAAGCAATTTCCCCCAAAGTTATGGAAGTTAAGGCAAGTTCAAGAAAGCATCACAGGATGTCTGGGATTCGTGGACACCCTTAGGTTGTCTTGTGTATGTACCTTTTTCTGGGGAGTTTTGCTGATCCTCTGTGGTTGAAGCACTATTTTATATCTGTTCAAAATGCTGATTTACAAGTGTGTTTTAATGATAAACCCAGAATGCTCTTTTGGGGGAAGAGAACCTAGATCTGAAGTATAACTAACCTTTTGAGAGTCCACTGTGTGCCAGCCATGCTTTACATGCCTGATCTCACTAAAATATTTACAACTTTCTGAGACACATGGTCTTTGCCTTATTTCCTAGAAAGAGCTCTTAGGTTGTCCATGTAGTCAAAGTTTTAGGGATTTAAATAAAGGCCTTTGGAAATCCAAAACATGCTCCTATTCCCTGCAGACTTTAGTGGTGAATATTCAAGACAATCCTTGTCCTTTGGTTAATGAGAAAGAACTGAAAAAAACAGACTGACAACACAGCTTTATTTAGGAGGAGCATCTAATTCTGCTTGGGAGTGATGGACGGTGTCAAATAAATGCTCTTGAAATTGATGATTTCTAAGCTGAATTGGGTGAATCAGAGGGAGAGCAGTGTATGCTGAGATACAAGGCAGAATGTCACTGATAATAATGCCCATGATCCCGTCACCGCTCTTGCTGAGTTAGGCTGCAAAATGGTCCTTTCAGAGTTGTTAAAGGCTTAATCCTGAGGCTATTGGGAACTACACTCCCTTGCTTTTCCAAATATAACGCTGGAAGAAGTGACTGAGCTTCCAGCTCAAAGGCTCAACGCCTAAATCCTGATTTATTCAGGCAAGCCTTGGAGAGACAAAAAATACTGAAGTACAGGGTTCAGATGGCCTGCATCTGGCCCTGACGTCATCATTCTTAGAAAGCCGTTTAGTCCCCAGTCTTCTTTTTGGTTATATTATTTGTGTAGAGTAAAAAGAAGTCCTATAGTTTTAAAATAAGATCTAATTTTTGTAATTCACAGGTACTTAGAGAATAGAATTTTTTCATCATTTAGTTACAAGTTTACTAAAATAAATATAGATTCTATCAAAAAGTACATTGCATATTGGAGCTCATGTGTTTATTTGAGAAGGTTAGACCCTTGTGAAAAATCTGAAGTCGTTTTTTAATTTTTTTTTTTTAAGATACCTGTGTCTGGATGATTGATTCTACCACTGGTTAGTCAGTTTGACATGCTTTGGTGATGTGTGTGATGCCGGAAGCTGTGCCACTGGACTTTCAGTTATGAGCAGGAGCTTCCAGACTAAGACTGACTAGGAAGAAAAAGCTAATGACCTGCTTCTAAAAATTAACTAGTGAAAGCCCTTTGGAGCATAACAGAATATTGTCCACTATGTGCTGAAAGATGAGCCCCTAGGTTGGAAGGCAACAGTGGTGATTATGAGGGTGTTGGTGATTGTGAGGATAGTTTGGGACCTGGTATCACCATAAATCAGAGTTGACTCTAGCAACTAGCAGTGCCAAGGATAAGTGATTACCATGTCTGTTCTTGAAAGCCCTAGAACGTCATTCTGTTACAGCTAGCATTTTCCCAGAGACTAAAACACAAATATTAAAAAAAAAACAATCCAAACTTTTATGTGGGATTAGTCATTATCATATACCCATTTTTGTCTACTATTTAAAAGCGTTCTTAGAAATACACAAGAATTGGCTAACAAGAATCAAAACCAAACCCACTGCCATCAAGTCAATTCCAACTCCTCGCAACCCTGTAGGATGAAGTAAAGCTTCTTAGTGTTTCCAAGACTAAATCTCTGCGGGAGCACACATCTTTCCTCTTTCTCCTGAGAAGCAACTGGTGGGTTTGAACAGTTGACTTAGCTTTAGCCACCTGACGTTTAACTCACTGTACACCAGGGCTCCTTGATGACAAGAATAGAGTTCTATAAAAGGCAGAATTGGCCCATTGTTGAAAAGTGACTCGTTTCTTGCTCTTTGTTTTTATTTGGTTTCTCTTGTACTGCTTGGTACCACTTACTGTCAAGTCAGTGCTGGCTCATAGTGACCCTATAAGGGCAGAATAGAATGGCCCCACTGGGTTTCCAAGACTAACAGTTTCCCTTCCCCACCCAAACTGTACTCTTTAGGGGTGAAGACTGCCTCATCTTTTTCTCATGAATCTGCTGCCTGGGCTTCTCACTGCCTGCCTTTCCATGTGAACACTTTAACCACTGTGTCACCAGGGTTCGTGTATTTAGCAGGGCTCATTCTTCTGAGGCTGAGCACTTTTCTGTTACAATTTGGTTCCTTTAATTATGATAGTTTCAAAGAAGTTCTTTGTAAACCCATAAGCTAAACTAAGTGCATAATTTTAACCAAAATTATCTTCTGGCTAAGCATCTATTTTGTATATCAAGTATTGCTCTCTTTCAACTTTGTTCTGTATTTTGTGTGTGCAGATGTTTGTATCTTCTGTGGGATCAGAGGGCACACCTGTTGTGGTCAGAAAACTCCAAGTATAGCAGCAGGGATGGATGAACAGGCCCTTTTAGGGCTAAATCCAAATGCTGATTCAGATTTAAGACAAAGGGTAAGTTAAGTTGGTGTAATCTTTTTTTTTTTAAAGCATGTTACAACAGATTTGTGTTAGACTTGAATGCAAAATACATTGGATGATGATAAAGGTTTAATCTGGGTAGAAACTATTAAGAGACAGATCAATTTGAAACATTGATATATATTCTGAATACAGATACAGTGGTATTTTGATTTATTTTGTGTATAATTGGCTGGATTTGTATTAAAATTGCATTTAAGTCAAGGAGGGAACATGTCACATTGCTTCTAATTATTTAAAAATTGTAATGCAGAGGATTGTTCAAAAGAATTTCCATAGGCATTGTTTTCTTTTTCCATTGCTTGACCTGGTCTAAAAATATTTTTTAACTTCTATGTTAGTGATAGTTAACATCCTTTTTACTTAGTCTAGGGAGACATGTAAACAAGCCCATAAGAAGTGCATTGTATCAGCTAGGCCAGGATTATTATGAAGTGCTTGGATATTTGGTTAAATGTAAACGCTTAAATATAATGTAGCCCATGAATGTAATCATGACTACTGCTGAATAATAAAGCAAGAGTCTAAAGAACAAGGGTGTAATTAATTTTTAAAAGATGTGTGGGTGTTTTGAAGATCAGGCTCAGTGGAAGGAAAGAAGCATTTCCTCCTCCTCCTTTCTACACCTCAAAGGAAGGGTGTTATTTCAAAAATGAGCTAAACGGGCTTAACAATCTCACTACACTATAGCAGTTTTTATTCTTTTAAACAAACATTTTAAAACAAGTAAAGAAAAATGATTCCAATTAGTGTCTAATACAGAACCATTGCATGATTCCACTATTAAATAAGTGACTAGCCCTCCAGATCCAGGAAAGAGAAGGTATTGAGATTTAAATATCAGCTGAGCAACTGTAAGATACCTGGAATGCTTCTCAAAAAGCCAATTATCTTTCTTTGTGGGTTTAAGTTGCCACTTAGTCTTTAAACTTTACACTAAGTTGTCTTAGACCTGTAACTTTACTTTAGGTTCATTTTGCATTCTCAAAAACAATGAAAAGCTTTTGGTTTGGTTATTGGGTGACTTTTCCTCTTATTTTTGTCTTCCATTTATGAAACTTTTTTTTATTAAACAAGCAGATAACAAATTGAAAAAAATGCTTTTCATCAACAACAAAAAATGAGTACTATTAGTCACAGGTATATTTTAAGCAAGTTGATTTGATAACCCATTAAACCAACCTGAATAACAATTTGAATGAAGATGGAATCTTAAGGAAAAGTAAATTCTGATAGGGGAATTAGGAATACTGACATTAGTTGGTTGAGTGGTTAGATAAATTACTGACATCTGTAGCTTCTCATTTCTACATGAGCAGTAAAAATAGCTGAACTGATTATTGCCACATAAAGCAATAAAGCAGTAGAAAAAAGGGATAGGATAAAAGAACTAGGTGATGAAAGCTATGCCTGGTTCACCATTGCCACCCACTTAAATCATAATGACCCTGCATAGGATTTCCAAGGCTGTCTTTATTATACCCTGTGCAATCGATTCAGGCTCATTGTGACCAACCTTGTAGGACAGGGTAGAACTGCCCCATCAGGTTTCCATGGCTATACTCTTTACAGAAGCTGACTGTCACATTTCCCAACTGCACACATTTTTGGTTCACAACTGAGTGCTTTAATCGCTGTGCCACGAGGGCGCCTTCTTTGGCTTAAAACCTGCTGTTATGTAAAAACATTGTAAGTCAGTGTTTTTCACTCTTCTATTACAGCAGCCACAGGGCACTCCTCCCCCGACCCGTACTAAAATACCAGGTAGTAATGAAACACACATGATTTGTTCTACCTTATTCCATTTCTTCTTTCCTGAGCTACTAAAGTAAGCCCTTAGAGCAGCGGTTCTCAACATGTGGGTCGTGACCCTTTGGGGGGGGGGTGCAGTTTGAACGACCATTTCACCAGGGGTCTCCCGATTCATAACAGGAGCAAAATGACAGTGATGAAGTAGCAATGAAAATAATGTCATGGTTGGAGGTCACCACACATGAGGAACTGTATGAAAGGGTCACAGCATTAGGAAGTGGAGAACCTCTGCCTTAGAGTTTCATGGCATTCTATTAGAAAACAACTTGGCCTTCTGAGACTATTTGATGCACACTACCATAGTCACTTCTGACTTATAGCGACCCTTTATAGGGTTTCTGAGACTATAAACCTTTACAGGAGTGGGATAGCCTTATCTCCATTTCCTAGAGTATGGTGGGTTTGAACCACTGAAGAAGTGGTTAGAAGTCCAATGCTTACCCAACAGTATCACCAGGGATCCTTAAGCCTATTTTACACATGGTCTCAATTGTTGCTCCCATTCACAGGTTTCTTAGATAAAGATCACCACATAATAGCTAAATATAAGCAATAGAAATTTAGGATGACTATTTTATGAAAGCCTATACCCTTGTTCATACAGACAATGCAAGAAACTTATCACCTACTGTGGCGGGGTTTTTTTCTTTTTTAACCTCAGTGAGGAAAAGTAATTTTTCATTGCCACCCATTGTATGTATATGTGTGTATAAATAAGATCTGTATGTGTGTGTTGTTGCTAGGTGCTGTTGAGTCAATTTCGATTCATAGCAAGTGATGTGACAGGAGGACTGCCCTATCAGGTTTACTTGGTTACAATCTTCAAAGAAGTAAAGTGCTATGTTTTTCTCCTTTGGAGCGCTTGAGTGGATTTAATAAACCACCAGTATTTTGATCATCAGCCAAGCATTTAACAATTTCTATCTCCCAGGGCTTCCTATCTACCTGTTTATCTGAGTACATCTACTGTTCTACCTAGGTAACCTGATGGCATAGTAGGCTACTAAGTGAAAGGTCACAGCTGGAACCCACCAGCTACTCTGAGGGATACCTGTCAACCTGCTTCTGTAAAGATTACAGCTTTAGAAACCTTCAGTTCTGTCAGAATTAGCTTCATTCATGACTGTGGGTTTGTTTTTGTTTTTTCTCTCTCATTGATAAATGAGGCCCTGGAGATATAAGGTTGGCAGTTTGAACTTACCCAGAGGTACCCTGAAAGACCGTTTTGGGTACCTTCAACCCACTATTAATTAAAAAGTTACTCTAATTGTAGGTTCCTCTAATGCAGTGGTTCTCAACCTTCCTAATGCCGTAACCCTTTAATGCAGTTCCTCATGTTGTGGTGACCCTCAACCATAAAATTGTTTGTTGCTACTTCATAACTGTCATTTTGCTACTGTTATGAATCGGGCGACCCCCATGAAAGGGTCCTTCGACACCACCACCCCAAGGGGTTGCGACCCCCAGGTTGAGAACCCTTGCTCTAATGCTTACTATTCGATTCCATTTCAAGGTTTGTATAAGTACATTTCATTGCTGCCAAGTTGGTTCCAAATCATAGTGAACCCTATTTATAGGACAAGGCAGAATTGCTCCACATGGTGTCCCACGCTATACATAGTTTTACTTTGGGGCAGCTGGTGGGTTCAAACTACTGACCTTGGGGTTAGCACGCAAGCATTTGATGACTGCACCACCAGGACTTCTGTATCAGAACATAAGTGCTTTATTTATTTATTAGAATTTATGTGCTTTAAAACCATCTAGCAACACTTCTTTCTGTTGTGTCATTTTCTTAACAGAGACTTTTTTTACCAGTTGATAAGGTTACTCTGCTCTTTGTCCATTGTCGTAGGTGAAAGGTGCTTCTGTGAGTGTTAGCTAGTGAAGCATGCTCTCTTGGGTTTACACCATTTGAAAGGGAGTTTTAGTGTTCTTGTGGGGCTCACGTAGTGTCTTTTAAATGTTCTTTGAGTTTGAGGAAATAAAGGAAGCGTGGAAGGAGCAAGAGCAGGCCTGGATTGTAGGATTGATGGGGTAAGGTTTCCAACAAAATTCTCATCGAACAGATCCTGGTGTCCTCAAAGAATGAGCTATGTTGCTCTGGTACAGATAGGAACTGAAAATACAGGGAATCCAGGGCGGATGAGCCCTACAGGACCAGTGGTGTTAGTGGCGAAACAGGGAGGGTGGAGGGAGAGTGGGTAGGAAGGAGGGAACCAATTACAAGGGACTATATGTGACCTCCTCCCTGGGGGATGGACAACAGAAAAGTGGGTGAGGGGAGACGTTGGACAGGGCAAGATATGACAAAATAACAATTTATAAATTATCAAGGGCTCATGAGGGAGCGGGGAGGGAGGGGAAAAATGAGGACCTAATGTCGGGGGTTTAAGTGGAGAGAAAATGTTTTGAGAATGAAGTACAAATGCGCTTTACACAATTGATATGTATATAGATTGTGATAAGAGTTGTATGAGCCCCTAATAAAATGTTTAAAAAAAAAAAAAGAATGAGCTATGTTGCTAAGACGAGGGGAAATGCTTCTGCACATCTTTACTGGCCTTTCTCTCATCAGTGCAGCTTTCAATTTTCTGAAATAAACCCCATTGATGGTCCTGTGTTCTTCCAGAAAATCTATCAAGATGATTCCTTTACAAATATGCGTGGTGCAATTGATGTGTGGATTGTTATAAGAGATGTAAGCGCCCCCAATAAAATGATCTTTAAAAAAAAATTATTCCTTTAGCGTACCACCCCTACCTACCCCGACCCCCTCCCCCAAAGGAAAAAGAATAAAACCGTTACTGTGTTGCCTTCTGAGCTGACCTCTCTGCCTTTCCCTCGAATTTAACTGACCCAGCAAGAACCCCTTGCAAAGCAGTGTTTTCATTGGAACTTGTTTTGCACAGTGGTGGGAGAAAGACTGTGCTTTCTACTTTCTACTCCCATAAACAGTCTCGGAAACCCATGGGAAGTCGCTGTGAGTTAGCAGTGACTCTGGCAGTGAGTTTTTGGAATGAGGGTAAGACAAGTGTATTCCTGAGAGATGTTGTCTGCAGCCATCCACTGATTGCTGGGACATGTTTAAACTTTTTTTTTTTTAACCAACATGTATGAACTGGAAACCTAGTGTCAGTACTTTTGGACTTGTATGTAACTGATGGAAATGGTTTTTTCTTTAATCTTTTCTAGGAATGATCTCTTAAGTTACACAAACTAGGAAGACTAAATCTCGAAGTTTTAGTTATTTCAGAATATGTTGCTTGGTGTTCAGAGGGTGTTACTGCCAACTATGCTAAGTAAACTTTCGTTTTACCATCTTACAGGCCATAGCGTATTTCGAACAGTTAAAAGTTTGCCCAGATGCCTGGCAAGTGTGTGCAGAAGCTTTAGCCCAGAGGACATATAGGTAATTAAAGCATAATTTGTATGACTCTTAAAATACTTTGAAGAGAATTGTAAATTTGTTTGTGTTTGGAAAAAGTCTCATTAAAGCATTTTTATAAATTTTGCCTTTTAGAAAGGCATTGATAATAGTGTAGAAATAGGAAAATGTATCAGAAGTTAATATGTTGGCCATTCTAGAATTGACTTTTCAATGAAACCATCCTTTTACCTTATGTTGTATAGCAGATAGTAGATCCCAGCTTAATATTGAACAGTAGAAAGTTTCTTATTGTGGCAGGGATGGCTGGTTGATTATCCAAAATGTTGGCATAAAAGTTAATCATAATTGATAAATATCTTAGTTTTTCATTTTTATGTATATAAACATTCATTGCCTAGATTAGACTAGTGAACCAAGGTTTATGCCCATTGACTTCTTTCCTTGATCACACCCATAATCCAATCCACAATTTCCATTTTGAAACTCTATACTGGAGTGAACAAGAGTAAGTGCAGATTTTTACATATTTTGCTTACTCACCCTCACCTCACCAATCTTCTGTTTATGTGGCCAACACAATATGTGGAAATTTCTTTCCTTTGGAATGTGACTTTCTAAAAAGTCTTTATAAGTATTTAACTTCATTTTTGTAATAGTAACTCAGCAGACTCATTTAGTCAGTTTGTATAATAATTATAGTTACTGTCGTACAAGAGAAGGACACCTAGTACAGTGAGGCGAGGAAAGCACAGTCACGGGTGTCCAGGGGCCAGCATTTGGAGGGAGCAGCAGTGCCTGGGTATCAAGGAGGGCCTGCTGCCGGAGCTCTGTACCATCCATCATCTCATTTACTGTGTTTCAGAAGAGAAACTGAAGGCTTCGTTTTCATGAAAGTTGATTTCAGGAGCAACTATTGTTTGCTTTAGAGTAAATGGAAGCTGACATTTAATTAAAGGCTTCATTAGTTCATTTTTTGAGTGGAAAAATACAAGCTTTGTATAATTTAGCTAAAGATTTTTATCATGTCATCCATGATAACAATGGAAGCTATGTTTCAAATGAGATGCTAATTAAAACCTAACTTTAAAAAGTTGAAGAGAGTATATCTCATCTTCTCACGCTTGAGGGTATTTTGTTTGCTTAATTTATATAGTGTGAATTAAGAGAAGGTCTGAATTCTCATGGATCAGCTAACATAACATACACGTAGAAAATTGTTTCATGTCAAAACTTGGCCCAAGCCAGCTGTTTACATGAGCAAAATGTTGGTAACTAAGGGGACTTGGCCAGTTAATAGTTTGCTAACAGCAACCCTATTTTACCTCTAGAGAAGCAATTGGAAGTGATTATATATTTGTGACTTGGTTTCCTATAGGGACTTTCAGGCTGAACTGCCAGCCCAAGTGGCCTGCTCTTTTTGGATTTGGCGACTGTAGAATTGACTAGGGCTGAATTTTGTTAGACTTAGATGGCCATCTCTCATTAAAGCTCATTTTCTGACTGTGTACTATTTTTCCTTCTTATACCTAGCCTTTCTACTTTAAATTATTGGCCATCAGGAAGCAAAGTATTGTTAAATTTAAAAGGAATGCCTTCTGTTTGTAAAATATTATCTATAAGATGTATCTTAACATTTTGGGTTATTTAATGGGAATAATAAATACCTGGAGTTCTCATCACATTCTGAAAAAATAGATATGAATATAATGAAGCTAATAAGTAGAAAGCAAGTCAAAGATCTAGTTTGATAATTTCTCAGTTATTGATATTTTTTATCAATATTTTGCTTTTGCTTTCTTTACTTTCAATTCATATTCTGCTTATTTAACTTTCCTTTTTCTCTTTTTCAGCGATGATCACATAAAGTTTTTCTGCTTTCAAGTACTAGAACATCAAGTAAAATACAAGTAAGGCTTTCTCACAGTTTTGACTCTGAGATATTCGTAGAGGCTTAGTTTCTTGATCTTTGGGAGATCAAAAGGCAGGTTATAAACTGATGATCTACAAATCGCATCCAGTTTATAAATCTATCCCCAAGTGTATAAGAAATTCTGAAGTAAAGATGGAGCAACACCAGCCTATTTTCCTAAATGACCATTGAGTGGTCACATGAGCACTGGTCCCTTAATTACGTGAAACAAAGATTTGCTGCTTAGAGGATCCTTGGTATACCTACTGATGTAGTCTGTGAACAATAGACTTTAGTATACTGTGATTTCTGCTTGAAAAATTGTGTAGTTACTATTTTGCTTTAGCATGGATTGACCCACGTACCTGTGATCTCTATTGATATCAAGCATGCCACATCTACTTGTATCTCTATTTTAATGCAGGGATGGAAGAAGCATTACCAGTTTTTCTAAGGAAACTAATTATTAAATTGGGTGAAACACTTAATTTTCCCTTTCATGTGTACTAGACTATTATTTTTTAAAGCACAGACACCAAATATAGCCTTCCTAATTTTATTTTCTTTTTGAACAGATATGTAGAACTAAATACTGTTCAACAACAACTAATTAGAGAGACACTCATATCTTGGCTTCAGGCTCAGGTAAATAATAACTAAGTTGAGTACCTCAAATTGCCAAATGTTTGAACTTCTGTTTTTGAAAGGCTTGCAGCTTTACCTCTAATATTTTGCTCATCTATCTTATATTTGATTCTGTAGCTTTTACAAAAAGTGTTTTTGAAAATTCTGCTTTTGAAGACTTAGCGGTAACTTAAAAGTATGTCAATAACAAACTCGTTTCTTCTGTGATACATTGTGGGAAATTTGGTTTAATTGTAAATTTTTTAAAAATAGTGGGTTTTTTTTTTTTCAATAGTTGTTTTTCTGTTCGGCTCTTTAAGGTGAGTTTTGCTAATCTTTAACATATAGAACAAGTTTGTAGCTAGAATTATTCTTTTCCTTGAACAATAAGCAAATAGAAGAAAAATAAGTGAGAAATTGCTTTTACCTTAGAATATATGATAGGAAGTATTAGAACTCTGCTCATTAAGCGTTTCTTTTAAAGGAAGAATTGCAACTGAAGGCTGAAGGTTAGAGCAAAAATTATAAAGTTCCTTGATTAAAAGCTAGAAAACCGGAGGACCTGATTTTTGGCTAAAATAGTCTGGAACAAAACTAAAAAAAGACCAACAAGAGAAGATAAATTGGATAACAGGAATCTCCTCTAAAAATCAAATACTTAAACTCTTGAAATGATTTTACCAATAGACTAAAAAGAGAACACACAGACTTGGTGTATTTGCTAAAGTATGTAGAAAGCGTCAAGTTAATAACGGAAAGTATAAGAGAATTAAAAGTTGGTCAAAGGACCTGGATCAACGCCTCACCAAAGAGTTTTAGTTAGCCAACAAATAAGAGAATTAAGTCTAAAAGCATTGCAACAACAAGCCCAGTCCATACATGCATAAGCTTATTCTAAACAAAATATGTTTAAACATGTTTAAACGCATTTCTGCAGACAAGTTCTCTTGGTAATGTACTTCCTGGGGATTTGATTCAAGTCCTGGGAAGATGCCAAAACTACCATTTTGATGTGATTGATGTAAGTTGAAAAACTGCATCAGGGAAGGGTTAGAGAGATGGGAACACCACCACTACCAAAA
>NW_022103898.1:68831650-68836302 GCF_000313985.2 Echinops telfairi | reverse complement strand
TTGTATGAGCCCCTAATCAAACGATTAAAAAAAATGTACGGACGTAGATGGAAGATTGGTTGAGAAACATTTTAGTATTTTTGTTTAATAAAAATTCTTAAAGGATTTGTAGCAATACTTTTTTACTTACCCTCAAATATGAAAAGATGCTTGTGATCATTAGTCATTAAAACAAACCAAAAAACCCCTCAAACTTCCTGCCATTGAGTTGATACCAACTCATTGGTACCCTATAGGACAGGGTAGAACTGCCTCTGTGGGTTTCTGAGATTGTAAGTCTTTACAGGAGTAGAAAGCCCTGTGTTTCCCAAGTAGTGGCTGGTGGTTTTGAACTGCTGACCTTGTGATAATCAGCCTGACTCATAATCAGCCACCATTAGCCTTTAGATGGAGTTAATAAAAACTATAATAAGATACCATCTCATCTCCACAAAAACAACAATGATTTTAAAAAGAAGGAGGCGGCAGTCAGTGCTGGTGGGGGGTGGTAAAAATGATACACCCACAATGGCAAACATTGGTGCTTCTCCAGAAAGCTATGAACAGAAATACCTTATGATCCAGTAACCCCACTCAAAGGTATCCTAGAGATATAAAATTCATGTCGTGAATGGACATGCACATCTGTGTTCATTGCAGCAGTATTCACAATAGCAAACAATTGGAAATAACCTAAACTCCCATCAATAAATGACTAGATAAATAAATTGTGGTATGTACATGATGCAATACTACACAACTATAAAAAGTAATGAACAGTCCATGAAACATACGTGGATGAATCTGGAGAGCATTTTGAGTGGTGAAATAAGAAAAATGCACTCAATGGAATTATACAATATGGGACAATTTTAGTAAACGTAACATAATTTTGCAACAGATAACCACAAATTATATGTGTTTAGGTAAATATGTATATGAGTATAGGAATGCATATGTAAGTCTCTAGATGTGCTTTTATAGGTGTATTGGTAGGCATATGTTTGTATACATTTATGTGTATATATAAGTATATTGATAAATGATAACCACATAAAGGGAATAGTTATGGAAACTTGCTTAAGACCAACATCTCATGGAATACTTGGTCATACTATTGCATCCTCATTGAGTGAGTAGTGTCAAGGGTGTTAAAACCTTAAGTGGCCATCCCAGATACAAATACCATTCTCTACTCATATGGAGCAAAAGACAATGAAGGAAATCCAAGGCTTAAATAAGAAACTAATCCATGGACTAAGAGCCCACACAGCCTCATCCACTTAGACCAGAAAAAGTAGGTGGTGCCCAGCCTGTTGCTGCTGCTGCTGCTCCTCCTCCTCCTACTACTACTACTACTGACACAGTAGAAGATCTCAGATAGAAAGAAAGGAAAATGTATAATAGAGATAGAAGTCCTAAGACATCCCAGACCTATCAGTGATAGAGCCTAGAGGAACTCCTAAGACTACCTACCGTACTGTGACTTTGAACTTTGAACTGCAGACATTCCAGGTGATCATCTTTTGTTCAAGTAATAGATTGACTTGTAAGCTATCACTTGTGAATACTGTGTGCCCTTAACTACACATGAAACCAGTGGTCAATATTTAGGAGGGCAGGGAAGGTAGATTAGCAGAACAGAGAAAAAAAACCAAAAACAATTGAAATAGAATGCTGACACATTGTGAGAAACATTATCAGTGTCCTAGAACAATTTATAAAAATTGTTAAAACATAATTTGCTTTGTAAACTTTGACAGAAGACAAAATATTTTAAAAGTGTGAACTTTGAAAGAATAAAATAAAATTTTAACTTTTTTGGGTGTTTTTAAGTGTAAGAATAAAAACTAATCAGTACCTTTACTGGCTTGATTGTTCTCTGATTGATCAGTCACTTAAATAAGCTCTGGTTATTCTCAAGTATATCTGTTGTACAGCTAATTTTGGTCCACGATGAACTTTGTTGTTTTTGCTTATTAACAATAAATGAAAAAAGTTTGTGCCTTGAGTCTTTTCCAGTTTCGTCTAATGTCATGGACTCTCTTTCTTTGTCAGATGGTGAACCCCCACCCAGAGAAGACCTTTATACGAAATAAAGCAGCCCAAGTCTTCGCCTTGCTTTTTGTTACAGAGTATCTCACTAGATGGCCCACATTTTTTTTTGACATTCTCTCAGTAGTGGACCTAAATTCAAGGGGTGTAGATCTGTATCTCCGAATCCTCATGGCTATTGATTCTGAGTTGGTGGATCGAGATGTGGTGCATACATCAGAGGCAAGTAGCTTGCTGTGTTTTAGTCTTTAAAGTACATTTTGTAGGAGATAATGGACATGAAAGAAGCAGGAAGGCTCATTTTAATTTTTGGGCGACAAATATCCATAACATAAATTTACTCAGTATATTGAATTTTTTTAATAAAAATTTAGGATTGCTGTGGATTTTTTAATTAAGCAAGTATTTTCTCCAGTTAATACACGAGACTACTACTGTTAATTTTGGGGGGGAAGGAGATCTGTATTGGTGGCTACTTTATAGTTCCTAAGGGAGGAAAAAATCCTTACTTATGAATGATCAATTCTTGAATGATCTGTTTTATCAGTCACATAACCCTTCTCTTCGTCTTTTCTCTATTTCTTCATTAAGCTGTATTATTTTTTCTTGTTTTTTAAAGAGCAGAATAGGAAGTTTAATAATTTAATGTGTTCACTGATTTAAGATGACTGTGTATGAAGGAAGGAGTCCTGATGGTGTAGTGGTTATATGTATTGGCTGCAAGCTGCATGGTTGGCAATTTGAAACCATCAGCAGCTCCTCGGGAGAAGCTTTCTATTCCAGTAAATAGTTAGTCTCGGAAACCCACAGAGGGTTTCCTGTGAGTCAGCATTGACTCAATGCCAGTGAATTTCGTTGGATATATGAAGGAGCCATGGTGGTGTATTGGTTATGTATTGGGCGGCTAAGCCCAAGGTTAGCTGTTTGAATCCACCAGCCACTCCTTGGGAGAAAGTTGACGCTTTCTACTCCCATAAAGCGTTATAGTCTGAGAAGCCCATACTGGCAGTTCCACCCTAGCCCAAAGGAACACTATGCGTTAGAATCAAATAGATGGCAGTGAGTTTGGTTTTGGTTTGGTATGTCTGAAATATTTATATCTTTAAAGGGTAGTGTGAGTTTAAGTTGCTGTACTTAAAATTTAAGAACTATCTTAATCATGTGCCTCACATTTTTTTTTAATCATTTATTGGAGGGACTCACATTTCTTATACACAATACTTATTTATAGTTTGTGTTTAATAAATTAATTCTGGCACTGGAATGGAACGGAAAGCGGAAATACAGAGAATCACAGGATATGATTCTAGAGTTGATAAATAGGAAATGGTGGCAGGGAATGTGTTTGGAAGTGTAGTGGCAGTTAAAATACTGTACAACTATTCCGATGGTCTAGCGTTATTTTGTGAGGTAATCTGTGTGCGTGTGTTTTTTTTCAGGAGGCTCGTAGGAATACTCTAATAAAAGATACCATGAGGGAGCAGTGCGTTCCAAACTTGGTGGAATCATGGTACCAAATCTTACAAAATTATCAGTATACTAATTCAGAAGTGACATGTCAGTGCCTTGAAGTAGTTGGGGCGTATGTCTCTTGGATAGACTTATCTCTTATAGCCAATGATAGGTAAGTATACCTAATTTTAGAAAATAAACTTGCAAAATGACAGTATCTAAATTTGAAAATAACAAATTTTCTCATAATCTCCATTACCAGGTTTGTAAATATGCTGCTAGGTCATATGTCAATAGAAGTGCTCCGAGAAGAGGCATGTGACTGTTTATTTGAAATTGTAAATAAAGGAATGGATCCTGTTGATAAAATGAAACTAGTAGAATCTTTATGTCAAGTATTACAGGCTGCTGGGTTTTTCAGCATTGACCAGGTCAGTAATTTTTATCATTGTAGGAACAAGTTAGGATACAAAGTAACTTACATATAACTTCTTTTGAATTTTGGAAAACTTTCCTTGAGATACTAATAAAGCATTGTGTCCAGAGCCATAGAGCTGTCTGTAGCATTTCCCTTTTATGATATGTATCCATTACATCAGTTCTGGGATTGCACCTGGAGTTGTACATTTCTAATAAACTCCTAGTTAATGCTGTTACTGGCCTATGGGCCCCACCCTCAGTAGCAAGGACTATACTATTTATATGACAAGTGTGTTACTTAACTAAAATTAAACTCAGCAATTGTGAATGTTATGTATAAGTGATACTTTTGAATACTAATTCATTTAGCATTTGGCCTTTCAGCCCCAGTGGAGGGCTCTGAATGTATTAAGATTTTATAACTTAGGAGCAAAATTTTGAAGATTGTTATACAATGTGGTTTTACAAAGTAATCATTAGGAAGTCTTACTATTGCTGATCCACCACAAATATCACTTTAGTGCCTTTGTTTACAAATAATAGCATATTTTTACATTTCAAATTATCATTTATGGCCTTGGTAAAAAGTCTAAAATGGTAAAAGTGAACAGCTTATTGGGAAAAAAATGAATGTAATCATTAATATGGGTAGTACATTTTGTTGGGTAATTGTAAAACCAGTTCTGTCCTTTGCAGGAAAGCTGTGCTTCAGAGTAGCTGGTGTCAGAAAGGGCTGTTGTAAATTG
>NW_022103898.1:68824124-68831550 GCF_000313985.2 Echinops telfairi | reverse complement strand
CATTTTGTTGGGTAATTGTAAAACCAGTTCTGTCCTTTGCAGGAAAGCTGTGCTTCAGAGTAGCTGGTGTCAGAAAGGGCTGTTGTAAATTGTTACATATACATACAATATGACAATATTAAGTTTATTAGGACATGTTAGTAAACGCTTAATAGTTGGTTTAATTTAGAGAGGAAAAGACTAATGATATTTAAATTGTTATCTTAAAATTTTATAGAGATTTCCTGTAACTATAGTTCACTTAAAAAACTTTTTTGCAAAGCTGGTAATGTCTGTTCGATGCTTTGACTCTCTTTCTACTCAAAACGCACTGTTCTGCAATCGATTCCAGCTTACAGTGACCCTGTAGGAGGGCAGAATGCCCTGTGGGTTTCCAAGACTGCATTTCCTATGGGAGTAGAAAGGCTCATCTTTCTCTCGTGGAGTGGCTGGTGGGTTTCAAATTGCTTGCCTTGCTGTTAGCAGCCCAATGTGTAACGGTGACGCCACCAGGGCTCGTGTTGTTCCTACTCATAAACTCAACTCACTGCCCTGAGTCGATGCTCACTTATAGCAATCCTATAAAGACAGAACAGAACTTCCTTTGTGAGTAGAACGCCTTGTTGTCTGCACAGTGGCTGGTGGTTTCCAAGTGCCGACCTTGCAGATCGAAGCCTAACTCATAATATTTACACCACTATGCTCCTGCTCATAGCAGACTATACAACAGAACTCTACTGATGGTGCATTATCCTCACTGTAATTGTATAGTTGAGTTCATTGTTGTACCTCTGTCAATAAATCAACCTCAGTAAGCATCTTCGTCTACATTACCAAGACTGATGTCCATCTCAAGGACTGGTCATTCTTGATAACATGTCCACAGCGCATGAGACAAAATCTCACCATCCTCACTTCTAAGGAGCATTTGTTTGTTGATCTGGCAGTCCATGGTATATGACTTTAAAGAAGCTTATGGGAACATTTCTCTTTTCTTATCCTATTTCCCCACGAACTTTTTGAAGCCCCCTTGTATCCTGTATTCTTTATCAATATCATAACTCAAAGCATCAATTCTTTTTTTCCCCATTTATGGTCCCGCTTTCCTATACATAGGAAGACGGTTGAAAAATCCGTGACTTGAGTCAAGCATACCTTAGTCCTGAAGGTGGCATTGGATATGTCTAAAATACTAGTATACAGTGGTAAAAATAAAGTACTAGTATATCATTAGAACAGAGGAAGCAAATCCTCAAAATTCACCAGTCAAGACATTGGAATTGTTCAACGTTTTTATCAGTTTGATTTGTAATATAGTTTAGAGTGTTCCCTCTTACTCTTGGATGGGTAGTTTTAAATTGATGTCTGTTTTAATTGCTTATAGGAAGAAGATGTTGATTTTCTGGCCAGATTTTCTAAGCTGGTTAATGGAATGGGACAGTCATTGATAGTTAGCTGGACAAAATTAATTAAGAATGGTGATATTAAGAATGCTCAAGATGCACTCCAAGCTATTGAAACAAAAGTGGCATTGATGTTGCAGCTATTAATTCATGAGGATGATGACATCTCCTCTAACATTATTGGGTTTTGTTATGATTACCTTCATATTTTGAAACAGGTAAGTCCTTCTTTAATCTTTTTGTCCAGTAGATCATATAAAGAGGCCATAACGAATTTGAAAAATATGAAAATACCTACCTATGAACAATCAACCTAATCTAGTTCCATCTTTTTTCTGTACATTTTTCCCCTTGTGTTAAAATAATGTTTATTTAAAGAAAGAAAACTTAGCCAGAAAATAGGAATAGGTAGGTTCTGAAATTTCCTTGACTAATAAACAGGAAATTATAGGCATGTTATTATTCTATTTTGCCCCTGAATATCTAAATACAAATAGTCTCCTGATTACTAATGTCTGACTTAGAGATGACTCCTCCGAACCAAAAAACTCATTGTCAGTTGATTCGGATGCAGCAACTTTGTAGAACAGAGTGGAAAGTCTCATCTTTTTCCTGAAGAGTGGCTGGTGGCTTACAACTGCTGACATTGCAGTTAGCAACCCCATGTGTAACCACTACACTACCAGGGCCTCTTCAGACAATTCCTAGTGGCCCTTTAATGCAAGCCTTTGATCTAATTTGTATCATGGCCATGAAAACTAAACAAATAGAAGTGTTGTTGTTGTTTTTAATTGTTTCATTGAGATAATGAACAGAAAAGGCTGAAGTGCTGGAAAGTGATCCTGTTCAGGAACCTTATACAGGAGATTGAACTGTTGCCAGGACTAGAAAGCCACACACATTTAAAATGGTGAGGTTGGCCACCATCTTTGAGTAGAGCAGCACTGTTTCCAAAGCCCTGCTTTAGTGTTATATAAATTCACCCTCACTTAAAACTTTCTTGGGATAGATTCTTTATCAATAAATCTTTAAAAGCACATGTAGCTTTTAAAGCACTGAAAAGGCTTTGAGCCTTTTCTTGCACTAATGTAAAGTTAAATAAGAACTGTGTGCATCTGTTCTTACTGACCTACAAATTCTTAAAGACATGCTAGGAGCAGATCTTGTTCATAACCCAGGGATAGCCTGTAGAGTAGAAATGTTAAACATTCATTAATTAAAATGTTTCATTTGAAAAATTTCTCTTTAAACAATTGAGTTTAAGTTGTAAAATTTATCACAATTGTATATGAGAGAACCATTCTTACTTATGTGCCTTGTATGAATAGAAATCTAGTTTAAATTGCTTCCCCCAAATGAATATAGCATGTGTTCATTGTTATAAGCATAGTATTTGTCTGCATGCATACTTGAAAGACATTTTAGGAAATGCAAGGAGATGTGATAACTATAATCAGTTCAGCTATGTCCTGCTTTTTGAAAGTTCACTTTATAGCACTTGGCTTTTGCAAAGGACCTATATTATCACTAACTGAAAGAAATCTGAAGAGGGTTGTCACTTTCATGGAGTAAAGTGAAAACTAGCGTTCAGCCTAGCGTTCAGCTTTTTTGTGTGAAGTGCAAGCCCTGAGCGCTTAAGCTCCATCCCATAAACTACACTCAGCATCTCTGCATCAAACCACCACGACCGAACGGTGTCTATGAACACGATGCTTGTGTTATTTTAGGTTTTATGTTTTGTTTGGTATGATTTGGTAGGTTATTTTTTGGGTCTGGGATTCCCATGTAAATAAATGTAAATGTTCTGTCATTTTGTCAAAGGAAAGTTTCCATTAGAACAGTTTGCTTTCAGGTAGCAGGGTGAACCTATACTTAAAAAAAAAAATCACTATACTGTCCTGGACTCTTAATCAGTTTATAGGCTTGTTTTCCTTTTCTAAAAAGTAAAACACAACAAGATGGGATCATGATTTATTGTCCTATTACCTGCTTTAGTGCTAAAAACCTAACACTCATCTATATCTTTGGCAAGTTAATTTATGATGTGGAACTGCTAAGTCTTGTAAGAATATTTAACTCTAGTCAAGTGCTACCAAACTACACTCCAGATAATGTATATGTTTTAAAATACTTATAAAGTTACCTGATAAGCAAATACAATTTTATCAAACCTAATGAATTATTACTTACTTTTTAACAGCTTACAGTGCTCTCGGATCAGCAAAAAGCTAATGTAGAGGTAAATTGACTTATTTTGCTTTATTTAAACTGATAGATTTTGTTTCTGGAATCTAGACTATGTTAATGTAACAAAATATGTTAATTTCAAATTATATCAGATTAAAGGAGACTGATTGATAAAGGTTATTTATTGTTAAATTTAGGCGATCATGTTGGCCGTAATGAAAAAATTAACTTATGATGAAGAATACAATTTTGAAAATGAGGTAAGAATTTTTCACTGAGGGAAGATCAGTTTTAATTTTACTGGGGCCTTTAAAAACAAAACAGCAATAAATGGAAGCCTCTTAATTCTTCATTTGGGTATTTTGTTTTAATAATCCTTTAAAAATGATTTGTAGCATTGAGCTTAGTAAACTATTGATCATATGCATTGCTAATTTTGTTACTTTGTACTTAGAGTGGTGAATTAGAGGCCCAGTCTCTGGGGGAGTGGGAATGAGGCTCTGAACTGTCTTGCCCGGGTTTCATGTGGGCTAACCTTCTATCAAACATAGCCATTAGAGGCTTTCTAATTACTTAGTCATGGCATGCATTACAAAGGGGCTTTAAAAAGTTTGTGGAAAATTGAATTAAAAGGTAGTAGAATTTTCCCATGAAATTTTTGAAGCCATTTCACATTTAGCTGTATGATAGTGTTCTATTGGGATAGTATCCTAAAGGATAACAATGATAATAATGCAATATGGATGTGTGACATGATGGGCTTATTATATAATGTCTAATCAGACGGTATTGTTAACATATTTTACACTGGACATCCAATTACAAGGAAAAAATAAGACGTCACAGGCTCACACATCTTAATTTGACTGTGGTCTAGTGAGTCCCTTGTCCTTAGCATTAGGTTACAGGACACACCATTTAGGCGCATTTCGATTTCCTCAACAAAAATGAGAGCTGACTTTTATCCACTTATTGAGACAAATATATCCCAATTCATTTTCTTCTAACCCTTGTAATCTGGTATATCTCAATGTATACATGTCAATTTGATACAAACATAAATTGAGTATTAATCCCAGCAAATCACTTCATTCATGAAAGCATTACTTGAGTAATAAATATAAACCTAGTCAAAAAGTTCTTAGTAAGAAAAAAAAAAAAGGTCTTAGTAAGTATACCTCAATTGTAAAGAAAAACGATGCTGTGGAGATTGTCATACTGACCAACCTGGCCCATGCAATCCCTCGAATGGTCATTTATGCTACATCAGACCCAATATCTCAAGTATTGTATATTAAATATAAATTTTACATAAACACAGTATCACATAGTTTAATGTATAATTAATAGTGTATAATTATGTTGTTTTAAAATAATTGTTTTTAAAAACATGGTTTTCACGTGTCAATTTGACATGTTCCCTAGAGACAGGTATATTAAGAAATGTCCATAAACCTAGTATTAATCACTCCTCTGTTTTTGGTTCTAGCCTTTCACAGTACAGGCCTATGTTTAGAAATACTTAATCCATGAGCAATAGAGGCTAAAGCTAAGCTTAGTAGTAGTTTCCCTATATAAATAGATACTGATGGAAAAACAAAACTTTGAGCAAGGATAAGTCAAAAAGTTGTCACTAGGGTGCCAGTTCATATGTACACAAGTTTATCACAAACAAAACATGTTGATACTAAAAAAAGGTAATGCAATAGGAAAAAGAGATAAGTGCAGACAAGTTCTCTTGGTGTTAATGCTTGTCTTAGTCTTATTAGGGTCCTTTCAAAGAGGAAGTTCTAGCTAAATAGTGGTTTCTGAAGAGATCTGCTGGTCCAGTTAAATTCAATGCATAGAGGCCAGCTTAGAAGGTTATGGTGCCTAATTTGGGGGAGTCATTTTGATAGCTTTTGTCAGAGGATGCAGGATGATCATGGGAGCTTTATTATAAAAAAGTTTTAAGTAAATGGAAAACAGTGTTGGGAAGAGAAAGGCCAGGAAATTGTGCCCAGGAATTTTTTCCCATTACAATAATGCACTTGCTCATTCTTTGAGGGTAGCAAGTCTTATAAGAGTTTCATTAGGAAAGTGTACCCCATCTATGCTATAGCCCTCATCTTGCCCCTGCAGACTTCTTTTTGTTCTCAAAAAGAACATTGAAAAGTAGCGTGATTTGAGTCCCTGAGATGGTCAGATTTGTCTTGGTATAACTCAAAGAGCACAGAATTTTTCCTAGAAGAGTTAAAGAGAAGGAAACATCACTTTCAGAATTTTCATGGCCTAGAATGGAGGCTATGTCGAGAAGCAGTAGCTTCACATTTTGCTTTTTTGTTTGTTTTGTTTAGGAAAACATTTCTGAGATTTTTTTGTAGCAATGCTTTTTGACTCATCTTTGTATTTGTAAATTTAAAAAAACTACAAGAGAAACCAAAATGTGTGTGGATTTTAAGATCTTTTAAAATTTTTAAATGAGGATTTTAAAAATGATGTTATAGGGTGAAGATGAAGCCATGTTTGTAGAATATAGAAAACAACTGAAGTTATTGTTGGACAGGCTTGCTCAAGTCTCACCAGAGTTACTGCTGGCTTCTGTTCGCAGAGTTTTTAGTTCTACACTGCAGTAAGTCTCATTGTCTTTGTAACATAACCACCTTTAATCCTGTGATACCTGGTGACGGAATAAAATATGTGATACATATTCATTAACTCATGTTGCTTCTTAAGATCTTATATGTATCTGTGGAAAGAATGCATTTTTCTTGATCCTTGTGGGGAATGCTACTCTGGGGACACAGACATCATCAGTATTTTCTACTTCTGTGATATAGATATTATATGGCAAAGTTAGCAATTACTTTGACATTTTAGTAACTAAAAGGGTTTTTTAACGTTTTTTATTAGCCTTATGAGTTGTAGAAAACATGTTATGTTTAGACCTCATTGACCTTTTATGCCCTGATAGGAGTTGGCAGACTACACGGTTTATGGAAGTTGAAGTAGTAATAAGATTACTGTATATGTTGGCAGAAGCTCTTCCACTATCTCATGGTGCTCACTTCTCAGGTGACGTTTCAAAAGCCAGTGCTTTGCAAGATATGATGCGAACTGTAAGTATACCAGAATATTCTAAACATATATTTCCATTTATACTTAAAGTTAGTGGGAGTTTCTTAATTGTGAGGGTTTAGTATCTCAATATTGGAGCATTTAATTATTGAAATAATTAAGGAGTGGCCTTTTAAAATTTTTCTTACTACAGTTGGTAACATCAGGAGTTAGTTCCTACCAGCATACATCTGTGACATTGGAGTTCTTCGAAACTGTTGTTAGATATGAAAAATTTTTCACAGTTGAACCTCAGCACATTCCATGTGTATTAGTAAGTATATACTGTAGTTTGTTTTAAATTTTCCATGTATTTCATCTAATCAGCAGAGTTAGTATTCTTTAAAAAGCTTTATGCCCTTTATAATTTCTCCCATAGCAGAGTTCTCAGAAAATTTTTAAAAGTTTAGCTTTTATGTGGACACCTGCCCCTCCCCCCAGAATAATTTATTTCAGAGGACAGCACTGAATCTTTAGCTCTGGGAGAGGGACATGTCTGATCAGAGCACACGGGAGCAAATGAAGTGGGAGGAAGAGAGAGTGGAGCACATGCTGGCACACCAAGCCTTGAGGACGATATTCCCACTCAGAATAGCCAATGCACAGAAAAGACCACATGGCCGGCCCCGCTATGAGACACGACATACCTCACTGACCCATAGCCCTACAGGGGACAACACTGGAGAGACAGTGTGGGAATTCCGCCTACTCTGATCCCACCGAAGCCCCCAGGGAATACCAAAAATAGACTGGGGCCAGGG
>NW_022103898.1:68818163-68823549 GCF_000313985.2 Echinops telfairi | reverse complement strand
TTGTCATATCTTACACTGTCCAATGTCTCCCTTCACCCACTTTTCTGTTGTCTGTCCCCCAGGGAGGAGGTTATATGTAGATCCTTATAGTCGGTAAGAAGTAAAATTTAATGTAAACAATTATATGGAAATGAAAACAAATCTTGAAAATGTCTCTCTTTGTCTAGATGGCTTTCTTAGATCATAGAGGTCTGCGGCATTCAAATGCAAAAGTACGCAGTAGAACTGCTTACTTGTTTTCTAGATTTGTCAAATCGCTCAAGTAAGTATTTTGTTCATTTGTTTCTATTCAGGTTAAGTTGACATATCATTTATTTTCCAAGCATGTATAGTTAATACATTTGATTCTTTCTATCCTAAGGCTTTTTAAAGTAGGCAATCCTTTTTTGTGTCATTGTATGTTATGACTTAATTGTCTGCTCATTAGTCAGTTACTTTTATTCATCACTCACAAGTGGTTTCTTGCATCTTTGTGTAGAATCTGTCACCATTAGCCACATTCGTTATTAAATAAAGTAGCAGTTTTCTTTTTTGTTTTGTTTGTTTGTAAATCAGTTGTATATGGTTACCTCTTTAAATTATAAAGAACATGTCATTGATGATGCATTTTAAAACCAAATCCATTTTGTATTCTTTATTAGTGTGCTTTTTCGTTATGAAACTGCTTGTTTTTAAGATTGTAAATTGCCTTTTCAATCTACCACTGACAGAGCAGACAGACATAATTTTTTTCAAGAAGTGTTTTTAAATCATAACTATATAATCAGCATAGAGCAAAACTTCTTTTTAGAATTTTGAAGTTCTTATTCAGCATAGAGCAAAACTTCTTTTTAGAATTTTGAAGTTCTTATCTACTAATTATGTTTTTCCATTTTTGTCTTTCTTCAGTAAACAAATGAATCCTTTTATTGAAGATATTTTAAATAGAATACAAGATTTATTAGAGCTTTCTCCACCTGTAAGTATCTTTTTCTAGGGTATAAATTTTCTCCAAATATGCCATCATCTTCACTGTTTTTTGTTGCCTCTCTTGGTTTCATTAGTTTTAAACCCTTAAAAAAAAAAACCTTCAAATGAACAAGGGTTAGGTTCTGTTTACCAGCATATCTGTTGGGCAAGTAAAACAGTAATAGAAATAAAAAGGAATTTAGAGTTGACTGGTTAATTTGATGGCAGGAGCTATGGTATATGCTCCCTGTGTAATATTAAATGATAGTGAAGTATTTTATGGAGAACGAAAAAGTTAATTTCTGAATTATCCCCAGTTTAATCCTATTAACCATTAGATTGAACTAATTCTGTGTAGTTTCAAGTGTGGGATAAAAAAAAATTAATCTTGCTTGATTTGAATGTAGTCTCCATATCACCAGAAAGAGTTTAGTTGAAATACATTTTAAGTACATTTTTATTTACACCTGCTTTTGTGTAAATACTAATATTGTCCTAATTTTTTTCTTAATGTTGTAAGTTATCACTGTGGCTGTCACTTGAAAGTATTAAAAATAAATACAAAATAATCATGCTTTGTTCCTTTTATTTAAGCTCAGTATTTTTAGGATATGAGCTATATAAATATATATATATATTTTACTGTGTGACAAGTTACCAGTGAATTGTGTGGTTAATTATCTTTGCATTAACTGACTAATGACAGTTTTCCTTGCAAATTCACACTGACCAATAAAATTTAGGTATTCAGAAAGCCATATAGACCTCAGATTTAGAATCAGTTTTGTTGTTTTGATATGGTAAGTATAAGCACTTGTACCACAATTGATCCAGTCAGCTGTTGATGGGCATTTAGGTTTCCATCATTTTGTTATTTTGAGTAGCGCTGCAATGAAGAAATGTGTGCACATGTTTATTTGTGTCACTTTTCATGTATGGGGAGAATATATATGAGGGTGCTTCAGAAAGTTCGTGGAAACATGGTAATGCCTCTTCATTCCATTTTTCCACAAACTTTGAAGCCCCTTTGTACCGAGGAGTGGAGTTGCAAGATCTAATTAATTACAGTTGCTGTCTAATCAGTCATTTAAAATAAACCCTTTAAGGACCTATCTGTGTGTAGTGTAAGACTACTTTTATTTACTCCCTGTGTTCTAGGAGCTAAGAAGTAAAATTTAATATAATTTCTGTTTATACTTCTGTTTCTAGCTTTTTGAGGAAGCACCGTACTGTTTCTTTTCAATTGCGATTGTACTATACTCTCTTAAAATGTTCTAAAGTAACAACTGGTGTGTGTGTGTGTGTCTGTGTGTGTGTGTGTCTAATTTTTGCTGTTACATTCTTAAACACTTTAAAGATAATTAGTATGGCTTATATACTACCATCCAATTTTTTTTTTTGTATATCTCATTTTAAGCCTCGTAAGAGCCATGCAAACATAAGATTTGTACAAAATGAGTACATGGTAGGTTAATAATGATCTGATAAGAACTTTTGCAGTTTGTCAGAGCCAGATTTTAAAACAATTGGTTTTTTTTTTAACTGTAATCCAATTAATTAATATTATATGTTGCTGGGAGACAATAAAGAGTTGATGTGATAGGTTACATCTCCTATCCCACTTGTATGTAATTATTTTGAGAGGAGCTGAAAGAAGGAAGGTTTCACGAAGGCTAAATGTCATTTTAGGAGAATGGTTACCAGTCCTTGTTGAGCAGTGATGATCAACTGTTTATCTATGAGACGGCTGGAGTGCTGGTTGTGAACAGTGAATACCCAGCAGAAAGGAAACAGGCATTAATGAGGAATCTCTTGACTCCACTGATGGAAAAATTTAAGATTCTGTTAGAAAAATTGATGCTGGCACAGGATGAAGAAAGGCAAGCATCTCTAGCAGATTGTCTTAACCATGCTGTTGGATTTGCCAGGTAAGCATGATTACAGGTAAAAATATAGTTTGTGTCCATGTACAGAACCAGTTATCTGAGTCTTTTAGAAATGGGGACAAATATCTAAAACCAAATTGTCCAGACACTTGTCAGCACCTTTCTTTATAAGTCATTGGCTTAGAAGCTTTAGCTGAGGAAGGAACTGGATCTTAATAACATTCTGCATTTCTGCCCTGACATCGATGCATTGCCCTGACATCTGCTGAATTCTTTGGTGTTAGCTAAAGCCATTACATACTGTGATAACTTAGCTAGGTCTTGTAGGCTTTTCTTTAGCTATTGCATTTTGTCCCAAAGACCACCCAAGTAGCCACTTTTCTCTCCACCCATGCTTTTTAGAGGCAAAAAATAAAAGCTTGAGTGAGCCAATTAGAAATTGTATAAATTGCTATATAGAATACTTCAGAGAAGGATTTAATTTGAACCCTTTGGTTTGGGGATTATAACCCTAAACAGTGGTTTAAAAAGAACCATATTAATTAAAGATGGTAGTAACCCTGAAATGGAACATGAGAGATTGGTTCGCTGGTCAATTTTGTACCCTTTTGTGCATTGTGTTTTATTCTTTAAATGTTAAAAAGATCCAATTATCGAGTCTTGTTTTGCTTTATATATATATATAGTCGAACCAGCAAAGCTTTCAGCAACAAGCAGACTGTGAAACAGTGCGGCTGTTCCGAAGTTTATCTGAACTGTTTACAGACATTCTTGCCAGCCCTCAGTTGTCCCTTACAAAAAGATGTCCTCAGAAGTGGAGTTCGCACTTTCCTTCATCGCATGATTATTTGCCTAGAGGAAGAAGTTCTTCCATTTATCCCATCTGCCTCAGAACACATGCTCAAAGATTGTGAAGCAAAAGACCTCCAGGAGTTCATTCCTCTTATCAACCAGATTACAGCCAAATTTAAGGTACCACAAACCTTTGAGCGGGCTTAAAGATCTCTTGACTAAACGAGCTTCTCTGATCTTAGATGCATTCATCTTTGGATATATTTTGGTATTCCACCACCCACCCTTTGGTTTATTTTTCAAAGAGATTTTCTTTAGGGCATGGATCCATTTGTATGTATTTTTCTGTATAAATGGATCCATTTGTATGTATGTATTTCATCCCTAGGATCTTGTACATTGACATTTAAGACATGCTTAAAAGACCTTACCTGTACATCAGACGAAAACTAGTGTTATTTTAGGGGGGGATATCATGGAAGGGAAAAAATGTCTGAAGAGAGAAAAACAGAACACTGTGATATGAATGCTTGGGTAAGAATGTAGAAGTATTAATTCAGTGTACTAAAGCTAGTTAAATATAAGCAAGGAAATTTAAGCCAGGTATAAGCTAGCTAATAAAAAGTGGCTAACACTTGCATAGTCATTTTATATTCAAGATATGCACTAAGCAGTTTTTTGTATATTGGATCTTCATCAAACCACCTTGTTGCTATGTGTTATTGATTGTGACTCAGAGCAACCCAGTAGGGCAGAGTAGCAGTGCCCACGGGGATTTCTGAGGCTGTCACTCTTTATGGAAGCAGACAGCCATATGCCACATCTTTTACCACCAGGGTTCCTCATAACAACCCTAGGAAGTAGAAAACTGGAGAGAAGTTAGGGAATTTGTCCTAGGGCATATAACACCTGAGAACTCAATCATGTATTAATTTAGCGATAGAAATCACATGAGGGGGTTAAAGGAAAATTTTCATTATCTTTCAATTCCATTATCTGTTATGTCACAAACTTTTTGAAGCCTGCTTATATTTTAATATAACCCATGGTGATATTCCATCATAAAATGTGAATTCATTGTCACCTGCTGAACCTTAAACTGTAGGAAATGGGTTGAACACAGTGAACCTTTCAATAATGTATAGCTTGGTAAGTTTGCCTTAACCTTGATTATTTAGTTAACTGAATTGTGGAGATATATGTATGTATATACACACATACATGCATATACACACTGTATGAAGATATATGCTACCTATATAATTTATAAGTTTTAAAAAAATCTTCTAAACTCATTTCTAAAGTAATAATCATTGTTTTAATCTTTAGATACAGGTATCCCCATTTTTACAACAGATGTTCATGCCTCTACTTCATGCAATTTTTGAAGTGTTGCTCAGACCAGCAGAAGAAAACGACCAGTCTGCTGCTTTAGAGAAGCAAATGTTGAGGCGGAGCTACTTTGCTTTCCTACAAACCGTCACAGGCAGTGGGATGAGTGAAGTCATTGCAAATCAAGGTAGGAAGGATGGGTGCATCGCTGTTGGCCCCCTGAGGACAACTCCTTATTATTAGCATTTGGGTCCATTCCTTTTTGCCTTTGGCAATATCTTTTCGTTTTATTTATTTTTTTAAACATTTTATTAGGGGCTCATACAATTGTTATCACAATCCATACACACATCAATTGTGTAAAGCACATTTGTACATCATTCTCAAAACATTTTCTCTCCACTTAAACCCCCGACATTAGGTCCTCA
>NW_022103898.1:68802226-68815678 GCF_000313985.2 Echinops telfairi | reverse complement strand
GGGGTCTGCATGCAGCCCGCAGGCCACCAGTTTTGACAGCCCTAGTGTAGAGAGATGTAAATACTCCCTTCCAAAAGTGTATGTGGTTGCTTCAGAAAGTTTGTGGAAGAAGTCCGTTATATTTTTTTGTTGTTACCTTTTATTTTCATTTTTCCAGGAATTTTTTTAAGCCCCTTCATCTAGAGCTAGATGGGAAGATACTGTCAAGAAACAGTGACATTACATTTTGGTATTTTGTTTAAGGATTTAAGGAGTCTCTGATTTTGTAGCAATACTTTTGACTTGCCCTTACATATATATTTTGGTTATTAGATTCTCATTGGATATATGCTTTCCAAAGATGTTTTGCCAGTTTTTTTGGTGTCTCCCCCACCCCACCCCCACTTTTGGGGTAGATTTTTGATGAACAAGTTAATTTTTGTAAGATTCTATTTCTTTGTGCTTGGTTAGTATTGTAACAAGCAAGGATGGACAGTGTTGCTCTGCATTTAAAAAAAGAAATTTATGGTTTTTATTTTCACATTTCAGTCCTAAATTCATTTTGACTTTGTTTTTATATATGGGATAAGATAAGGGATCCAGTTTCCATTTTCTGCACATGTGGAAATTCAATTTGTCTAACACCAATTATCAAAGAAACTTCTTTCCCCGTTGAACGGGCTTCTCTCTCGGCACAAACCAGGTGACTATATATGAGTAGGGTTATTTCTGAGCTCGTTTCTCTTCCATTGGTTCCTAGGTACGTTGTTCTAATACCAGGCCATTTTGATTACTATAGCCATAAGATGTTTTAATTACTTCTCTTGTATAAAGATAAGACTTCAAATTCCCTTTAACAGGAGGCAAAGATGGACCAGTGGGATTTGCTGACTTTGTTTATAAGCACATTGTTCCTGCATGTTTTCTGGCACCATTAAAGCAAACCTTTGACCTGGCAGATGCACAGACAGTATTGGTAAGCACCTACGAGTTTTTATTTACCTTGAGAAGCTCCCATGTACTTTAACTTTCACTAATTTCTTCAAGGCCAAGTTGATTCTATTGTTTTCTTAATTTCAAAGTAGGGTTCATTTTTAAAACTTGAACATAGGCTAACCAAAGATTGGTGATTGAAATCCACCAGCTGCTCTGTGAGAGAAAGATGAGGCTGTCAGCGCCTGTAAAGATTGAAGTCTGAGAAATCCTATGGAGCAATTCTACGCTGTCCTAGAGAGTTGCTGTGAATTGTAAACAACTGACAGCAGTGGGCTTGGTTTGGTCTTCTAGCCATAGTAGGAGATTTTTCTTGAATTATCACCCTACAAACCTGGTGTCTTTCCTGGCATTCTGAAAGGAAGTTTTTAAGTAGCCGGTGATCTACTGGGACCAAACTGAAGCTTTTCTCCACAATAGACCTCAAGCGGTCAAAAAGTTATCACCTACTCTTAGTGACTTCATGTTAACAGAATAAACTATTACCTCATTTTGCACCAACTTCATGATCCTGGGTTCCATATTAGATGATTTTTTTTAAATAATTGAATCCTCACTGAATCTGCATATATTTAGAAAAATAGTATTCTGTTTTACAGAAAACAGATCATTTGTAAGCTTCTCACTGAAATGAATTTTGAAATAGTGGGTGCAACAATGAGCTTAAACAGCAGTGGTTGTCATGAGGAGGATAGGACTTGGCACTGTTTCATTCTCTGATGCATAAAGTTGCTATGGATCAGAATGGATTCTACAGCACCTAATAATAGCAGCAGCAAAACTCATTGTCAAAGGCTTGATGGGAACTTTAAATCAGCTCTGATTCCAAAATGTGTGCCCTGTCTTTGCACTGCGTCCTTTCAGAAGCATGAAGCATGGTCCTGAGTTCAGTGAACAGTGTCCTTTACCTGTATGACTTGTACTTTAAGAGTAGTACTAGGGGCATGAGGAGAGGTGCAGACTATGAACTCCCTGTCAAGATTCCCACTTGATTATAGGAAATCACAGATGCTATTAAGTCAGAAGTTAATAAGATGATGCCAGAGGCAGTAGTAAAGGAAGCACGGAGAAGGGAGACCAGCAAGAAGGAAAATTGTTAGTTGTAGCCTAAACTGGAGAAAGAGTGAGGTACTGTGGATAAAAATATCAAAGGTTGGTGGTTGCTTGCTTTTTTAGTAGTGTTGATAACATTGGTACAATCTGTAGGAAAAGCCTGGTCTGTATCTGCTTTTTTCCAAACATAAACATCAGTAACCCATGGCAAGTGCTAGCGTGTAAAACGGTGACTGAAAGAGTGACAGATACAAAACGGGCTCTCATGTAGGAGGTTGTCTAAATAAAACATGTAATTGGGAAATACCATTAATGATAAACATCTCATAAAAATCCAATTTAAAGATTTTTCACATATTCCTTAGCAAGTTTAACCCTTCCTTCAAGGGTTTTGGCTTATTCCCCGAAAGGGGTAATTTTAGAACATTTACTGATGAAAGTTAATTCATCACACAAAAGAGACTTAAATAATGTGGTATCATCTTCACCCGTTCATATATGTGTATTCTACTCCTGTTCACTTGGGTGACCTCATTGGTTTCGGCAGGATCCTCTGATAACATCTAGCAAGTGGAAGGTGGCTAGATGTTGACAAGTGTTACTTCTGGGCTAGAACATTTAATTGCCACTGTTTTTCTCTGATCACATGGTCATTCAATAGGAGAAAATTGGAGCTGAACTCATTTACAAATTCAGGCTTGGTTTCTAGCAGAAGCAGGAAATAGAACTTATTTTGGACTGACACTTTAGTCATTAGTTTCCGTTTCCACCGCCCATTGTCAATCTCTGCTTAATTGTTTTGTTTCCTTTTGGTCCATCCTTCCCCCAAAACACAAACAAACTAGAATATCATTTTCCTCATGGTATTTTCCTCAAATCTCATCTTCAGAATACTGTCATGCAGTTGACCTATATCTCACTTCCCCACAACTTAGTAGCCGCTAGATTTCATAATTGTCATTTACTACATTGGGACAGCATTCTTGTTTTTCTCTCTTTTACTTTTCTCCCCAGCTTATTTTCCCCACCTGCCTCTTTCCTCTCTTTCATTTCTTTCTGGAAGGAAATACTCATGAGCGGTGACTGGAGAAATAAAATAGAGGATCCTTTATCAAGAATTAATCATATTAAAATTTTAAACTTGTTTTTCACAGGCTTTATCCGAGTGTGCAGTGACACTGAAAACAATTCATCTCAAACGGGTAAACTTTGTACCCTTCATTTTTGTTTCACATGTGAATGAATACATGTTTTGGTTGTAATTGCATTTGACTCATCTTTTTCTGGAAAGCTATACCTTTTATAAAAGTAATTAACTTTAAAGTTTTGGTTTTTTTAATGTGGTGGGAGGGTCAATATTGAACCTGCAGCATATTACTGCCTGTTACATTTGGGTAACAAGAAGGTTAAGAGTTATGTATGTTTGGAAAAGGACCGAGAAATTTTAACCAATAATTGAAGGTTCAGAATTCACCATCCAAGAGGCTTTCTCAGAACTAGCTTTCTCCAGCACCTCAGTATCACAAATGGTTAGAGCGCTGTATAAATTTACAATGCCCTATACAGTTAGAAGAGTATAAATTATATATAAAGTGTATAAATTGTAAGTGATTTGGGTTGACCCAAGATGGTGTGCTTTTTGCCATCTACAACACTTTTAAATAAGTTGAATTGGTGACGGCATTGAAAAGTCAGATTTTGTTATTTTTACAAGAATTTTTATCTCCCATGTTTTCTCAAATGAAGTCAGAATGCTGGCAGGGCTGATATTCCCATATAGCTACAGGTAGCACTTAGAGTCTGCTTTTTAAATTAAAGCACTGGGGCTTGATCAGGTGTGCATACAAAGTAAGCTTAGATCGGGTAGACTGAAAAATGAGCTGAGACAGGATAGGGACCTGAGAAATGTTCAGAGCAGCAGTTTAAACCTGTGGGTCGTTTTGGAGCAGCGGTGATACACAGGAAGCCCAGTTGTAGAAAGTAATAGGCTGAAGAAAGATGGATTGATTTTTGTTGTTGTTCCATTTGGGACCATGAATTTATTGATACCTTTCAAAAAGAAATTTAACTTAAAAAATGTTTTTGTTGTTGTTGCTTCAGGCTACACTGTAACAAACAAATGCTGTGTGAAAAGGATAGTTAGGGTGAGTTCTGGTATTTTCTTACCTTCCACTAAGCTTATGAGGAAAGAAAACAAAAGACAGAAAACCATTATTATTTAGCAAAATGTAGTAGGCAGCCTCTATTGAAGAACAGGGGTTTTGGAAATTAAGTGACCTGCTTTTTAGTATAGCACCAGTCAACAGTAGACTGGATAAATCTCTCTGGGTCTTACTTTCTTCATCTGTTTCTTTTTTTTTTTTTTTCCTATATTTTTCTCATTTTTTTTTTTTAACATTTTATTAGGGGCTCATACAACTGTTATCCCAATCCATACACACATCAATTGTGTAAAGCGCATTTGTATATCGTTTTTCAAAACATTTTCTCTCCATTTAAACCTTCATCTGTTTCTTATTGCTTCATTTGAACACAAAAAATTTTGCTTTTAAAGTAAGCATTCTTATGTCAAGAAGAAAATTATTTATTTGTTTATAATTATCCTTTCATTTTCAGGGCCCAGAATGTGTTCAGTATCTTCAACAAGAATACCTGCCCTCTTTGCAGGTAGCACCAGAAATAATTCAGGTAAGAGCTATCCTAGTGAGTTTTCTCTTACTTTATAAGGTATACTTCAGGCTAATTTTTCATTATAAATACATAGTGGATCTAGCATCTCATCAGTTTCTGCATATACACTTTATTGGCACCAATTACATTCTTCAAATTGTGTACCTGTTTTCACTCTATTATTAAACGAAGCCCTCCAAGCAAAAACTTTGTTACTTTGAGTTTTATATTTACCTTTTTATTTCATGTAAGTGAGATCCTCTGATTTACTTCCCCTCGGCATAGTGTCCTCTAGGCTCATCCATGTTGTGTATTCAGACTTAATTCCTTTATGGCTCAACAATGTTCCATTGGTCTTGGGAATTGCGGTGCCATGAACATTGGTGTATATATGGTCTGCTGCTGCTTTCATGTCTCTTGGGTATGTACTGCTAATAATTTCTTTTTTAAAACTTAATACCAGACTAGTCCCAAGGAATTAGAGATTACAGATGTCTCAAATATCCAACATTTTCAAGATGGTATTCTGCTCCATTCCACCACCCTCCCTTACATATATTCCCTAATCTCCATGAGTTGTGCACATCACTGCAATATCCCATGGAAATCATAAAACATTGAGGAAATGTCTCATGTGGTGTTGGGTGTTCTTCAGTCCCATAACTGAAGGTGAGGCATAAGTGAGCCAAATGCAGGGTCCAGAGCCAAAAGCAAAAATGTCCAAGTGTCACAGCAGGTCTTTCTGTCCTGGATTCCCTGTGTTTCCAGTTCCTCTTTGTACCAGTGAACTTTCTGTGGTCTAGCTAGATTTGTATGGTAGAATTGGGATTATGATAGTGGGCTGGGAGGGAGCATTTAGGAACTAGAGGAAAGTTGTATTTTCCATCGTTTCTACACTACACCCTGATTGGCTCGTTTCCTCCCTGTGAGTCTTCCAGAAGGGGGTGTCCAGTTGCCTCCAGATGGGCTTTGAGTCCCCAATCTGCACTTCCCCTCATTCACAATAAGATTTTTTGTTCTTTGATGCCTGTTAACTAATTTCTTTGGCACCTTGTGATCACACAGGCTGGTGTGCTTCTCCATGTGGGCATTGTTGCTTCTGAGCTAGATGGCTGCTTGTTTACCTTCAAGTCTTTAAGACCCTAGACACTATATCTTTTGATAGCTGGGCACCATCAGCTTTCTTTACCACATTTGCTTGTGCACCCACAACAGGTCTTTTTGCTTCTACCAAAGCTTAGTAAGATAGTAGAGGTATGGTTTTCCTGGTGAAGTGTATGGTAGCACTCTAGCATGGCATGTATATATCCCATCCAAAAAAAACAAAAACAAAGGTTGAGGTCTTAACTCACACCCTCTAGTAAAATCTTAAAGATTCCCAAGAAAAACAAGGCTTCGAGTCCTCTAAGAAAATCAGGTCTTAATCATACTAACACTGTCCATTAGTGTAGTAAAGAACACCCTTCAAAACAGGATTATAGCCACAGGCATTAGAGGCCCTAATTAAAATGTTTCATGTAAGGAATTAGTGGCAAATGAAGATATGGTTAGAAGGGCCATATTAAGTAATTGGCTGCATCCTATATACCTAGGAGTGGAATTGGGAGGTCATAGGGTATCAAACTAAATTTTGACTCAAGAATATTGCACGCATTCAGCTTGATCTTTTATTGCGCATAGTAGAGCGAGACTACTTAGCTTGGAGGCCAAACTGGGGTTCTGTGAAATTAAATAGGAACAACTTTTTGCTTTCACTAACCTTTAAAATGAATTTAGTTTTCCTTCTATGGTAAATATCGGCCACAAGTTATGATAATGTTAGCATTACTTGTGGTTTTGCCACGTCGAAACCATATATTAAATAGATGTCTCAAAATACTGTTCATGCTCTCCACTATTCTGAAACTATGGTACTTAGTAGATATGCCACCAGTCCTTCTTCATCAATAATTTATGACCCCTGGCTGACAAGTACTATGATTTTTGTTTGTTTGTTTTAATAATTTTTTTAGGGGTTCATACAACTCTTATCACAATCCATACATACATCCATTGTATGTCAAGCACATTTGTACATATGTTGCCCTCATCATTCTCAAAACATGCTTTCTACTGAAGCCCTGGTATCAGCTCATTTTTCCCCTCCCTCCCTGCTTCCCCCACTCCCTCATGAACCCTTGATACATTATCAATTAATTATTTTGTCATGTCTTACACTGTCCGACGTCTCCCACCCTTCACCCACTTTTCTGTTGTCCATCCCCCAGGTAGGAGGTTTTATGTAGATCCTTGTAATCGGTTCCCCCTTTCAACCCCACCCTCGCTCCACCCTCCGGGTATCGCTACTCTCACCACTGGTCCTGAAGGGATCATCTGTCCTGGATTCCCTGTGTTTTCAGTTCCTATATATACCAGTGCAATCCTCTGGTCTAGCCAGATTTGTAAGGTTAGAATTGGGATCATGGTAGTGCGGGGGAGGAAGCATTTAAGAATTAGAGGAACATTGTATGTTTCATCGTTGCTACAGTGCATCCTGACTGGCTCATCTCTTCCCATGACCCTTCTGTAAGGGGATGGTCCCGTGACCTACAGATGGGCTTTGGGTCCCCAATCTGTACATCCTCCTCATTAACAATGATATGATTTTTTGTTCTTTGATGCCTGATAACTTGATCCCTTCACCACCTTGTGGTCACACAGGCTGGCGTGCTTCTTCCATGTGGACTTTGTTGCTTCTGAGCTAGATGGCCGCTTGTTTACCTTCAAGCCTTTAAGACCCCAGACGCTTTGTTGATAGCCGGGCACCATCAGCTTTCTTCACCACATTTGTTTGTGCACAGATTTGTCTTCAGCAATCGTGTCAGGAAGGTGTGCATCATGGAATGCCAATTTAATAGAACGAAGTGGTCTTACATTGAGGAAGTACTTGAGTGGAGGCCCAATGTCCATCTGCTGCCGTAATACTAAACCTATAAATATATGCATGTAGATCTATTTCCCCATCATCGTATATAAATATATTTATATGCCTATATTTAGACCTCTATAAATGCCCTTTAGGTACTATGTTTTTCAATACCATATAAGCTTGTGTGATAAAGAACTGTTTGAGTTGATTTTGACAGTGATAATTTATAATAAGATATTGTGAATTTGAATTAGAATGGATTTAATATACATATCCTGGCTTCTCTCTCCTTTTTCCTCCCGGCCACCCCAGGAATTTTGTCAAGCTCTTCAGCAGCCCGATGCTAAAGTTTTTAAAAATTACTTAAAGGTAGGTTTTTTGAAAACTTTCATATCTTCATGCAATCGGTTATGTTAGGATATTATGTTGCAACTACAGTTTGACCAACTATTACTTATTTTTGGATTTATTTGCTCTGAAACTACTCTAAAAATCTGCAATTACCAATGCTCTAGAGTTCAGTTTTCTGCACAAGACTCCTTCAACTGAGCTCTTAGAAAAGATAACAAGCACATTGAATGTTTAAGTGTCAGTCTTTTATAATTCAGTTATGTAATTAAATAGAAACTAGAGTGGTAGGAGAACAAAAGATCAAACTTGCTGATATTAAATTGAATTAATGAGAGGAACTAAAAATATAAGTGTGAGTTCTTTTTGGTTTGATTTTACCTTATTTAGAAATATTTTTGGGTTGGAAAGCAGTAGGATTCTCACATTTGGCCATCTGAAGTACTTTGTGAATTCATAAAATTATTGAGTTAAATAATAAATAAACCCTACAAATTTAGCAAGAAGTACCAAATACAGATTGTGTGTTCGTACTTATAAGTCCAAGAAACAGAACTATCTTTTTCTTAACTAAGTAGTTACTCAGCCCTGTGTGACTGCTTTTTATATACCACATGGGATGAGTTTCCCTGACCACAAGGAACATGTTCTGTTAGGGTCACTATGAGTCAGAATCAACTAGATGATGAGTTGAAGTGCTTAACTCAGATAGTACCCGCTATCTCTGGAAAGTATGTAAGGCCACGTGGGGAGACCATGCAAGAGTTTGCAACTGAAGATAGCCACTGCAGGGGAGCTCGAAAAAAGGGCCGTAACTAAAAAAGGAAATTGGGGCGGGGGGAGTGTGTGTGCACTTGCTGCATGCCTGAGAGAGATCCCACCCTCGACCTGAAAGAAGAAAACTCATGGAATATGTTAAAAAGAATTGTGCCAATAGCATTATTCTTCCAGTCAGAAAAAAGTGAAGTTCCTTCTTTTGCACAATCCTCTTCATATCCGTATCTTGCTGATGTTCTTTTTATATGACATAAGCTTAAGTAAACGCTCTCTGATCGCTCCCTCTTTGTACTGGTCTACTTGTTGATCTGTTTGAAAACTGAATAACCTTCAAAGTCATTCCTGTTTCTAACTTTCAGTGGCTCCCCGTTGTTGACCAAAATGCTTTTCTTTCCTCCCTCCTTCTGCTTTATGGTCTCATGCTACCTTTCTGGTTTCTCTTGCAGATTTGGTCTTTGCTATTCCTGTTATTCATGTCTTCAGCAATCCAGCCTCATTAGCAATCATCCTTTTTGCATTCTACTGAATCTTCTAGGCATACCTCAAAGCATAACCTCCTTGTAGGGCTTTCTTTATATAGAGATAACCATATTTGCTTGTGTATAAGCCAAGTTTTTCAGCACTTTAATGCAGTTTTTGTGGTAAAATTATGTACCTCAGCTGATACTCGTGTCAGCTTATCCTCGAGTATATACAATATTCTTTTCTCTGCACCTACGTAATAGATTATTTGTAAAATGATTATTGGTTCCATTAGACTGTCCTTGATGAATTTACTATTTACCATTTACTTTCTCTAATGCTCACTGGACACATATACCTGATTGTGTGAGGTCATGCATAAGAGTAGACCAGTGCCTATGTAGCCTCATCGTCAAAACTGTTGAGTTAGAAATGCTCCCCCTCCCCTCCCATCCTATAGACATTCTCTTAGGGAGCATAACTCTTTTCTTTTGAGCTTTGACTTTTTTAAATTTTCCGGTGATAATTTTGGTAGACGTTCCCATCAATAAAAAGATAAAGGGCATCTATTCTTGTAACCATGTGAATTTCATAGCATTAGAATAATGTCAAGGCTTTGGAAAGGAAGGATGAATACAGGAAACAGGGTGGGCATTGGGGAAGTGCTATTTTTAAGGATTGCAATCAGTAACAAGAAATTATACATATATTTATATATATATATATATAATCATTGAATGAAAAATTAATCTACTTTATAAACCTTTACCCATTTCACAATAAAATGAGCTTTAAATTTTTTTTAATTTAAATATATTTTTTAATTTTTTTAATTATAAAAGAGATAATGGCATATTTCACTAGTTTCTGATTTGGAGTATGCTCAACAAGTTATAGCAAGAGTTTGCCAAAATCAAGAATCAGATATTCTCATCTTGGATTCAGTATTAGGCGTGTGAAATACTTTAAATAGGAATTTTATTTTGAAAAAGAATGTCTCACATTCAGTAACTTGGGCAATGCTTTGGTTGTAAGCAGCTCTCTTCTCACATCAGTATTAATTGTACTAATTATTTACAGGTGTTTTTCCAGCGAGCAAAGCCCTAAGGACTGGATCTCCTTCCACCTTCATCATGATCAAGAATTCCAATTAATAACTTACAAAGAAGTGATTTTTGTGTACCATTCACACTGACCTTTTTAACATTGCTTTTAGTCTTCTGCAATATGTGTATTGGGATTTTCCAGTAAAATGGGTATCATCTTTCCTAAGTGTAGGCACATGATGAGAGGTTGCTTGCATGCTGTTAAAAGATACAGCAAAGTTATCCTGGTATCTTAATTTTATTTTTATTTTTTTAATTTGAAAGTTTAAGTCAAGTCCTTTATAAAGGCCATACCAGTGGGGAGAAAAGTACTTTTAAAATTTTGCTGATATAAGATGTTTGAGAAATTAAATTTTCTTTTACATGTACTGACACAAAGTATGGGGGGGATTGGATACAACAATCAAATTAATTGTTTGTAGATGTCCAGGACCTTTCTTTAAATTGTTTCAATGCCAATGTGTATTCTACATAAGAGAATGGTTTTATCAACTAATGGACTTCAAAGTAGGTTGGTATTACACATATTTTAAATTAAAAAATAAATAAATTTTATGTAGTGAACTCTACCAAGACTTTTTTTGGAATTATTATAAGTACCATAGCCATATCTTTTAATCATAATGGCTCTTTGGTTATCAGTTAAGGTTTGTAAATATGAGTTTAGGGGTCTTGTTTAGTTATGCTGCTAAGGTTATAGTCTATGTAATTCTGTTAAATAATCATTTAAAGGTGCAGTAGGAAAGCCTATGAATCTTTTCATAGGTATAAAAGTTTCAAGTTATTTTTTAAAAATCTTTTATTGTATATATTTTGAGCAAAATATACCTATGTGCTTAGATATTTGTAAGTTATAACCACCCATTTAATTACAAAGCATTTTCTATTACCAAATGCCAATTTTTATTTGTGGGCATTCAAGAAAGCAAGAGTAAAATGATACCAGTAATAAAAGTGAGTTTAAGGAGAAAGTTGGATAGAACTGACCAGCAAAATACAGTGACTTTAAGTTAAAATTGTAAAAGCCCAGTTAATATTCTAGAGGGATAGCCTTGTTTGCTTGTTTAACCTCTGGTTCGTGTATTCTTTAGAGGCTTCACACGGGCTTCAGTGCTCTAAACTCCCTACAGTTGTATTATAACTTGTGTACATGAATCTTGTTCTAGGGTTCATTCCAGAAGAAAATTTAAACATTTTCCTTGTATCATGGAAAAGTACCAAACTAAGAATAAAGTGACAGTTAATTATAAAATTAAACCAATGGAATACATATTATTCTTTAATATAAAAGTTTAATATAAAACTTTTTTAAAAATAGCTAAGTGAAAGCTGGGTGCATCTTTGGTAGGCCCCTGTCCTATAAGAGAAATAATTGCTTCTGTTATAATAGTAATAATTGTCAAAAAAAACAAACACAAAAAAACACTAACAAGGAGCATAGCACAGTGGTATAAAGAACACAGGGTCTTGAACCAGATTAAATAAATTCAAGTACCAGTACAGCCAATAAGTTGTTTTAGAATCTTCAACATTACCTCTTTCTGCTGCAGTATCTTTTATTATTTATAAGATGATGTAAATAAGGGTAACCACCTCATAGGGGTATTATAAGAATTTAATAAATTAAACTTGCCCCTAATGTCCTGGTAATAGCTATTAATAGTATACTCTTCTATATATAAAGGAGCCCTGGTGGTGCTGTCAGACATTGGTCTGCTAACTGAAAGGTTGGCATTTCAAACCCCACTACCTCTCTGAGGGAAGAAAGATGAGGCTTCCTGCTCCTTGTAAAGGTTTACAGTCTTTAGAAGCCCCAATAAAGGGTCAGTATGTGTTGGATTCAATTATATGGCAGTGGGTTTTGATTGGATTCCATATATGTGAAGGTGACACCTTTTCCCCTGGGTCTTTAAAGCCCTTCGGGGAGTCCTGGTGGTCTAGTGTGCTATGCATCAAGCTACTCAATACAAGATCAGCAGTTTGAACCCGCTAACAGTTCCACGGGAGAAAGATGAGGCTCTGCTACCATAGAGACTAAGCCTCAGAAACCCACAGGGACAGACTGTTCTGCTTGAGTTGGAATTCACTGGATGACAGTGAGTTTGTTTTTTAGTTTAAGGCCCTTCAGAAGATTCATGTGTTCTTAGCTTAGGGATATCAAGGCATGGAAACTAGAATTTATAATAGAAATTAATGCTTCATGTTTTAGTACACAATTCCCATGATTATTCCTTGAAGCTGCCCAGGGTACTTTACTTAGGGAATACCAAAGCAATTAGGAAACTGTTTTTATCACGAATAATCTTAACTTGGTTTCCAAAGCAGTTGTCCAAAGGTTTGTCTCCAGGGAAATTCTTGTTACAGGTGAGATTGTTGAGACACAGGACTTAAGGATTTGTGTGATTTGGCTGTGGAACCACAAAGGTTTTATGATCACTGGTTTAATTCTGTGCCTAGCAGTTTATGTAAATCTTACCATGCTAACATTAGTTGGTTTATAAGTGGCTTGCTTTTGAAGAAAACACTGTGGTATTTTGATGTTCGTCACTAATTATGTAGTAAACATGTAAGCCCAGGCCTTTTGACTCAGTTAATTTCTTTACAACTTTGAGCTGTGAGTTTCGCTCCTGGAAGGCGCTGTGCTGAGTTCTCTTCATCAGCTCTAGGAAAAGTGTCATTGATTGGAACTGTAAGCAGTGACGATCTGGTGTGTGCCTCCATTCTAAACATTGTTTTAAACTGTAATAAAGTCACTTTGTTTGTAACAACTCATTAGAGTTGCCTCTTGTTAATCTCCATTATGAAAATGAGCAAACAGGCTCAGGGAAATAAGAACTTACATAAAGATGGAAACTGGGGCGCAAATTCGAAAGCCTCTGCTCATTATTTTGTCATAGTGTCCCGTTTCATTGGTCACTGTGGTTATTCGCTGGGAAGAAGCCCCTTTAGCTCCAGCTCTGCCAGGTGCTGACAGTGCGCAGGCCAGGAGCCCTCAGGCGAGTAACTGCGAGTACTCGGGTTCCCTCATACTGCCATCTCCACAAAACACAATTCAGTGAACATTTACATCAAGGATGGTAAGTGCGAGTTACTCCGGGGCGACAATCTACGTCTTTAAAACAAGTCCAAGTCCATGGCTCGCTCTTGATGGTCCCC
>NW_022103898.1:68798681-68800406 GCF_000313985.2 Echinops telfairi | reverse complement strand
TCGATCATTGTGATGATAGGTTCCCTCTTACTCCCTGCCCACCCCCACCCCATCCTTACCCTTCTAGTAGCACTGCTCCCCTTATTGGTCCTGGTGGGCTAATCTGTTCTGGATTCTCTGTGTTTCGAGCTCTTATCTGTACCAGTTTACATGTTCTGGTCTAGTCAGATTGGTAAAATAGGATTGGGGTCACGGTAGTAGGGGGACGGAAGCATTAAAGAACTAGAGGAAGGTTGTGTGTTTCACTGGTGCTGTACTGTACGCTGACTGGCTCTTCTCTTCCTTGTGGCCGTTTTGACAGGGGGTGTCCAATTGACTACTGATGGGCTTTGGGTCTTCACTCTGCTCTCCCCCTCATTCCCATCCATACGCTTTTGGTGTGTTTTGATTTGGGTCTTTGATGCCTGATACCTGATCCCATCGACACCTCATGATCACACAGGCTGGTGTGATTCTTCCACGTGGGCTTTGTTGCTTCTTACCTAGATGGCTGCTCAGTTATCTTCAAACCTTTAAGACCCCAGACGCTATATTTTTTTATAGCTGGGCACCATCAGCTTTCTTAACCACATTTGCTTATACACCCATTGTGTCTTCAGCGATTGTGACAGGGAAGGTGAATATCACAGAATGCCGTGTTAGAACAAATTGTTCTTGCATTAAGGGAGTACTTGAGTGGAGGCCCAATGTCCACCTGCTACTGTAATACTTTATAAATAATTATGTACATAGCTCTATTCTTCTGTCATTGTATATAAATGTATTTACATATATACATGCCTGTATTTATACCTCTATAACTCCTTTGCCTCCCAATTCTTTCCTATATTTCTCCCATCCCACTATCATGTTTGGCCTTCATTCAGGTTTTGGTAATTCCTCTTGGCTACATTGCCCTTGTTCAAGCCCCAACTCCTCCACAAGCATTCTGTGCCCCGCTCGCCATCAATTTTAGATCACTTATTCTTCCCTTGTCCCTGGATTTGTTGGAACCCCTCTTCTTTTCCTCCATCTCTCCTTCTCCGGTGTTCCCCCCGCCCCCGGAACCATCTGGTCCCAGTGTTCTCTCCTCTGGATTGTTCATCCTGCCTATCTTGTCCAAATAGACATACATAGACAATAATACACCCAAAAACAAAGCAGAGGAAAACATAACCAGAAGACAAAAAATAAATCAACAACAGCTAATACAATAAAAGAGAAAAAGAAAAACCAACAGCAAATATGACAAGCCCTCAAACAGTTCCAGGCCTGTCTGTTGCCCTTTATGAATGTTTTCCAGTCGAGTCCACTGAGTGCCACTTCCCTGGCTAGGGAAGGTTTTTTTGTCAGCTCTTTGGAAGATTTATCATGATACTGCCCACCCCCAATGAAACTGGCCATTGTGTATTCCTGACTCATGAACTCCTGAAAGGGCAGTCATTATTGTTGCTTTCTTCTCTTCCATTAAATTGATGTGTATAAAACTTCTTATATGAATTAAGTGGCTGGTAAAATTACAGAATTGTCTTTGTAAACCAAAGATTTAAGGAGTCCAATGATACATTAAGGATCCCTGGTAGCACAGTGGGTTAAGGGTTAGGTTGTCAATGGAAACATTGGCAGTTCAGATCCACCAGCCACTCAACTGGATAAGGAAGAAATGGATTACTCCAGCAAAGATTTGTAGTCTCAGAACCCACAGGGCAGTTCTCTGCTTGCCGTGCTGGTGACACACTGGTTAAG
>NW_022103898.1:68796047-68797318 GCF_000313985.2 Echinops telfairi | reverse complement strand
TTTTCTGTGGTATTGCCCTGCCCTAGAAAGAAATAAAAGTAATTTTCTGTATTTCCATTATACTCTATACTATTACTTTATTTTAAAACACTTTAAAATATATAACTTTCAAAGCATTTAAAGGAAGGAAGTGACCACTGTCATTCACTGACAGGCAATATTGGAAGGAAAATAGATGTTTCTTTTGCTCTTGTGGGAGGGACATAAAATTAAATTGAATATAAACAGTGTCATCAATGAATGCTGGTTTTCAGAGCCCACAACATCTTAGTCTTTAACATTTCTAGATACTTAGATCATCACATTGGACTGTTTGTACACTTCAGTTGAGCAATAATATGTGATCATTCTTGTGATTAAGAATAGCTAACATTTCTTTGTTAAAAGTATTATTCTGCTAAAACAAATGTGTAAATCTTTTCTCTTAGTGCGTTACAAGAGGATTGCCTAACCAAGCAGAGATGCAGAGCACTTCTAATCATCTGTGGCTTTTATCTGATATTTTAGGCCAAGGAGCTACAGCAAATGTCTTTCGTGGGAGACATAAGGTTGGTACAGAGAGAAACTGGGGGTTTTATCACTCTACATGTATTCTTCTGAGAAGCACACATGTACTAAGATGTGGGACATGGTGGTTTTGATTATGTTGTCAAATAAGAATTGAACGAAAAGAATGTTTTCCTGTAAAACGAAGAAGAGAATACATGATTTTGTGATTGTTAAGGGTAGCTAGTGTCAGAGGCAGTGAGGACATCTACCTGGTGACAGCAGCGTTCAGATAGGGGAGTGGAGGGAAACTGGAGGGTTGCTGAAAGGTTATTTCCATGTTGTGCCGTCTGACTTCTCCAGTCCAGTTCTCACTGCTTGAAGTTCAGTGTGGTAAGTGAGAGGTAGTGGTGAGGAGGCAAAATCACTAGTAATTCTGATATGCTCTAATGAGTGCTTGCCCCTAAAACAGCACCCTACAAGGTGATTGGGATAAAAATGATGTTATCAATAAGAAATCCAGGTGGAAATCTATGTCCTGGAATGAGAATCTGGTAATGAAAGTGAGTAAAATAAAAGAATGAATCCCAGGGCATCCCCAAAACCAAATGGATTCTGTGTCAGATGGGCTATTTATTGGAAGATGAAATGAAAGATAATTGAAATAATTCAAAATAAATGAAAGATAATTAAGGTTTCTATTCTGAGAAAAAAGCTGTAAAAAAATAATGGAATATAACATCTTTTTTTTGTTTTTCTTAATCATTTTATTAGGGGCTCATACG
>NW_022103898.1:68791243-68794445 GCF_000313985.2 Echinops telfairi | reverse complement strand
CACAAAAACAAGACAGAGCAAAACCAAGCAACAATATACAACAAAACAACAAACCAATGACAAAAAAAAACACACAATAAGAAAGAAAAGCTTGTAGTTAGTTCAAGGATCGTTTGTTGACCTTTAGGAGTGTTTTCCAGTCCAGTCTGTTGCACCACGCCCTGGCCCCAAAGTCTACCTTCAGCATTCCCTGGGGACCTTGCCACTCCGTTCTCTTGCTCTTCTGTTGCACTCCCTTAGTGTTTTGCCTCAGTGTATAACATCATTTTATAATGCAATTAATTATATACGAATTTTCCAGCTCTGTGAATGTATTTTTAGCTAAGTGATGTTTGGAGCTTTATAAATCCTCATTCTTCCTAACAGGGGCTGTAAACACATAATAGGAGTCACTTCCAATTCTCCTGGAGCCTTGAGATTACTGTCAGTTTTGACAGTGATGATGAGATTAAGTATTCATGGGAGGGGTTGTCTTCTCTGGGGATACAATCTGATCAGATGTCCATACAGGCTCTCTCAAGAGAGAGTGACTCAGAAGTGCCACAGGGACAGCTATTAGCCTTTGCCCTCTGGTTCTAGAGTTAGCCACAGACAGGCTCTGGGTCCTTGATCAAGTTCATTGTGAGCAGAGGTGGCTCCTCCTGCGGTTTACATTGCTTTTGTTTTGTGTCCTGTGCCAACAGGAAGAGAAAAACAGGTGGGGCCACAAGATTTAGCTTTGAGGACATATCTCATCGTCTGACTAACTTAGCAGATTTTAATAAGCAGCTGATATATGTCTGCTAATGTGGTGAGCCCAATGAGTATCATGAAAACCAGCATGCAGTCCGTGCCTACAGAAAGTTGTGGGGTTAGCAGCAAGATAGCATTAGAAGGGATGTGATTTGGAAGGTGGTTGGATGACAGGTAGTCAGTAAAGATAGGGTTTAGTGCCTGGCACCGGTGGCTCTTTCATGTAGCCTGGTCCTCTCTTCTTACTTACTCAGTGTCTTCCCTGTAAGCACAGTTCCTGACAAGTGGTACCAAAAACAAACAAACCCCAAAACACAACTGCTGTCGAGTCAATTCCCGCTCATACTGACCCTATAGGACAGAGCAGAACTGCCCCTGTGGTTTTTCCAAGATTGTAACTCTTTACAATAGTTGAATGCCAAGTCTTTCAGTATCCAATCATTCTAAGCAAGCATATAAGGGTTTAACTAATATGATTAAAAAATCCTTTAACCATTAAGGGAAGCAGGATATTTGGGGTATGATTTTACACCCTTGAAATTGATGTCACTGAGAACAAACATGGTTTCTCAAAACACATACTGTTAGGGATCAAATTCTAAGCACATCTTAGCTATCTAATTAAGTCATTTTTGTTTATTAAATGCTTAGAGATTTTCAATCTACATGGGATAAAGTACATGTCTGTTTCCTTTTTAAAAGAACTTGAGTTTGTTTTCACACTCACTGTCATTGAGTCAATGTCGACTTCTAGCAACCCTGTTGGACAGGGTAGACCACCTGCCCTTGTGAGTTTCTGAGACTGACTCTACAGGAGTAGAAAGCCTTGCCTTTCTCCTTCAGATTGACTGGCGGTTTCGAACTCTGCTGACCTTGTGAATGCAGCCCTACTCATAACCACTAAACCGCCAGGGATCCTTCAGATTGTTTTAGGGTGGTCTAATTTGTCTTCAATCATTCGTTTATTCATTCCTGCTTCCAACAGGCATGTTCAGTGTTTACCATGACATGAGTCTGCCATCATTTGTTCCATCCTGGGACCAATCACACAGCCAAGCCATCAGGTTAATCCCAACTCACATATAAATAGTGATACATGTTAAGGAGGAGGTGTGTGAGGTAACTAGTTTTCCTCAAAAGATTCTGGGTGAAGTGTGAGTGGTTGCTGTCTGTGGTGAGTCTGGGTGGAAAGCTATAGCGAGGGCTCCAAACCAGGAACACCACCAAGCTCCTCAGAGAGCTGTGTTCAAAGCTCTCGGGGAAGAACCATGCTCATTGGCATCGAGTCCATTCTCATGAAACTCGGGAGACTCTAGGCCAGGGAACTACTGTGACAGGAGTGTTGGGAGAAGAAGAGGGTCTGGAACAACATCTTAATCTGAAGTTAGCATGAAGAAGCATGTAGTTTGTGTCTCTTAAGGCTCCCTCCCAACTATAGCTATGGATTGTCTTTCAGTGTGTGATCTACTTCACTAAGGGGCTGTGAGCACATCAGTAAAGAAGAAATGGGTTTGATCCCTTAGGGTTGGTCTGTGAAGGAGCAGTCTGGCCTAGTCATCTAGCTGAAGCACTCTAGGAGAGTTATCCAGGAAGCAGTGGCCTGTTCCAACCAGGAAGTGTACTTTAACCTTATTCCCCAACTCTTCCTCAGACACACTGGCACACAGACACACACATTGTCACCGCTTGCAGGGGGCCGGGGGATGGGGGGAGGGGGGCACAGATGACAACACTAAATGCATTGTTTTGAGATTCATTGAGAAAAAAACTTAAGTGGAATGTCACTTTCAACCTCTATGTTCCTGTTTTAATTTAAATTGTTGGGCCTGAGTTTTACTTCCTATTTTTAGCTAAAATGTTATTTGGTAGAACTAGAACTCTTACCTTCTAATATATAAGTGGCTGTCTTTGCTACTAATGTATTATAATGCAGGCCTTATTTATAATATAAAAAATAGCCTTTTTTATATCTTAAAGCATACAAGTTTTATGTAAGAAGGGTACATTACTATAGCTAGTTTTAATAGTACCTTTTTATTTTAGTTAAAATTTAAACATAAAACATTTCTTTTTCTCTTTTTAAGAAAACTGGTGATTTATTTGCTATCAAAGTATTTAATAATATAAGCTTCCTTCGACCAGTAGATGTGCAAATGAGAGAATTTGAAGTACTAAAAAAACTGAATCACAAAAATATTGTCAAATTATTTGCCATTGAGGAGGAGGTAAGTAGTCAAACTTTAATTACTGTAATGATTATGTTTTTAATAGTTAATTAAAAATAGTTATTGATTGAGGTACATAGCATAATAAAAAATTTAGTTTAAGAATAAAAGTCAAAATTAGGACTTATACAACAGTTTGTATTCCTTACAGATTCATGGACATAAAATGAAAATAAAGTATAAGAATGGAATCAGAAAAAGTAGCCTAAGAAATGAAAGGTATAGAATATGGCTTCTCATGTTAT
>NW_022103898.1:68787570-68788970 GCF_000313985.2 Echinops telfairi | reverse complement strand
TAAGGAGGAACCATCAGGCTGTGACTTGATTGACAGGCCAGACTCCACCCCTACACTTTTATATATTTTCAAGTTGACTTGAAATTATGTAACTACCACAGAGGAGATGTAGAAAAAGTTATAAGCAGAAGGAAAAAACTTGGGGATGAATATTGGAATCAATGACTTACGTTTTCATGTTTCTGAGATTGGCATGCATCTTGTAAAAATGTTTGTATATCATTTTATACTATATTTTTCCCTATAAAGCTATTAATAAATTTATGATACAAAAAAAACAATGCTACATTAAAATCAATTTGTAAGACAATTCAGCAGCTCAGATACAGATAACCAGATGGGAAGTTGGTTGCACAAGAGCCCGGTGAGCTGCTCTCACGCCCTTTGTTTTGAGGGCAGGACTCCGTTCCTTGAAGGGCAAATACTTGTTTGAAGAAGAAATTCTAGAGTTTAAGACGCTTATTAGAAGAGCTGATTGTTCTAAATGTCATCTTACCAGTGAGAAATTTAAGATAGCTATAACAACCATTACAGCATTCATTATAAGCAATAATTTTCTAGTTCAAATTTAGCCCATTTTCATGGTTGTTTGGTGGTCTTTAAAAACAAATCTGCCCTTTATACTTTATAAGACTTGGGAAAATGTTAATTTTGATGTATACAGTCTACCAATGTATAATGAATCCAAAGTGAAAAATGCAAAGCACCTTTATCGTTGTTGGAAATTGTACATGTTAACAAGCATTACCATAATAATAATAATAATGTGTGTGTGGTATGTGTATATGTATATAAAAATTTTCCCCCCTCCAGACAACCTCAAGACATAAAGTACTTATTATGGAATTTTGTCCATGTGGGAGTCTATATACTGTCTTAGAAGAGCCATCTAATGCCTATGGACTGCCAGAGTCTGAATTTTTAATTGTTTTACGAGATGTGGGTATGTTGATTTATTTATATGGTTTTTTATACATATTAATTTAATGATAGAAGAATTCTTAAAATGCCTACGTTCACCCCAAACCAAAAATCTTTAGACTATGCTTTTTTTTTTTAATCGTTTTATTAGGGGTTCATACAACTCTTATCAGAATCCATACATACATGAATTGTGTAAAGCACATTTGTACAATCATTGCCCGCGTCATTCTCAAAACATTTGCTCTCCACTTAAGCCCCTGGCATCAACTCCTCATTTTTTTCACTCCCTCATGAACCCTTGATAATTTATAAATTCTTATTTTGTCATATCTTGCCCTATCCCAGGTCTCCCTTCACCCATTTTTCAGCTGTCCGTCCCCCAGGGAGGGAGGTCACATGTAGATCCTTGTAATCGGTTCTCCCCTTCCAACCCACCCTCCTCTACCCTCCCAGTATCACCACTCACACAGGGAATC
>NW_022103898.1:68778120-68779711 GCF_000313985.2 Echinops telfairi | reverse complement strand
CCTGCAAGAAAAAAATTTACTTTATGTACTCGGGTATAAGCCGAGTTTTCAGCACATTTTTAATGCAGTTTTTGTGGTAAAATTAGGTGCCTCGGCTGATGTTCAGGTCAGCTTGTACTCAAGTATATATGATACATAAATTGGATTTCAACATTAAAAACTTTTTGTGCTTTAAAACATAATAAATCCTATTTTCTTAGAATAAACCATTTGATATCAAAAGGGTAACATTTACCCAAGAACAAAGTTCAGAAGGATTAGAAAAGGAGGAGTGTGCACAGGAAACAAAGGGAAGAAGTGGGCTAAGTCATGTCCCATTGAGGGGTTTGCAGTGAATGAGATGGAATGAAATGTGTGTGAAGTGTTGATGATCTGCTCTGTAAACCTTCACTCAATTTGCAATTTAAACTTTTACATAAAAGCAAAAAGTCATTTCATATAGTGGTAGAAATATTTGTGAATCTTGTCTGGTAAGGAACTTGCATCTAGGAAATATAAAGTACTCTTACAACTCAAAATGCTAATACAATTTTGAAATATGGCAGTCAGCTTCTGTAAAGACTAATATCCTTGAAAACCACATTGCGTCTTTCTCTTGTGGAAGTGTAGAAGGTAAAGATAATTGATGTCTTCAGAAGTATACTCTCAACCTTGAGTTTTATACCCCGAAACTTACTGTCATCAGTTGAATTGGGCCATTTATATAGCAACTGTCCAACATGTTTTCAGGCTCATTTGGTGGCATTACCCTCAGTTACCCCGTACAGTTTAATTTCAGCCTTTTGGAATTAGCATGATCAGTAATTGGAAGAGCAAGTAAGACATGATATTTGTATGGAAATAAGTCTGACACTTTCTCCTTTTCCTATTACATTTTTATTATTTTATGTATAGAGTCCATTTTACTTTTGCAGAGTTTTTTCCCAGGGTAAGTTAAACTGGTGAAAGTTTGATATTTTTTAGGAAATGTTTGTTAGTTATACTCAAGCTTAGGCTCACGTATAACCGCTTTGTTATATATTCCTGACTATATTTAGAGAGATTAGACTTTTCCTTAGACTACCTTAATCTTTAGCAAACCCAAATTCCCCTTATAATGGAAACCAGAGACATAAAATATGTATATCATCCATTATTTCTTTAATTACAATGACATTGGGCCAAATTATGGAAAATCTTTTATTAATGGATTTGAGACTGAATGAATATGAGTGAATTACATGAACCAGGTGCACCACACGTACAGATGGTCATGACCGTTTTCTTTGTTTTATATTTATTGTTGAAGTGGGTGGAATGAATCATCTCCGAGAGAATGGCATAGTCCACCGAGATATCAAGCCGGGAAATATCATGCGAGTTATTGGGGAAGATGGGCAGTCAGTGTACAAACTCACAGACTTCGGTGCAGCTAGAGAATTAGAAGATGATGAGCAGTTTGTTTCTCTCTACGGCACAGAAGAATATTTGGTAAGTCACTCATCTCTAGTAATCCTATTTAAAGATGTTTGATATATTGGTCAACCAATTGGCTATCCACAAAATGTCTTTAACATAATTTTTATGGCAAAAATTAAATGTTCTTTTCCAG
>NW_022103898.1:68775382-68777028 GCF_000313985.2 Echinops telfairi | reverse complement strand
TAGTAATGGCAATAAGCATTAATAGTAATGCGGTGAAGAATGACTTGCAGGAGAAAAATATTCAGTGAAAGCCCTCCTAACACCTAAATGAATTGCCACTTAAGAAGAAATGAACAGTATAGAGATCGAAGGGGAGAGTATTACAAGCAGAAAGAACGACAGAGATAAGAGTAGCGGTGGGAGAAACAGGAAGGATGGCAGTTTCACTGGAGTCTGGTGTGTGGGAGGAGCTGGAATTGGTGAGTTTAGCAAACAGGCTAGTGATTTCTGCTGTGAAGCTAGCACCCTTTCTCTACTAAAAATAGGATGTTCCCTTCAGTAAGTCAAAATCAAATTCTGAGATAATAGAACCAGTCTGCATAACTAAATGAATATTATAATAACTTAATAATGCTGTAAAGGAATCATTTAATAGTTCAATACTTACTGCCATTGAGTTAATGCTGACTCATAGTGACCTACCCTATAAAACAGGGTAGAACTGCCTTGTGAGTTTCCAAGACTAGCTCTTTACAGGAATAGTTCTAGCAAAGTTTCTAGTTGAACAAAGTATAAAACAAACCAAAGGGAAAAAAACCAAACCCACTGTCATCAAGTTGATTCCAACTCATGTAACCCTCTAGAACAGAGTAGAATCTCAGTGTTGGGTTTACAAAGCTGTAAATCTTTGTGGAAGCAGACTGCTGCATCCCTTCCCATAGTATACCCAGCCCAGCTTTCAAATGAGATACCTATATACTCTTGTAAAAGCCGAGTTTTTCAGCATATTTTTAGTGCAGTTTTTGTGGTAAAATTAGTTGCTTCAGCTTATACTCGAGTATATATGGTAAATAATAATCTGAAACTTCCCCTCTGCCACTGAGTTTATTCCAGCTCATCACAAATCTGTATAGGGTTCCCAAGACACTAAATCTTTGTGGGAGCAGACAGCTTTATCTTTTTCCTGCAGAGCATTTGCTAGGTTTGAATTGCCAGCCTTGTGGTTAGCAGCCCAATGCTTCTCCCACAACTCCACTGGGGTTCTGAAGTTTAGCAATCTAGAAATATTCTATATTCAAATGAAAACCTCTCATTTTGAAATACCTAAGAATTAATAGGCACATGTTAAATCCTCTCCCCTTTCTGTGTGCCAAGTTCAAACAGAAGTCCGACATTCCCTCCTCCATTAGTAATATAATGAGATCTTTTCCGTGTATAATCCTGTGAACTCAAGGTAGCTGTCTCTATGATTTTTCTTCGGGTGTACCAGTGGCCCAAGCCTATAACACTAAAGCACTACACAGGTACACGCAGCACATGAGAACTGATGCTCATGTCAGACAGTACCAAGCCGTTACCAGTCAGTTAACCCACACTCACCGCCCTATGGTTGATTCCGAAATACGAAGTCTGTACAGAGCAGAGAAGAACCCCATGGGATTTCTGGGCTCTAATGTTGACGGACACAGATGGCCTCATCTTTCTCCAGCGGAATGGCTTTAAACTGTCAACCGTTTGGTTAGCAGCCTAACACTTAACCCACTATACTACCAGGGCTTCTTTTACCATTCATTGACTCCCTGGGTAATAGCTTCCAACTATACCGCTTAATCAATATTTATTGCCCCTGTTTCAGAAGATCACTCCTTTGTCTCTTCCCAGGTTGA
>NW_022103898.1:68773166-68774317 GCF_000313985.2 Echinops telfairi | reverse complement strand
CTCTGACTCATAAGCAACCTGATGTACAACAGTGCGAAACACTGCCAGGTCCTGCGCCATCCTCAGAATCATTCTGATGTTTGAGCCCATTGTTGCAGCAATAAATGTGGACAGCTATAAGAAGTTTTGCTGTGGGGACAAGCAGAGAATTCAAAGATAGTTGGAGGATATCGTGGAATCAAGTTAGGGTTTTGAAATTGGAAGGTAGTGAATGATGATCATGAGCTGATAGACTGATCCAATAGAGACAGGAAACCTGATACATAGATAAAAGGAGTAATGATAGAAATCTATTCTTGGAAGTGGTGAGAGATAGTATATGATGGAGCCCATCACACGAAGGTAAAATGTGACCTTTGAGAGGAGCATCTCTGTTGTAGCAGTTCTGAAAGTAGGCCTGGAGTGTGGATGCAGATACAGGTAGGTTGGTATTTGGTAAAGGACTTAAGGTAGAGTTGATCTCTGATTGCTTCCATTTCCTGGTGAAGCATGACGTAAGATTAGAGGGGTATCAAAGGACATGGTGTCAGAAGCTTAATGAGAGCGAAAGATAGGAAACAGTTTTCAGACTGGGAAGACCTAACAGATTGTATACACACTATTGAGAACTAATTACAGAATGTATTACAAAAACATACAACTTAATCTCTCCCCCCACTTTTTTTAGCACCCTGACATGTATGAAAGAGCAGTGCTAAGAAAAGATCACCAGAAGAAATATGGAGCAACAGTTGATCTTTGGAGCATTGGTGTAACATTTTACCACGCAGCCACGGGATCACTGCCATTCAGACCATTTGAAGGGCCTCGGAGGAATAAGGAAGTGATGTAAGTCAGGTCTTGCCCTAAAGTTTGGAATAATTTATAAAATGTGCTTTGCCTATTTTGCTTCATCATACATAGATCTGGTTATTTTTTATATTTTGCGCTTATTAATAAGAATTTACACTCATGAAAGAGTATAGTCATATTTTTCCATATTGTGACTAAATGTCTTATATACAAAGTATAAATGGCATGTAGGTATTTAAATGTATTTTCTTCCTGTTTTTTATAATGTGTTTCCTATCCTACTGTCTTGGATCATTATTTAAAATGCATGACTTTCTGGACTTTATTCCATCACAGTTTTGTTTGTTTGTTTGTTAAAT
>NW_022103898.1:68769822-68770862 GCF_000313985.2 Echinops telfairi | reverse complement strand
GCTTTCTCTTTGTCTCTGACCCGTATATGACCAAACAGTGTCCTCCTCCAGGGCCTACTTGGTGTTCCTCCTAATATGTCCAGAACATGTGAGGCGAAATCTCACCACCCTTGCCTCTAAGGAGCGTCCTGGTTGTACTTCTTCAAACACAGATTTTTTTGTTCTTCTGACAGTCCATGTTATATTTAGTATTCTTTATCAACAACATAATTCAAAGCCTCAATTCTTCTGTGACCCTTTTTATTCATCATCCAGGTTTCCCATGCGCGTGAGGACATTAAAAATACCATGGCTTGGGTCAGGTGTGCTTTAGTCCTTTGACTTCTTTTTTTTTTATGCTTAATAGAGGTCTTTTGTACAAATTTGCTCACTGTACAGTGTCGTCTAACTCCTGACTGCTGCTGCCATGAACACTGATATAGGTCCAAGGAAAATTAAATATTCGGCAGCTTCAGTCTCTCTTCATTTCTGAGGTTGCTTATTGATCCAGTTCTGAAAGACTTTTGTTTACTTTATGGTGACATGTAATCCATATTGAAAGCTGCCATCTTTCATCATTATTAATAAGTGTGAAAAGTCCCCTTCCCTTCTGGCAATAGTGCAGATGGGTCATGAGTCTTCCTCCAATTCTTCCAGAATCTCAGATTATTTGTTCAGCATACAGATTGATTAAATATGGTGAAAGGACACAACGGTGATACACACCTTTCCTGTTTAAACCAAACGTCATCTCCATGTTCTTTTCACATGACTACCTCCGTGCCTATAGACAGGCTCTGCATAAACTTCAGTTAAATGTCTGGAATTCCTGTTCTTTATCATGTTACTCATAATTTGTTATGATCCACACAGTCAAATGCCTTTGCATAGCCAATAAAACACGGGTAACCATCTCTCAGGTATTCTCTATCTGATGATATCAGCAGTGACACCCCTGATGCCAGGTCTTCTTCTGAATCCAGCTTGAAATGATGGCAGCAGCTTGTTGGCTATACTGATACAACAGTTAGTAAAAATTTTACTAGTTTGTCATATGAATG
>NW_022103898.1:68766268-68768978 GCF_000313985.2 Echinops telfairi | reverse complement strand
CTTCTTCTTGCCTAACCCGCTGAATTTTTCTTTGAGTGAATGCTGGCCTTGGGTGAATGCTTTGGTCTTAAATGCTTGATTTGATTTTCTTTTTTTTAAATCATTTTATTGGGGGCTTGTACAACTCTTAGCATAATCCATACATCAATCGAATCAGGCATGTTTGTACATATGCTGCCCTCATTCTCTTCTACACATTTACTTTCTATTGAACCCTCGGTACCAACTCTTTTTTTTTTTTTCTCTCCGATCCCCTACCCCTGAAACCCCCCTGCCAAATGCTTGATTTTCTAACACGGGTGTAAGTTCAGTTCCAGACTTGAAGGATAACTAAGGGCTCAAGTCTTGGGGCTCCACCTGTCTCTCTTCAAACAGTAAGCCTCGTATCGTTTATTAATTTTAGTTTTGTTTGATATTTTTCTCACACTCTAACTGGATCTTCTGGTATCCTTTTCAGAGCAGTTGGTAATGGTAGCCAGGTACTCTCAAATCCTTCTGGTCTTGCAGATGTTTGCTGGCCCAATAGCCCATTGGACTAATTGCTTCCACGTGTTGTTTTTTTTCATCACTCTTCTATGGATGAGGAGAGGCCAATAGTTGCACTTTATGTACCTGCGTACAAGCATTTAAGACCACGGTCACTACTCTCAGAAATAAGATGCCAAATATTGTGTTTGTGACATCATTGACCACCAAGAATGTGATCCTCATCGCCCAGGCTAGCATTCTTGTTGGTCTTTTCTTTCTTTCTTGCCTTTTGCTTTCTTCATATGTTATGTCCTTATTTCATCCCATGACTCATGTGGTCTCCAGTTAGTGTTCAGTGCATCAAATCTGTTCTTGAGATGCTCTACAAATTTAGGTGGGAAATACCCAAAGTTAGAATTTGGCTTTCATGGATTTATTTTCATTTTCTTTAGCTTTTGCATTTGCATAAGAGCATTTGACGATCTGGTCCAAAGTTGCCCTTGGCCTTGTTCTGACTGATGATTTTGAGCTTCTCCAGTATCTCTTTCCACCAACATAGTGGATTTGACTCGTGTAATCTATCTGATCATCAGGTGACTGTATTGCTGGGAAAGGATGTTTCCAGTGGATAGGGCATTGGTCTTACAAATTTCTATCATGTGATCTCTGGTGGTGTTTCTATCACCAAGGCCATATTTTTCAACTACTGATTATCCTGATTTGTTTCCATTGTCACATCACTGGTAATTACCAAGTACACTTTGATTCTATGTTTGATCCTTTTCAAAAGTCAAATCTTCAATTTCTTCATCTTTGACATTAGTGGTTGATGCACAAATTTTAATAATAGTCATATTTATTGGCCTTCATTGTAGGCGCACATATTATCCTATTACTGACAGCACTATACTTTAGGATAGATCTTGAAATGATCTTTTTGACAGTGAATGTGATACCATTCCTTTTCAGTTTGTCATACCCAGCGTAGTAGCCCATAGGGTTGCTCTACTGTACAATGGCCAATATCAGTCTGTTATGGCTCATTAATGCCTAGGATATGGATCATCAGGCATTCCATTTCAATTTTAACAACCTCCAATTTTCCCACCATTTTTCATACTGTATATCTTTCATTGGGAGAAAGATGGGACTTTGTAACTCCTTGTAAAGAGTTACAGTCTCAGAAAATCACAGGGGCAGTTCTACCCTGTGCGGTAGGGTCGCTGTAAGTTGACATTGACTCTATGGCATTGAGTTTGGTTTGAGGTTTTGTTATATTTCATGTTCCAATTATTAATGAATGAGATGTAGTGGTTCCTTCTCATTTTAAGCTATACCATACCAGCAAATATCAGAAGATTGCAAGACGTTTGTTAATATCCTTTAACTCCATTTTCCCCTGAACTTTCGGACGGTAGCTCATAAAGGCCCTGGAAACTTTGTACCATCTACATCAGTAAAGCCAACAGTCTTTTGAGGAGATGTATTTTGAGTGTCCTTCAACCTGAGGGCTTGTCTGGCACTATAGCAGACAGTGTTCTCCTGCTACTCAGAGGTTTCACTGGGCGGCTTTTTAGAAGCACATCTCCAGGACCACCGTCTTAGTTTGTCTTACTCCGGAAGCTCCACTGAAACCTGTTCAAAGCGGATGGCCCTGCTGGGATTTGAGATACTGGGAGGAGAGCTTCAAGCATCACAGCAACATGCTATCCACTATAGTATGGTCTGAAGAGTTATACTGGTTTGCTCTACTCTTTTAAAAAATAGGTCAATGTACTCAGAAAGCATTTATTTAGACATTAAACACAGATGTTCTGTCAGAAATAGCATTTATAAGCTAAGGTGAAATTCTTTGATACACTGTTTCACATTTTTATCTGGATAAAAGATGTAAGTATTCTTGAAGGTGTGAAGTGCTTTTATTTCCTCCTTTAAGATCTTTTTCTTTTTTTCATTAAAATATCATTTTATTGGTGTCTTTTATAGCTCTTAACACAATCCACATATAAATTGTATCAAGCATATTTGTACAGACTGTATATACTCGTGTATAAGCCGAGTTTTTAGCACATTTTTAATGCAGTTTTTTGTGATAAAATTAAGGTGCCTCGGCTGATATTCGGGTCAGCTTATACTCGAGTATATATGATATGTTGCCATCATTCTTTTCTAAACATTTACTTTCTATTTAAGCCCTTGGTATCAGTACCTCTTCCGCCTCCCTCCCCACCCACCCACCTTT
>NW_022103898.1:68764737-68766168 GCF_000313985.2 Echinops telfairi | reverse complement strand
CAATGTACTCAGAAAGCATTTATTTAGACATTAAACACAGATGTTCTGTCAGAAATAGCATTTATAAGCTAAGGTGAAATTCTTTGATACACTGTTTCACATTTTTATCTGGATAAAAGATGAAAGTATTCTTGCAGGTGTGAAGTGCTTTTATTTCTTTTTTTCATTAAAATATCATTTTATTGGTGTCTTTTACAGCTCTTAACACAATCCACATATCAATTGTATCAAGCATATTTGTACAGACTGTATATACTCGTGTATAAGCCGAGTTTTTAGCACATTTTTAATGCAGTTTTTTGTGGTAAAATTAAGGTGCTTCGGCTGATATTCGGGTCAGCTTATACTCGAGTATATATGATATGTTGCCATCATTCTTTTCTAAACATTTACTTTCTATTTAAGCCCTTGGTATCAGTACCTCTTCCTCCTCCCTCCCCCCACCCACCTTTGTGACCCCTTATTAAATTATAAATTATTATTTTCATATCTTACACTGACTGCTGTCTCACTTCGCCCACAGTGTCTGTTGTTCCTCCCCGCTGGAGTGTGGGGGTGGGGTGTGTTTGTGTTAATATGTTGATCAGTTTCCTCCTTCCTCCTACCCACCCCCCCATACCGCTACGCCCATTCCTGTTCCTGGATTCCATGTGTCATGAGCTCTTATCACTTATCTGTACCTGTGCACATGCCCAGGTCTAGCCCACAATGAAAGGTGGGATGGGGGTTGTGATAGTGGGGGTGAGGAAGCCTTAAGGAACCAGAGGAATATTGTGTTTCCTCGGTGCTATACTGTGCCCTGGTTGACTCATCCCTTTTTTGTGATTCTTCTGTGAGGGGATGTCCCATTGTCTACAGATGGGTTTTGGGTCTCTACTCCAACCCCTCTCGTTCTTAACAATATGGTGTTTCTTGTTTGTTTGTTTATTTTTTGTGTCTTCTAATGCCTGTTACCCGATCCCTTCGACACCTTATGATCTCAGAGACTGGTATTTCTTCCGTGTAGGCTTCTTGCTTCTCTGCTAGGTGGCCACTTGTTTAACCTCAGGCCTTTAAGACCCCAGATGGTATATCTTTTGATAGCCAGGCACCATCTGCCTTCTTCACCACATTTGCTTATGTACTCACCCATTTTGTCTTAAGTGATTATACTGGGAGGGTGAGCATCACAATGCCAGGTTATTAGAACAAAGTGTTCTTGCATTCAGGCAGTGCTTGAGCAGAGTCCCAAAGTCCGTCCACTACTTTGTGTATTGCCATATATATATGCACATAGATCAATACGTCTATTTTTATGAATTAATATATTTACATATATCCACACCTATGTGTATAGCTGTATTCCTGGCTTTCCTTCCTAGATCTTTTCTCTGTTTCCTCTTACCTTTCTCCTGCCCCACCATCATACTCACCCTTCTTCTGCCTCTTAGT
>NW_022103898.1:68761374-68763627 GCF_000313985.2 Echinops telfairi | reverse complement strand
GTTTCCTGGATCCTGTGAACATCAATCACACAATTTTGACTAGCCGATAATTGTAGGTACAATTAAAGAAATACCTTTGTAAAGCTCACTCACGGGCCATGCAAAAGTGAGCTGCTTGTTTTATTCTATTATCCCGTCCTAAAGGTACAGAATAATTACTGGAAAGCCTTCTGGTGCAATATCTGGAGTACAGAAAGCAGAAAATGGACCAATTGACTGGAGTGGAGACATGCCTGACTCATGCAGCCTTTCTAGGTAAGTATAGTCCAGATAACTGTTTTTGTGCTTGAAACTTTTGTTGACTCAAATTACAAATACTCCAATACTTAAATGTAAGATTTAGAGGTTAAAAGAAAAGGGGGGAAAAAAGATGTTATTAAAACATATGATGTATACATGTAGGAAAGAATAATTATTTCTTAATTGAAAACCAAGCCAAAAAAAATAGTAAAGCACATACGGTAAATGATTTTTTCGGTACTGTAAAGATTTATTCTGATAGGTAGTAATAATTTCACACCTCTGTCTTGTGACAGATGGCATACATTGAGGGATTGTCTCGTTTTTAGTCTTAGAATTCCAGCCTAATATGGAGATCCAACTCAGGACCTTGGTATCTTTTATACTGACCCCTAAAATGACCAAAAATCGTAATCTAGAGTAAATTTTGCAACTAGAGCTCTAACAAACATACACTCAAGTTTAATATCATCTTCATTTTTTAAAGTGCTCAAATTATTCAGATGGTGAGGACAGTAGTTTTCTAGTACTTTTTTCCACATTTCAAATGTTTATATGGGTCTTTTGTTCATTCAGCTGGCAGAAAAGTAAAGAATTAATTACTTTAGATTTCCCTGTATAAATAAATCCCAGACACATGTTGACATTCAGAATGTGTGTATCCTGAGTTAGCTTCCATTTTGTTGAGTGTGCTAATTTTACACACATACCTCACATCTGTGACTCTGAGCATAGAAATACCTAAACAGGCTACTTAAGTATTAATTATTGTTTTACATACTGAGTTTTATGAAATAATTGAAAACCACTGTTCTTAGAATATATTTTTGTTGTTAGGAAAAAAACCCAAAGTAGAATTATGCCATACAAGTAAAATTACTGAGAGACATTCATTGTATTGGAGAGCAGAAGTTTAACATTACAATGATTATTTGTGCTAAATCTTTATGTAGGCAATACTTACCTTTTAAATCTCAGTCAAAACTGATAAAGTTTAAAAACATAGGGAAATTAGTACTTATTGTTGAATGATTATGTTGCTGAAAATAAAAGCACATCATTGAGCAATCTGAACTTTAGTGTCTCTGTCCAGATGATAGCATTCCTTATCTCTGTAGTCATTCATAGCACACCAAGGTATAAATTATCTTAATGAAAATTCCTTAGCTACTTCTTTAATAGCAAAGAGTTTAAGTACTACAACTAGCAATGATAACAATTTCCAAAAATGTTATGACTACAAAAAAGATAACTGTGCTCTTTCTTATATGTATTAGTCAACATAGGATAGAAAATAACTGTTTCACCTGAAAAAAGAAATAGATTGACTCTGTAATTAAAAGTCCACATACAATTGATGTATGGATTGTTACACGAGCTGAAAGAACCCCAATAAAATGATTTTTTTTTAAAAAGTCACAGCTCCTATGAATTCGGGCCTCAAGACTATAGAATCAAGACCTGGACTCTTCCCAGTTCTTTCAGATTCCTCCTCAGCCAGGCTCTTTCCTGGCCTCAAATGCCTAGGCTCAAATTCTCATAGCTTTAAAAGTCTAATGGGAAGAAAAACTTTCTGTCCCAGTAATTATAGCAAAGTTTTCTGGGTTGATTCTTATTGGATTAATGTATTTTACCACCAGCCACCTCAAATTAACCATAATAATCATGAGTGGCATGCCCATCCATGCACAGAGTAGAGTTAAAGTGGTGGGAGGTTATGGATTTTCTTATCAACATGAGAGAGAATGGGTACCTGTTTAAGGCAAAAATAATAATTGTACTCTACATACTTGAATAAATATAACTGGTAATTATTAAAAGGAATTATTTCAATTCCTGTCATGTAGTCAAATGTATATTTTTAAAAACTATTTTGTTTCCATAATTAGAAATATATTTGAGCATACGTTGTAATCTGGTGAAAACATGAGAAACAATAAAAGTCTTCCATTAATTTTCCTAAAAACATATCAATGTAATAGTCTACAATTACTCCTTGCTGAATTGGCACCC
>NW_022103898.1:68752920-68753934 GCF_000313985.2 Echinops telfairi | reverse complement strand
CTGACAAGATTAGAACCAAGCTTTCCTAAAGATAATAGACCTAAAGCTCTCCAGAGAAAAAGTAGCCTTTCCCCCACTTCTAGGAACTTTTTATAATATTTAAATACTCTTACAGCCATAAAATTCTTATAACATTTCTAAATGCCTGCTATTTTAAACCCTTTCTCTTGCTCTCTTCTGGAGTCTGTAATGCTTATGTTTCCACGTAGTTTGTTTAATTTTTCTTCACAAAATACAGCAAGTTATGTGTTTGTACTAGATGTGGCAATTAAAGCAAGTTCATTAACATAATTTAACATTCAGAGTGCTTAAATTTTTTACAAAGAGAAGCAAGTCCTGGAATTAGCAGTAAGGAAAGGATGATGTTGGTACATCAAGCCAGTGAATCTCTTCTTTAGTTAGAAAATTAATTCATGTCTTAAGTCTCTACTCTGCTGAAAGTACAATAGCTTTTCAGCAGTCTCTGCATCCAGTGTTGATGTGTAGTGTGGCACATTTAGTGCATTGTATTGGCAGTTTTAAAAATGTGGAATATAAAAGAAATGGAAAATGACAAAGCATTTTTAGTAGACATAATACTGCAGCCAATGGAGTTAGTATCAGCTACTTTATACAGCTAACTCACATAAATTGATGAGGAAAGTTGTCAGTAATAAATGAGTAAAGAACATGCATAAACAATTTACAAAGGAGGAATAATGTATCTAGTAAGTAAACCCTTGGGAAAATTCCAACCACAATCATAGTGCAACGTTGCTTTTTTTTTAATAACAATAAGATAGTTATTTTACCCCCCAAATAAATAAGCAAAACCAAATTCACTGCCATCGAGTCTGTTCCGACTCATAGCAACCCTATAAGCCGGGGTAAAAGTGCCCCTGTGACTTTCCAGGGCTGTAAGTGTTTGTAGGAGTAGAAAGCCTCCTTTCTCCCGCAGAGCAGAGCAGCTGGTGGTTTCGAACTGCTGGCCTTGAGGTTAGCAGCCCAATGTGTAACCCGCTGTGCCTCTAGCAA
>NW_022103898.1:68749822-68751812 GCF_000313985.2 Echinops telfairi | reverse complement strand
TGTCTCCCAGTGGAGTGCTGGCAGATACATGGGCCCATCAAGAAGGCACTCATCCCAAAGACAGAAAGTAGGTTATAACTTTATTTGTAATTTCTGCACTTAAAAGATGCCCTTTTCCACATTATCTCAGTTAATTTATTTGGATTTTTCTCTCTTAAATAGTGTAGAAAAGCTACAAGTCCTATTAAATTGCATCACAGAGATTTACTATCAGTTCAAAAAAGACAAAGCAGAACGGAGTAAGTAAAATTTGCCATTGGTTAATCTAATGACCTAGCCTTAGTAGTTCTAATTCAGTTGAACTAATTTGGTGTATTTATGAGGATGACCAGTAAAGTCACTATTTCAGAGATGTGGGTCTTTCAAGAAAGATGTTGAGTTTATTAGAAATTATTCATAAAACAGACAATTTGAATAGTTAAGTGTTTTAAATAAGGGGTCTTCGATTCCAAAGTAAGAGGAAGGAATGACACTGGCCAGGCATGCTGCCGAGAATGAAGGAGGAGGGCCCCGCTCAGGGCAGCTACTCCTCATGGCCACTTGACGGGGGGCAAACCTTCTTCCTTCTGAAGAGAAGCAACCCTACAGAATCTGTTAGAAATGTCCTGATTTTTAAATGTTGTCAGTCAATTTTTTTTAAGGTTATCACTAAACAAACCAATTACAAACATTAATGATCCAAATGATCTCTTGAGACACCAGATTATGATATCTGCTTTAAACACTTAGATTTTCTGAGGTAAAATGTAAATATGCATATAAAGCATGCAAAAATTTTTCATTAAAAATTTACATATCATAATTTTATGGTCCTAAGTTTACGAATGTAATCCGCTAATCTGCCACCCCACCCCTTGTTTCTAGGACTAGCTTATAATGAAGAACAAATTCACAAATTTGATAAGTAAGTATTTAGATTATGTTTACTGTAACTTTTGGAACACTTTTGGTTACCTTTTTAATATGGTTCTTCCCAGAGTTGAAATGAATTGCAATGAAAAGTGCCTTTTGGAGTCTTAACTTCACAAGATTGCTATTATGTCTGCACCTTTTTGAAGCCCTCATCAGACTGCGCGTATCTGACCCCTGGTTGGAGTGTGCTTAGATGGCGTACGGCTGGGGAGAGGGGGGCTCATCATTCAACTCTGTCTTCTGGTGACACGGGACAAATACTAGAGAAGGCCGAGAGACAGACTTAAACACCTGCTTAACTGTGACCCAGCCTGATCGTTCTCCTCTTCTTGCTATAATGTCGCTATAATGTCGGTCTTAGAAATCTTTCACTAAGCATTGCTGGGCAAGTGTTGCTTTGCTAACCACAAGGTCACTGGTTCAAACCCACTATCTGCTCCACGGAAGGAATGATAAGCTGTCTGCTCTCATAAGGACGTAAAAACTTGAAAACGTTGAAAAAACTTGAATATGTCGTTATGAGTCAGAATTAACTCAATGTTGGGCTTTTTTTTTTTTTTTGTAACAATTGAGCCAACCTAATTTGACTTATAAACACACACACTTAGGAATGGGTTTCGTTGGTAACCCAGGGATCACTTATACTCTCACGCTACAGCCGTCATTATAGGAAATAGATAGGTTTCATATATTTTTAAATGTTTTAATATCAAAAAGCGAAACTGATTGAAATCTCTGTTTTTTAATTAAAGGCAAAAACTGTATTACCATGCAACAAAAGCTATGACCCACTTTACAGAGGAATGTGTTAAAAAGTATGAAGCCTTTTTTGATAAGTCAGGAGAATGGATGAGGTAAGTAAACATGTTTTAAAGCATGAGGGTGTTTATTGTACTACTTAATGGTCTATTTTAATTAGGAACTTTTCACCAAGTAGCCTATTAATCAATTCTGTTTTAATTTTCAGAAAGATGCTTCATCTCAGGAAACAGTTGTTGTCCCTAACTAATCAGTGTTTTGATATTGAAGAAGAAGTATCAAAGTACCAAGACTACACTAATGAGGTAGCTATCAACAA
>NW_022103898.1:68745880-68748535 GCF_000313985.2 Echinops telfairi | reverse complement strand
ACACAGTTACGTGCTTGTTGTGAGCAGAGGTGCTTATTTGTTTATTTTATGTGTATAGTATGAAGAAATTAAAGGAAGAGATGGAAGGTGTGGTTAAAGAACTTGCTGAAAATAATCATATATTAGAGAGGTGAGTAACAAACATACTGTGATTTTATATGCAATTGATAAGTTTATATCTTGTATCTGCTTTTATCTGTATGTTGAGCAAGAGGGAGGAATGAAAGTGTCAGGTGCCTGTGGTTTTCATTTGTGACAGAAATTAGTGGTGCCTTTTTATGTGTTTGATATTTGCATAAAGAAAAATCCATAATGATTGGTTCCATTTTATGGAGACACTGATTAGTAGAATTATTTTTCACATACTGTTTTCGGTCATTATGCATGAGAATCATAATTTTTAGTTTGGGGAACCTGAGTTGCTTATGAGCTGTCAGCACTCTGATTGGTGGTTTGTACCCTGCAGAGCCTCTGTAGAATCCTTGCAGGAGGGTGAGTGTCCTAAGTAAGGAGCCAGGGTCTGCAGCCTATCTATAAAATCCTCACCCATCAAAGAGAAAGAATTTGGGAAGTCACAAAGCTCTAGGGCCATTTTTGGGTGGCTGTTTTGTCATCTTGGTTCCTCAGTGTTATGGACTGAATTAAATACCTCCAGTATCTGCAAAGTTGGCTGGGCCACGATTCTCAGCATTTTGTAACATCCTCCACGCTGATGTGATGTCATTTTGTGAATCCTAACCTCTAAGATGTTGATGAGGCAAAATTTGTTGCAGTTAGGTTAATGAGGCAGGATCACAACAACAGAACAATTTACCAACAACGTGGTTAATTCTAGAACCAAGCCTACCCCGAGATCACACTAAGTGAAATAGCAGAGTGGCACATAAAACGAGTCACAGAGATTATTCACTGTAAGATCAATGCCCTGGTTAAAACCATCAGTAGGGGAACAAAAAGTCTCTACTTAGAAGCCAAGATGGAAGATAGGGAGCAGGGAGCGGGTCCTAGAAAGGGGGCACACTGACACAATGACAGAGGGTGCTGACACACTGTGCTGAATGTAGCCATCGACACCGAGCCATTGCTGTGCGAATTGTCAAATGAATCTGCTATTTAAGTTTCGATTTTAAAAATTAACCATAATTCCATAACATCATATTAATGTGTCCATATTTAGATTTTCCCCAAGTGTTTTTCTTTAGCCTCTTCTTATTTAGGACAGCTCTTCGACTTGGTTTTTATGTCCACACGTGACAAACCGGACTGGTTTTCATGGAGAATGTTCCATAGTCTGGAGTGAGCTGATTCTCGGTTGAATTTTGTTCTTGTGGTTGCTGCCATTACTTAAGTTAGGGAGTGCTGGTGGTGAGTGCTGAAAGGCTCAGCTGTTAACCACAAGTTCGGCGCTTTAAACTCACCGGTCACTCGACTGGCGAAAGATGTGGCGCTTCGCTTGGGTAAACATTGACAGCCTTGGAAACCCTCTGGGCAGTTTCAGTCTGTCTTGAGAGGGTCACTGTGAGGCACAACCTGGGTGGGCTTTTTTGATTTGTCATTAACTTTGTCTATCTTTAGAAAAAAAAATCACTATAAATTGTAACTAGCTAAGCTTGTTTCAATGAGATTGTGTCCTTCGAATAGCCGGAAGGCTGGGGGACATACAGTAATTCAGTACCAGGTGTGGCCCCACTGTGCTCCTGAGTAGGGAAAACCAAGTGTCTCCATTATAAAGGTGCATTGTTCCCACTGCACCTGCCAAGCGGTTAGTGACCAGTGAGCGGACACCTTGGCGCGGTGTGTGAGTTACCTGTTCCTGACCAGCTTTGACACGATGACTTTAGCATCCAATGAGGATCCTTGCCTGAATTAGTTCTTTCATGAGGGATTTCAAAAGACTGGTTCTTCTAATTGAATCATTCTTCCTATGTGGGGTTTTTACCTGGACTTAATAAAATTTTCCCACATCGAAAAGGGAAAGAAAAAAACAAGCATACCATTATGAACCTCCTATCGATCTATCTTCATATATTTGTGGAGGAGCCCTTGCAACACAGCTGCTCCCGGGCTTTCTACTCCCTGAGAGAGACGGTCGTGGGAACCCACGGGGGGAGGGGCAGTTCTACCCTGTCCAAACCGCTTCACCGAGCTGGCACCAACTTGATGGCAGTGAGTTTGGTTGTTTGGTTTTACTTGTGTTGTTAGTATTTGTGAGCATTTGGGGGCAAAGAGTTATGAGTGTTTTAATTTGCATTTCTTTGGCTAAAAGAGATATTAAACATCTTTTTACGTTTTTATTTTAGTATTTTCCAGTATGTGAATTGCCAGTCAGCCTTCATTTTGTCTTAACCTTTCCTGTTGTTTATAGACCCTAGTAACTACATACCTTATTAGAAGCTGTAGTTTTGTCATGGCTTCTGCCAAATCCTGAATTTACAAGTGGAAGCAGTAGTTAAAATATCTTCCAGCCATCTTTTATATTGAACCACTTCTACTTTATGGATTAAAATCTCCAGTTCCCAAAGCATATCCAATCAGTCAGTTCCTTTATGGTTTATTTGTAGGTTCGTTTGACTGTATGTGGATAAATAGGGCATAATCTTTTTTTTAATCATTTTATTAGGGGCTCATACAACTCTTATCACAATCCATAAATAA
>NW_022103898.1:68720636-68745252 GCF_000313985.2 Echinops telfairi | reverse complement strand
AAGCAGATGTTTTGAGAATGATGATGGCAACAAATGTGCAAATGTGCTTGACACAATGGATGGATGGATGGATTGTGATAAGCGTTGTACGAGCCCCCAATAAATGATTAAGAAAAAAAAGTCAAATATAAATTCACACACTCATTCAAAAAAACAAAATGTATTCCCAAACTACTCATTCAGCTTAATTTCCTACTTACTACTCCCCAAAGTGACGTTCTATTTTCTAGCAAGTTTCCATTTCTCATTGTCCCTTGAGGATGTCAGACTGACAGTCATCGTTAATACAGACTTACTCTATTATGTCGTTTATACCAACATTTTTCTGGGTTATGCCGATCCCCACTTTCCCTTAAGTCTTCCACAGTCACTGTGTTGCATAGTTTTATTGATTTATTTTTTATGCTGCTAATGTTTCAAAGTAAGAAATAGAGCAAATCACAGTTGCTGAAATTAAAAAAAATAACGAATCCTCTCAAACGTATTCTGTATTGTTTAAGACCACATAAATTAATCTTCAGGTGTTGCTCTTTCCCTGTGTTCTGTGCTCTAGGTTTGGTTCTTTGACAATGGATGGTGGCCTTCGCAATGTGGACTGCCTTTAGCGGTCTCAGAAGTTTGAAGGGCGTTTCCGTTTGCACACGAAAAGAATGCTGGGGCTTTAAATGAATGCCTCTGTGAATGGTCTCTTGTTTTGACAATTCAGTATTTGGAAATGTAAATATGTACATTATTGTAAATATATTTAAAAAATACTAATTTTTGGCTGCTGTTAAAATGTAATTTTACCTTTGAACATTTATAATTACATGAGGGAACTTGACCTCAGTGAGCACTAGAAGAAAGCCATGACCAGTATGTGGAGATACTGACCCTCTACTCTTCGATAGAGGTCTGACTAGGGCTAACTAAGTCATACTGCTCTTGACTGCCTACTGGGAACGTTTTTAAGTGGAGCCAAATGGCGTCTGTACAGATCAGCGGTGTGTGTGGTTGACATTTGTAACTGGAGTGTGGAGGAGTGACGTCTGTGAGGGGGGAGCAGAACCAGCCACTGTTTTACTCGGATCACGATTATTTTGAGAAGGACAAAAGGGCATTATGTCATTTCATAGGGTGTCCATGTCGCCAGTTGTCCTTGTATCTCTTTAATTTCAGGTGATGAATTATTGAGGGGAAAAAAATTTTTTTTGAACAAAACATTTTTAAGTGATTTAATTATAGAAACTATCTTTCTTTGGGCTATAAAAGTATATACCATAGCAATTTTTATGTTTTAAGGTATAAGTTTTTTCCTTTAATTCTGCTTACCACTTCATGAAAAAATATCAATAAATTTATTGATTGTAATATAAAGAGTTTGTGTGTATCTGTACAGTTGAAGAAACAAGTTACTTTTGAGAGAAATGATGGTGGTGGTAAATTATTCTTAGAATATTGACTGTTGGGGCAATTGTCTCATAAATCTGCAAACTTAGAATTATTCTATATATTTATGCCATAAAAATTAAAGGATACGTTCTCTTTGAAAGAGTTCAGACTAAAAGAGATGATTTTTGTCTACTTGAGGGTTTTCATTTGTTTTTGTTTTGGTCTGTGGTTTGTCAGACTATTGAAGTGTGCTTAGACACAGTGTGTGTATCACAAAAATATCGTGATAAAGAGTAAGCAAATTTGACTATGATGAACATCAGAAAATAAATTTGCATTAGAAATTGAAAATGAATTAAGCTTTTATTTGAGGTCATTGATGCACTATTGTAGTATGGAATTTTGAGTCTCACATAGACACATATAGCAATAAATGCCTGGGTTATTTATGTAAATACAGTTATCCACTTTGCTGAGTGTGTGGTGTAAGGGGATGTTTAATGCCTCTTGATTTTAATTTTCCATTTGACTATACCATGATATACCTTTGATTGTCCAGTTCAAATGTTCATGTCACTGAGCATTAGGTCACTAGCATCAAATTATTAGTGAATTAATATATGTATAGATTGAATATTTATTTTAGCAGCTCTAAAAAATGCTAAGAACACTTGCTGGGGGAATTATATTTTCTAATAGTTGTATTGATACAGACATCTGTTCCTCACTAGTATTTTTAAAAGACTGTTTTGTTCCCCACGACACTAAGGAAAGCAGACACTCCCCCTCCCCCCACAGCTTCTATTATGAATCTGGTGAAGGCTTCCAGAGCATATCAATTTTCTCTTCAGCAGTTCATACACGCTTTGTTTCACGTCACTGACTGCAAACCCTACAGTGTCACAGCACTTACCCATCTTCCTCAACACGAGTCCTGTTCCCACTCCTCTCCTAACCCATCTCCTCTGAACTTTGTCCTTAGGTAAATAAAGGCTGCCCTTTTCACCTCCAGCGGTTGATTATTCTAAGGTGTGTGTACTGTCCTATTATTAGGGCTCCCTTTGTAGGTGTCATTTGGCACAACATGGAGCCATGGGGGTGGGCGAGTTCATTTTCAGACCTAAAGTATAATGAGGGCCCATAGTCTTGGGGTTCCTTCCACCAGTAAGCCGGATCTGTTATGATTTTGAGTTTGGGGAAACCAACCATCTTGCTTTCACTAGTGGCCATCAAAATAATACATCCTTACTGAAAGTAAGTAAATACAAGGTGTTAGCAGTTTGCTAAACTAATTTTCATAGTAATTAAGTGAAATTACCTTTAAAATAAGTTGCAGCCTAAGTAGTATTTTTTTCAACATTGTGTTTCCAAAAGAGAGGGATTCGTGTATTCTTAGACCTTGAGTAAGTAGTGTACATGACAAGCAGAGGAAACAGAAGGTTAATGTCAAAGAGGTTAGATGTCTAAGATACAATAAGAAGTAAGTGTGACATAAATTATTGTGAAGTATGTGGGAAGGCATAAGAAGAACCAGTGGTTAGGAAAGAAGTGTGAAAAATAATCCCATAGTATCATTAAAAATGGTCATTTTACATCAACTGGTTTTAAAATTACGAAGTGCCTCGGCACACTACCTCAAGCAGAGGGAGGGCCTCCTCTTAAATATAAAGATCTCAGAATGTTTTTAGAAAATAAGTCTTCATCAGTACGATATCCAGAAAAAAGATGACGGAATCCTGGCTGTTCCTAACTGTCGTCGGTGCAGGTTGTCCTTTGTTGTGTGGTCTTTGCCAAAAGCACAGGCATGTTTGCAGTGAGCAATTTCACCGGAGACGTCAGACTCCAAGCCAAATCAGAGCTGCCCTGATAATCTCCACTTTCACCCCATCTGCAGGTCTGCTGGTCCACATTGCACTTTTTCTTTGGGGAAATGCATGCTGTAGAATGTGTATAATCGTGCCAAACATTTTTAATCTGAGAAAATGCTGGAGCAGTCACTGCTGAAAAAAACATTCAAAGAAGTGGTTTGGGCTGGTAACCCTTACCGCCACATCCCTCTCGTATGAAGACCGAAACATCTGAATAAGACTCACAGTGTTGTTTTCGTTGGACTCTCGTCCACTTGTCACTTCTAAGAAGACTAGAAATCTAAACTCAAGAAATCCTCAAAGTGGATTGGAGGCGGCGGGGCTGGAGCTGGGATAGTGGAAACATCTGATCTGGAAATAAAAACTGGTAATATAATAATGTCCCTTGTTTTACTTTAGAGTGTAAATCAGCTTTTAAAATGTCTGTGGTTTATAAAAGTGCAGCCCATATATTGCGTCAGGTTGTTTTAGGCACAAAGCAAGCTGTGAACAGAAGGTACGAGGACCGACAGACGTGGCTTCGGGGGTGATGATAGGAACCTCAGCACACATTACACAGGAGGCAGCTAGACATTGGCAGCTGCTAGCATAAGATAGAGTGATCATGAGTAAGGCAAGTCAATTCTGACTCCTTAGCAACCCTTTAGGACCGGATAGAACTGCTCCTGTGCGTTTTCCAGACTAACTCCGCAGGAAAAGGGAGCCTCGTCTTTGCACCTTGGAGCTGGTTGGTGTTTTCAAAACTGCTCGCCTTGTGGTTAGCCGCCCCAAACAACCACCAAGCCACTGGGCTGAAATCCAAAACAGGAGTCTGGGAACAGCTTGCTCGTTTATACATTTGTTTGTCTGGAAGAATCAATCAAATTCTTTTTGTTTGGGATACGTTTCTTCCCAAGTGGGGTGTGTGTATTTTAAAGTGATACAAACATCAAAGTATGGCTTTGGGAGGTATCCACTGTGCCCTACGAATTGTCATCAACAGTTCTGTCGGATGCAGCCTTAGTGGACCCTGGGTTCTTCACTCTGGAGGACAAAAAATGTGTTTGAAGAGAGTGGTGTCGTCGGTGCTTAAAAATTATCAAGTGTTGATTTAGTTAGAGGAGTTTCTGAGGCTTAAAACTCTTTCTTTAGAAAGAACATCTATTAATACAGTTTCTAGCCATGAGGGCTAAGGTCTAGAGGTCAAGCCTTAGGAATGACAGAGGAAGGGGATTTAGGGCTAACAGGTGGTCTCCAGACATACTGGCTGAAAGAGTTCACAGCTACAGTGTCTCGTGTGGGTGTTGCTGCGCTCCCTCCTCTGAGCTCTCTGGAACTCTTGAGTTCTGCTGATGGCCATAAGAAGTGACTTTAGCGAGACCTTCAGGAGACTAGCCCGCCTTTTTTATTGGTTCCCCAAGGCGCTGACCTGCTCCAAGAACCGGAAAGCCACGTTGTTCTGGCACCAAGGTGGAGGTAAGTTACCTCAGGCTAATACGTTGTTTCACATGTTTTCGAGGACTCAGGTGGGCCTTCAAAGGAGAGGAAAGAGAACACTTGAAATTTGAGAAGATTAAAAAACTCTTTAAAATGATCTTTAGGGAAAAGCAGGATAAACTAAAAAGCAATTAGAGGGTGAGGTATTAAAAGCAATGAACATTTCTTAGCCAATTGTATGCCTTTTAGGCATTCACATTCAGAAAGGGTTTCCAGAGCAAAATGGAGATGGTTTCCCTTGGCAAAAAGCCTGTGAAGGAAGTTCTTCTTTTAAGTAAATGTTTGTTTATTTGTGATGCTAAAACACTTTAAGCAGAAAAGGGCTTGTAAACGGCCCGTTGACCTACTTCTGTTTATGGGGATCAGTATATGTGGTGTGTTTTAGTCCGGTATTTCTTGAGGTGGGACGTGCTTTCAATACCCCTGCCTAGAAAATGCCTTTATCCCTGTCTGCTGGCTGCTCCTGTCTAAAAGACCAGAGGTGGTCAATGCCCTCTCCAAGCCTAGCTTACGACGCATTTCAGCAGCCCGTTCTCTCCTTCCTGCTACGCAGCAGCAGACTGTGGACGTAGCATCGAGACTAACTGTTTCATCTTGTGACTGAATGGACCTCCTAATTATGCATCATGCCCGTGTAACTCAGCATCTCACCTAAGTGTCTAATACTTACCCACTGTCTGGCCGGTCACCGCACATATCTGATCATTTGATAGACTAGAGTAGCTGATAGTTTTATCACGGATAAAACTAGAGTAGCTGATGTGTGGGTTACCGAGGACATGCAGCCACACTTCAGAGACGTGTGTTCAGTTCCAGAATGCTGCGATAGAGGGAAGATCACCAAAAAGTGAATGTTTTGGCTTCCAAGGACATATGAAAGTTTTATTTGCATTATGTTGTGATCTCGTAAGGGTGCTAACGGTACCATTGGGAAAACATCAGAAATTCTCAGAATTACAAAAAGGTGACACAGACAACGTGGACACATGCTGTTGCCAAACGGGTACCAACAAATTTGCTAACAGGGTTGCCACAAACCTTCTCTTTGTAAAACACCACTCTTCAAAACCTACTAAAATGAGGTGTGTATCTGTCGAGTTAGGACATTTCTAAAACCAGTCATCTGTTTTCCCCTATTTTAATATTTTCTTTCATAAAAAATATTCAAATTATGAAGAACTTAGACGTTGGCCTGTTAAAAGTTCTCTGTTTGTATATGTCCATCCTCAGCTATGAAATAGCACAACTTGGGGTGTTAGAAAGCCATCTCCAGACTTCCCCCATCAAGTGAAACACCTAAGCCCCCAAAATGATGACAGACAGAGCCCCAGCTTTACCCCAAATCACCTCGCTCTTGAGGCAGTGCTTGCTTGCTTTCTCACCCCACAGTGCTCTGATGGGGGAACTTCAGAGAAGGGGAGCATATGAATTCTCACTCCATGCCTTACCCAGGGCCTTCATCAGTAGACTAGTCATCAGCCCCTAGACCTATGAAGTTTGGTCATTTGTTTTTCCATAATGAAGCTTGCTAGTCTTCTAAGTTTGGCAATTCATGGTTTGTTTCCAATCATCTCTTTATTTTATCCTATAACTTGAAGTTGTTGGTTTTTGAAATGTTACCCCCTTCTTATCATATTGAGGCATATGTCTTTCAGGATTCCATCGATTTTCCTCTCTGATGTGTAGCAGGGTTTTTTATGGTAAGAAGTGCACTGTTTGCTTTACCGAATTGATTAATGAAGATAGCCATATGCAGGTTTGAGTTAGATAAGTTAAATGGATAAATCAACTCTTAGAAATCTGCTTACCCTCAGGATCCTTGCTACAGAGTTCTTTGTTACTCTATGGTAGCCATAGAAGAGCGCTCTTAACTGGGATTAAGCCCTTTCTGTCATCCATGTATAGCCAAGTGTCACCGAAAAGTTGACACAGAAATGTACCGAGGGCTCCTGTGTACCTCCATCCCAGGAGGGCTCCTGTGTACCTCCATCCCAGGCAACTGCCTTTTAAAGTTGAACTCATCTCAAAGCAAGACCAGTGGTTGATGTTTACTACTAATTAGACTCCCAGATACCCTTGTCACCCTAACTAACACAACTTCAGCTCAGTCTTGGTCATTTCCTCTCTGTCTCCACGACGCGGACCTTGTGGTGGTGGTGGTGGTGGGTTTAGGTGCTGTTGAGCTGGTTCCAACTCAGATCAAGCACCCATTGCGCTTTCCTCCCAATTGTATGTCGAGCCCGTTACCTTAGAAGACAATAATTTACCCCAAGGTGTGACTTTGGAAAAAACTCACAAATCTCAATTCAGCATACATTTTAAACACCTCACTAATCTAGGATCTTGAAGAGAAAGAATAGGGAAGAGTATATAAGCGAACTTCAAAAAGTTCATGGACAAATGAAATGAAAAGATCATGGAAATAAATAAAAGATCATGGAATTTTCCCATGAATGGTTTGAAACCTCCTTGTAGGAGATAATCCACATTCTGTGCCTGGAGATAGTTTGAGGCTCGTTGAAGCATCCTGACTGTATATCAAAAGCCAGAGTTCCACACTTTGTAGTCTGGTGGGATGAGCAAGGGACTTTAGCATCGGCCCGAGAGCCCTGTGACGAGGCCCACACGTAAGCCTGCCTGACTCGAGTGTTCTCAGCGGTAATGCATGGGGATTGGATTAGATCTTCGAGGGTCCTTGCAGCTTGAGCACTCTGATGAGAAGAGTCAAAAGGAGAACAGTCTCTGGATGCTAACTAGCCGCTCAGCCATCCACAGAGACGGCAGCCATGGTTCATTGTCCTCACATCGCAGAGGTGATGCGAAGCCCTGCCTGTCGTTGTCTGCTATTGGGTGCTGTCAGGCCTCCAACTCATAACGCCCCTCTGGACAAGAGAATAAGACACTGCCCAGCCAGGCCCATCCTCACGACCCTTCCTACCTCGGAGTTACTGCTGTAGCCACTGTCCGTTCATCTCAGTGAGGGTCTTCCTCGTTTTAAAAGCTGACCTTTACCAAGCATGATGCTTTTTACGATGTTTTTCTCTGGGCACAGGTCCCTCTTGATACCATGTCCACAGTATGTGGGACAAAGTCTTGCCATTCTCACTTCTGAAGAGCATCCGGATTATACTTCTTTCAAGACAGATGTGTGTGTGTTTGTTCTCTGGCAGTCCATGCTGTATTTAATATTCTCCGTCAGCACAGTGTTCTGTAAGGCACTCTTACTCATCGCCCAGCTTTCATGTGCATAGGAGGGCATTGAAAATAGCCTGGCCTGGGTCCAGGGCACCTGAGTCCTCAAGGAGACATCTCTGCATGTTAACACCTGACAAGAGGTCTTCTGTAGTAGATTTTCCCAAGACAGTGTGCCCTTTGCTTGATTGTGGACCGAAACCCTGTTTAAGGATCTTAACATCCCAAATTCATGCATGTCGTTTTAAAAACAAATATGAACTCTAAACTCTCTAAATGTAGGCTGAGCCCTCAACTTTAGACTCCTATAAATCTAAATTGGCTGCAATTCATCTGTGATTTGGCCCAACGTGCTTAGAAGTTTCTAGCAATCATGCTAGTTGCTTAATCCAGTTCACAACGTTCACAGCCCAGCCTCGATTCATTTTCCAGATCATTACTAATCTCAAACACTTATTTCCAGGACACCTCCTTTGAGACATTAGCCTATCCGATTACTGTCCAAAACAATTTTTAACTGTTTTTAATCATGGCTCATAACACAACTAAACCCTCTCTGTCTGTCTCTGTCTCTCTTGGGAGAATCAGAAAATCGAGCTTGAAGACCTAGCATTTGTGGCTCTGGGAAGGGAATATCAGGTAGACTCTTGTACACTGGCTCTTCTCCTCGACTCCTTCCTGCCCCAGATGTAATAGTTTAACCAGCAGTGAGATTTGATAACTGACTGAGAGCAGGTGTGTGCACGTCTGAAGCACACAGAAAACCCCCTCCCGTGGAGAAGACAATGGAGGGAGAGAAGCTCACTGCACAGCAGCATCCCAAACTTGTTCGAGGGCAGGTCTGACCGCAAACTGCCACTCGAGCCATCTGCAGCTTTGTTGGTACAGGTATGTGGCTCTGAAGTAAAATGGAACGTTTTTAAAGGATATTATTCAGATAATGGCCATTTTGTTTGTTTGTAGACATGTATTTATGGCTCTTGAGCATTTTTAAATTGTTGTGAGGGACAAGACTGGCTCTTCCATCTCAAAAGTTTGCCGATCCCTATCTTAGAGCACTGCTTCTTAAACTGTGGGACCTGTAACTGAGTGTGGTAGTTGAGAAAAATTTGACAACGGTAAAAGGTTTCTGAAATGCGCAACAACCCACCACAAACTCACAATCAAGCACTCGGTGGATCCACAGTGTCCCGGTAGCGCTTGCCCAGGTTGCAAATGTCTTGGGTGAAAAGGGGCTGAGAGTGGAAACGTGTATGCAACCCCTGTTTCAGGACACCCCTCAAGGGGAGGAGCCCTTGTGGCGACACGCCCCTCAGAAGAAGAAGCATCGGCAGGGGTGGAGGGTGAACACTCCACTGTCTTCCTCATGGGCAAGTGAGCCCCAACCTCCTGATAGAATGTGCAGCCACGGGAGGTCCACGGACAAGACGACATTACTTTCGATGAGGCCTACCTGTACTTGGTGGCTTATAGGACAAGCTCTGACTCAGAAGTAAGAAGCAGCAAGCTTTAAACAAGTGTGTAACTATCACCAGGGGGGAAAAAAGCCAACCATCTAGCCCCTGCAGGAGCAAGAACATACCATAGCTTGGGTCAGGCACACGGAGGAAAAGACATGGGCCATGAGTGACTTCTTCCATTTTCAGTAGGGAGAAGAATCCACCTCCGCGCCAGGCAGTGAGCAGAAACGCTTCCACCCTCCATCCTCTACCCCCTCCCGACGGTGCCTCTGCTGCTTCTCTGGGTTTGATAACTCAGTGCAATGGCCATGGAGAACTCACAGACAATAGTAATGATTATGGAGGATTGTTAAGGAAGTAAGTAGGTTACAAAATGGTAAGGATGCAGTTCTTTTGTTTACAAAGTCTCTTCTCTACCATGCTGGCAGGCATATCTGCCTCTGACCCTTATCCTCGCCGCCAAGTGGGCCTGTGGGTTAGGAAGGCCACTCGGCGCTCTGCCTCAGGGCAGTCTCACCACTGCTCCTCCACTCTGTCGCATGGTCTCAGTGCTGTGGCCTCTGCTGCCTCCACGGACATCAGACAGGGATCTTTCATGGACTCCACTGATGGCTGTCCTTTCTTGATGGTCATGGGTTTCCTCTCCCTGCCTCTGAGATGGCTCTCTTATGCCCAGTGGAATGGCAAAACTTGCCAATTGCCTGTTGGTGGTTCCCGCTCCCTATTTGCATGGTCCTACCCAATCATTGGGTGGGAGTCACAAAGACAAACTAGAAGAGCCACAGTCATTTCATTATACCACACGCACCTTACTCTGCAAAGTGACACCTTTGCTTTTTACGCTTTAAAGAGATCTTTTGCTGCAGATTTGTCCAATACAACAAGTGTGTTAATTTCTTGATGACGGCTTCCATGGGCATTGATTGTAGAGCCACGGATCTTTACAGATGGTTTCAATCATAACTTAGGCCCTGGACAATGTTGTCAAGCCATACTTTTTAAACACCACTGTTTATAAAGCAGAGTCGTGGCGGTGCATTCAGCTGTGACTCCATAGATCAGCAGTTCAAACTCATCACCAGTTCCACTGAAGGAAAATGAGAGTTGCAGTTTGGCAACTCACAGGGACAGTTCTACCCTGTCCTACGGGGCCACTAGGTAGCCGCATTGACTTGATGGCGTGAGTTTTATTTAGTAATTCCTAAAGTATGAAAGCAAAGGAGTACCTATAATTAATAAAGTTTTTTCTTCAGCCTCGTCTACTTCATTTTGCTATTTTCACTTGAAAGCCAAAATTAGCTTGGATTTGGAACGTAAAACATGGATTCATCAGAGTGGAAAGGTAGGAAACGAGCCCTGGTCATCTCGCGGTTGCACGCTGGTCTGTGATTTATATGGTCAACACTTCGGGACCACCGTCAGCTCCTCTGGAGAAAGACGGCTTTCTACTTTGGGGAACCGTTACAGTCTGGGAAATTCACAGGGGGTCACTATAGGAGTCAGCACTGACTCAATGGCAGTGGATTTGGGGGGAATGTTTCTCTCGCGGACACGATGAAGCAGCTGTGAAATGTCAAAAGGATCCCCTGAGAAACTGGTCTCTTAGAGCCATGCATTGTGAGAAACTGCTGTGGAACCGTATCCGTGAGAATTGCCTGGAAAGCCTACGTCTTTTTGATACACAGAGGTGCAGAACTTCAGGGAAGAATTTTCTAAATAAATGATACTCCGTATTGATGGTTTCCAAGGAAACAGATGTTTAAATCCACTGTGTAGTCCACGCCTGAGGTTGAACTCAACTCCCCCCCCCCCCCAAATCATACATTAGCCATCTTTCCTTCGGTGAGACACATCCCAGGATTTGTTGCATCGGCAGGCTCCAGGATTGTTCTGGTGGTTGGAGATGATTGGACTAGGACAAGTGTAAGTTCAGGGGAGACCCTGGCTACTGCAGACTGGGACCCTGGTCTTGTACTCATTTGAGGTCCCTTAAGTTTCACCTCTTTGAGGCCTCTTTATATTCAACTCCATAGATCTTACACTGAATATGGACTGAAAATCTCCCAGTCGTTCCGTACCGGATTTATTATTTGCCTCTTGAGATTTGGGCGTTCTTGTCAGACATTTATGACCTCTGGTAGGATTTGGCTTTAACATCTCCTGTCTTCTGTCTTTTCTCATCCACTCTCTTGTATGAAGAACTTCCGTCAGTCTTCTCTGTGTAAGAGAAATGGGCTTTGGGAGGAAATTTCCCCCCCCCTAAATCCACCTACCGGGAGGCTACTGACTTTTGGGATAAGCAGCTGGGTCAGCATCACTTTAGGATTGCGGGCTGAAGACATTACAAAGCAGCATCTTTACTTTTGACCAAGCATTTGTCTATTTCTCATAGGTTTGTCTATTTGGGCAACTTCCTATCATGACTTCAGTAAGACCAACTCAGAACTATAGTGGTCAATTTTGGAAAGTTTGATATGAATAAAATTGCTCATTAAAAAGGTGTCTTACATCCCTCACAGAAAGACCACAAAGAAGGAATGATTCAACCAGGGTGCAGTATAGCACTGATGAAACACATTATTCCTCTAGTTCCTAAATGCTTCCTCCCACCCGTGCAACACCCCACTATCATGACCCAGATCTACTTTACAAATCTGGCTAGACCAGAGTACTCACATTGGTACAGATAGAGCTCTCGACACACAGAATCCAGGACAGACAAACCCCTCAGGAACAGCAGTTGGAGTAGTGATAGGATGAAGGTACGGGGGTAGGGGGCGGGGGGTGGGAGAGGGAGAAAGGGGGAACTGATCACAAAGTTAGATATATAGCTCCCCACACACAGGGGAAAGAATAATAGAAATGTGGATGAAGAGAGACAATGGAGGATGTAAGATACAAAATAACAATACATAATTGATCAAGGATTCATGAGGATGGGAGGGGGGAGGGAGAGGGAAGAGACGCTGATACCAAAGGCTCAAGTAAAAAGAACATGTTTTGAAAATGATGATGGCAACATATGTACAAGGATGCTTAATTGCAATTGAATGATGGATTGTTCTAAGATCTGTAAGAGCCCTCCACAACATGATTAATAAAAAGGGGGGCAAAGGTGTCTTAAAAGAGGTGAGAATTTATTGATTTTCTCTGTTTAAAGAAGCGATAACTATTTGACATTAAAGACTCCTATTATTTGCTTCCATGTTTACTGGGTTTTTAATCGCGTGGCTTGGTGATATTGTCAAGGGTCTGCACTACTTTTTAAACCATCTGGAAGGATTCGGTGTTCTGTTAAAATTGGATCACCCGTGGAAACAGACTAGATGGCACCTAACAACAAAGAAAACCATGAAAACAAGATGTTTTCCACTTATTCACGAGTCTCTACCTAACTCTGACTCCTCCCATATTTTCCAATATCCTCTCCATCCAAAGCTAAGCCCGCCTCCCACATTCACAGCCTCACCAGTAACCCATGGGTGGGCGGTGGGGTGGGGTAACTCACAAAACTCATTGCTGTAGAGTGGATTCTGACTCCTAGTGACCAAAGGACAGATAGAACTGTCCCTGTGGATTTGCAAGACGGTCACCCTGTATGGAGAGCCCTAGGCTCTCCTCCGATACGGAGCGGTTGCTTTGTAGGCGGAGTGGAACCTTTATTCCTGGAATCTTCTTTGCCTTTTTCTTGTGCGGGATCACAGGCTACCTGAAACCTCGTTGCTCTCATCCTGTGTTTGCTCCCTTACTTTCATGGAGCACGGCGCCTAGTTGCTTTCTGGGAAAAGAGTTGCTTTCTGAAAGGCATCTCATAATTTTGGAAATGTCCCAGTGAAGTGTTTTCAAATGACCTTCTAAACCATATTTATTTAACCAGGACCTCTGTGGACCCTTTCAGATCAGAAATGCCTGTCTTTCAGTTCTGGGAATTTTCTTTCTTTCTTTATTGAAAAATCACTTTACTGGGGGCTCTTACAGCTCTTATCACAGTCCACACATCCGTTGGGTGAAGCACACTTGTACATATGATGCCCTCATGTCTTCTTCCTTCCCCTAAGCCCCAGTGCTGGCCTCTGAAGTGCATTCTTCTGAGACCATCATGCTTTTCGAAGCATTTTCTTTCTACTTGAGCCCTTGGTATCGGCTCCTCATTGTCCCCTCCCAGTAGTCATTTCCGTATCTTCTTGTCCTGAACCGTGTCTGAGCAGCTGACGGTGGACTCCAGGAGAGAAACATGCTTTGCTCCCACGTCCCAGAACCAAACAAGTTGTAGCCAATTTTCGATGAACTCAGCTAAGAAACTGTAGTGACCAGAATAACTACTTTGTTGATTTGGAAACCCTTAATTCAGTAATTACTTGAGAAAAACAAAAGAATCAGGTAATAAAAGGATGGAAAAGCATGACCATTAAGACGTAGTTCATTGTAACCTCTTCTGACTCATGGCGTCTAGGCTGGGCTGCTACTTGCTTTGGGAAGTGCTCTGTGGAGTTGGTTAAATCATTTCAGAAAGAACATAGTGAGAAGGTGGAACTGCTTTGGAGAGCAAACTTTTTCTAATCTAAGTACTTGATTAAATTCATTTTCACTAGGACCTAAGTATAAAATAATGCTAAATATACAAATAACACCCAGGGTTTTAATTAAAGAGGACTGATTGATGTCTTACCTGCTTTTAAAAGTTGCTCATCTGGAAATTGGTTCTAGCCATCGAATGTATAATATGTGTATAGAAGAAATGAAAACATTTTAACATTTCATGGTAAATTATATATGCCTTGAGTACTCAAAATATCACGAGTAGATGGCTTTAACCAATAAAATATATTATAGTTTAGGAAGCTAGAAGTCCAAACTCAGATCCCTGGCCAAGGGGAAGATTTGGTCTTGGTGTTGGCTCTGGAAGAGGGCCTTTGTCTCCTCAGCATCTGCTTCCTATTTCCGTGGTGCGCTCCACGTGTATTGACCTCTCTCCTCCACTGGTGTAAGGTGCCCTCAAGTCAGCTCTGACCCATAGCGACCTTGTGAACAACAGAACATAGCGCCGCATGGTCCTGAGCCAGCCTCACATTGTCCCTGTGCCTGAGCCCATTGATGCGGCTGCTGTGACAATCCACCTCATCAAGGACCTTCCTCTTTTTCGCTGCCCCTCCACGTCACCGATCATGATGTCCTTCTCAGGGACTGGTCTTTCCTGACACTATGTCTAAAGTGTGTAAGACCAAGTCTTACCATCCTTGCCTCTACGGAGCATTCCGACCTTACTTCTTCCAAGACAGATTGGTTTGTTCTTTGAACATCAGTTCTCCTCTGCGAGCTTGTTTCCTCTCCTTTTACCTCTCAAACGTTTAGAGAGTTAGGGAAGCAGGAGGGCTGGGGGCAGGAAACACAGAGTAAGGGGGATAATCAGTGGTACGCTGCGGGGATGGTGAGTTGATTCAGAATGTGTATGACTTTTTTAAAAAGTGTATATGAATTGTTGAACATAAAACTATGACCTGCTCTGTAAACCTTCCCCTAATTCACAATAAAATGCTTGTTTGGTTTTTTTTTCTAAAGAGTGTTTACTTCAGCAGCACATATACTAAAATTAAAACGATACAGAGAAGATTGGCCTGGCCCCTACGCAAGGGTGACACGCAAATTCGTGAAGCGTTCCATATTTTTTTAAAAAGAGAGAGATTGGCTCCAGAAACACTTTAGAGTAATCTTGCCCATACTATGATAAAGATAACTCATCCCCAAGTGGCATAGAGGCCATGATTGACAACATACATTTTGGGGGGACTTAGTTGAGTCCCCAACAGTATGTAAGCAAACTTTGCCATTTTAAACATTTTAGGTGTACAATTCTGCGACATTAATTCCAACCCCAATATTGTACAACCATCACCCCTATCATTACCGCAAACAGAAACTCTGTACTCTTTCAGCAAAAGTCCTCCTCCTTCCCCCTCCCCAGTCACTGATGACCACACATCTCCTCGGGTTGCTGGGACTTCAAACTGTAACAACAACAACAACTAGCTGTCATCAAGTCAATTCCAACTATGGTGGCCCCGTAGGGCTGGGTAGAACAGCCAGACTAATTCTTTACGGAAGTAGAAAGCATCATCTTTCTTCCTCAGCAAGGCTGGTGGCTTTGAACTGCTAACCTTGTCTATTGCACATAGCCTAATTCGCAACCACTACGTCACTGAGCTACAGTGAACGTTATGAGAGCCAGAACTTGCCAGAATGACCTTGTTTTTCTGGAGCTTGAAAATTTTTTGTCATTGGCAGGGTGTAGTCTTAGCACATTTGTGTCGCTTTCTGTTAAGAAGTCTACCTCATAAACACCCAGAAAATGTTTCAGTTGTATAGGACTAGAAAGTAAACTATTTTTAAATGATTTGCATGTTATTCAAAGTTTACATGCATATACTGTTCAAACAAAGGGATAAAATCCGTGTTTGTATTTCTTGGAACTACCCCCAGCTTTTGCACATATGCCTCCTTGTATCCGACACCAACAGTATTTGATTCTGTCCATGTCTCGCAGGATCTAGCTCTCAGAGAATATTTATTAGGCTGAAGTCATTATTATTAGGGGAAAATAAATTTACGCTTTCCTTCTTTGCCAGGTTTTCACATTCTCCCAGTTCCAGCTGTCACAAGTTTTACTATCTAGGACAGTGGTTCTCAACCTTCCTAATGCCACGACCCTTTCAAACAGTTCCTCATGTGGTGGTGACCCCCAACCATCAAATTATTTTCGTTGCTACTTCATCACTGTAGTCTTGCAACTGTTATGAATCGGGCGACCCCTGTGAAAGGGTCATTCACGACCCACAGGTTGAGAACCACTGATCTAGACTATAATGAAAGCATATGCATTACTTGTCCTTTGTGCCTGATTTCTTTCATATAGCTTGTTTCGGGATTCATCCATGTTGTCGCATGTATAGCCCTACCTTGGAGAAGTTGTGGGTTCAGTTCCAGAGCACTACAGTAAAGCAAATATCAAAATTAAAGTGAGTCACACAAATTTTTTCAGTTCTACAGTTTTAAACCACAAAAGTGATGTTTATACTTTTTACAGTAGTCTATTAAAGAGCTCTGGTGGTATAGTGACTACGTTTGCAGCTGCAATCTGCAAGATCAACAGTTCAAAATCACCAGCCTCACTGCGGGAGAAAGATGAGGCTTTCTGCTCCCATAAAGAGTCTCAAATTCACCTGGGCAGTTCTACCGTGTCCTACACGGTCACTATGAGTCACTCAATGACAGTGTGCTTCCGTTTGGTTTTGGTCTTGGTAATCTGTTAAGTGTGCCAATAGACTTTTAAAAGGTTTTAAATACAAAGGGACTTCAAAAAGTCCATTGAAAATTGTACTCAAAATGAAAAAGTCTAAATAAAAGGCAGAAACTTTATTTTTTCAATACAAGATACATCAAAGTCAATATACTTTCGTAAGTGATGATACCAATCATTTAGTCCATCCCCAAAGAACTGAGGGTCCTGGGAATTTAGCTATGTCAATACAGTCTTATTGACTTTATTTACCAAATGAATTACTTACACACACAAAAAGATTTTTTTAAGTTTAAAAAACACAAAGAAGTCAGGACCCAAATCAGGACTATAGAGTAGGTGCCCCATGATTTCCCACCAAGACGCTTGTGAAATTACCTTATTCAATCAGAGGCTTAGGATCATGCTTGTGGAGAAGGACACGCTGGTGAATCTATCCAAGGGCTTTTCTGCTAACATTTTGGCTAATATTCTAATAATTTTGGCTGTAAAGTAAATAGTATTGTTCTTTGGCCCCCCAGGAAGTCAACAAGCAAAACGTTTTCAGCATTTCCAAAAACTCGGCGTGTACTTTGCGCTTTACCAGTCTGCTTTGGCTGGGACGGGACCACCTCCGCCTCTTGGTAGTCATCGCGTGGTGCTTTGTCTTCAGGATTGCACCGGCCGACTCATGTCTTTATCTCCTCTTACAATTTTCCCAAGAAATGTTTTAGGATCATCATCCCACTTATTTAAAGCATCCAATGAAGGCCTGCTCTGATCTGCCGCTGACCGCGGCACAGTCCTTTGGGCACGCATCCAGCAGAAAGCTTGCTCCACTGCACTTTTTCAGTTAGAATTGTGTAAGCTCCACCAGTTGAGATGTCTGTGCGTTTCGTCATAGTTCTTTCTGTTCTTTTCAGCTAGGGCACAAACAAGACTTTATTTCCCTCTGAATATTGATGTCAATGATTAACCATTTGGGCCCTCATCTTCTTGTCCCTTCTTCAAAGGAGTTAACCATTTGTAAACTGTTGCTTTCTTTGGGGAATTGTCCTCATCAACTTTTCAAAAAGCATCAATGATTTCACCATTCTTCCACCCAAGCGTCACCATCAATTTGATGCTTATTCTTGCTTCATTTTGAGAATTGAAGAATTAATAGTGCTCTTGTACGAGATCTTTTCAAACTGATGTCTTACCCTGCTGAGTGCCTCAAGGTAGATCTTGTTCAGACATGTTGTAAAAAGCTAGTGTATTTTAAAAATTTTTAATTCATGCATAACTTTTTTCATAATACAAAGTTTCCCTGAATTTTTGAAGACCCCTAGTATTGTGGAAATCATCCGTGTGTGACATGGAAACATGAAGAGAGCACAGGCGCTTGGGAAAATGGTGCCAACAGACTTGCTCGACACCAGGTCGGCCATCCACCTGTAATTTGTTATTTAAAAGTAATCTCTGCAATGCACAAAAAAAGCAGAGTACAATAAAATTAGATATGCCTGTACAGTAAAACCTGTGAAAACTGGAACCTGTGTCAGACAGACACTTGTTAGAGAAGGAAAATGAGATTATTTTCCACCAAAACAATTGGTCTGAAAAAAAGTGATAAGATTGTATTTGTCAAAAGGTAGAAATGTTTGTGATACCTGGAAACACACAAGACAGTCCGTCGAGTTTCAGCCGTCACGGGTTTCACATCATCCACCTGAAGTGCTTCGGAGCCTGACGGTGCTGGGGGGTAAGTAGTGGACTGCTCATTAAGGCTGATGGCTCAGAGAGAGATGGAGCTGACTACCTGTGAAGACTGACAGTCTTGGAAAGTCTAAGGGCCAGTCCTACCCTGTGCCACAGGGCCACTGTGAGTCTGAATCAACTGGATGACAACGAGTTTATTTGAATCTGTGCCTTCATTGTATTTCATTTCATTTTGGTGGAAACTAACTAGTCGAGTTGATGAATCATGTGGTAATTTTAAATTTAACTTTCGTTGAATCCGCCAAATTGTTTTCCACGGTAATTACACCATTTTACATTCCCACCAAGTTTTGGACTTCCCCACATCTTTACCAGCACTTGTTATTTTCTATTTGTTCTCTTCTTATTCGCAGGAGCCTTTCTAGTGGGCGTCCAGTGGCATTTCATTGTGGTTTTGACGTACGTTTCCCTAGTGCTGTGTGCTGGGGGCACCTTTCTATGTGCTTGTTGGTCATTTGTATATCTGGAGAGCAATGTCTTCAAGTCTTTTGCCCATCATTTAATAACTTTGTCTTTTTTATCTTGGGCTGTAGGGGCTCTTCATCCAATATTCTGGAAATTGAACCCTTATCAGATAAGTTATTTTGGAAAAAAAAAATGTTTACCTGTTCTTATAGGTTGTCTTTTCACTTTCATGATAATGGCATTTTTACACAATTTTTAATTTTTATGAAACCCAATTTATCCACATTTCCTTTGCAGTTTGTGCATTTTTTGGTCATATCTAAGATTTGGTTGCCAAAAACCCTTATATTTTCATCCAAGAGCTAATGGTTGAAATTCTTATATTTAAGTCACTTATTTTCAGTTAAGTTTTATATATGGTGTGAAGTAGAACTCCATTCTCCTGTGGGTGGAAAGCCAATTGCCCCAGCTCCCTTTGTTGAGACTATTAGTCGTTCCCTGTGGAGAGGATATGGTCCCCCTCCTCAAAAACCAATTGACCATAGATGTATAGGCCAATCTTAAAAATTGCTAATCATTCTTATTTTATTCATTCAGATTAATATTTTCCAAATCTACCTAACTGCTTTGGAAATGATTTAGGAATGGCTTTCAGGTTCATCTGCAGAAGGATGTTGAGTCTGGGCATCTCTACCAGTGTAGGAGTTCCCTGGCCTGAAAGGAGGCAGAGACTTGAGCCCCACCTGACCCGAGGACTGGAAGTAGTGCGGCTCCCCCAGTTGCCATTCCTAAGAGAAACCACGAGGCCCCCAAGCCCCTTACTTATGGTCATGTTCCATTTTGCCCTTGTGCCAGAATTAATACCAAAATGGACATATCAAAGGTGAAAGGAAGTTAAGTAATAGGACACTGTAAGAATGGCATAGGACCATTGTCTGATCTCTTCTGACTTCAGCAGAGGGAAGAAGAATCAAGTTCAACATTAGCCCACCCTTCAATCTCTTTGCCAGTTCTCACACCAGCTGTTCCTCCCACAACGTTCTCAACTTCTCTGAGTTCAATGATCCATTGAGTGACCACACAGAACTCACAGGCCATACTCACAATTATAGGATTAGTAGTTTGCATATCATTAAGGATCAGAAAATGTTCAGGACACAATTCTTTGGTCAAGATAGCTTCTTTTTAGTCATGCCCCAAGGTATGTCTCCCTCTGGTCCAGACACAGACCTCTTGGTCCCTGTCTTGCTTGGAGAACATCACAAAGCTCTTTCAGCACTGCCGCTAAATGCACAAGAGAACTCCACTCCTTCACAAGCCTTAGTCAAAGGTATGGGACTCCAGCTTCCCCAGCCGAGAACCTGGAGGCAACTCATTCTGCAAACGAGCCTACTCAAAGGCACTCAGCTTTCCTACTCTGGGCACCAGGAGTCGCTCGGTCTGTGCTCTTGGTAATATTGGCAGTGCCACTCCTATTGCCTATGCTGCCACCACTTCTCTGCTGTCACAACGCTCAGTCTCCTGGATCAAGAAGATTCGTGTACGGGAATCTCAGAGTCCGAGGGATGCAGTCCACTCCTGGCTCTTCTTTCCCGATGGTAGTGAGATTTCCCCTTCGCTGCTTCTAACACAGCTCACCTTGTACCCATGAGAATGACAACACTGACCAGTCCCCATGTTAGAGTTTTCACAATCACAATGAACCTTGTTAACATGCCCTCACAAACTGAATCATATAATCCTAATCGCATCTTCCCTCACCTTCGCTTACCCATCAGGTAAAGAGGAACTATACCCAATCCGCATGGTCCCACTTATCATTTGGTGGGAATTACAAGACTATGGCTCAAAGAGCCATCTCAAATAACTCAATGGACCACGGGAGCTAAGAAAGGCTCTTTCATAGAGTTCCTTTTTTAGGTGGGGATTAGTTTGGGTTTTTTTCGTAATTTTTTTATGTCTCTTCTTTTTTTTAAGATCATTTTATTGGGGGCTCTTAAAGCTCTTATAATAACAATCTGTGCATCAATTGTGCCAACCACATTTGTACATACGTTGCCATCATTATTTTCTAAACAGTTACATTCTATTTGAGCCCCTGGTATCAGCTCCTCTTTTTACCCTCCCTCCCGGCTCCCATCAGGTGGGGATTAGGATCCCAATCGCATTATGGTGCTTCTGTTATCTGTTACCACACTCCATACTGGTCTACATTGTTCTTAGAATATGGGCTCGCAGTGTAGGCGGTATACTAATGAGACCGATACTCTAAATGTAGGTCAATCCACCCAGGATAAAATACAAGCCAAAGACGACTTCTCCTTTTGAAAGCACTAACCTGTTATCTGAGGCTGGAACAAGACATGGGTAGGATCATGGGCATAAAGACAGAAGAAAGAAGTACAGTAATGTCTTCATTCTAAGTGTCTCTGTATTCGTTTTCAAAATTCCATCATGATCTTCATTGCCATATACTGAATGCCTACTATATGTCTATGAGGCTGTAAGTTTATTCTTCTTATCTGCCATTCCACTTTATTTTGAGTGATGAGCGGGTTTCGGGGGCTCATAGGTCTTAAATAGTTTGCCCAGGTCATTCATGCAAAAAGTAACACTGTCAGGGGAAGTGGATTTTCGTTTCAAGTACGTCTGAATTTGAACTCTCCACTAGCTTTCCGAACCCCCTCCAGTCCCTTCGCTGGCCCTCTTGCTGGTTTAGTTGACTCATCTCTACAGGAGAAGGGAGTCTGTGTGAGATGCTCCATTTCTGAAGCTCCGAAACCTTTAGTTTCTCCGCGAACAGCGCTTTAGAAGCAGCAAACTCTTTGGAACACCAGGAGGCATAAAAGTCAACGCGGTTAGAAATTAAATTTCCCCCTCATTGTCTGTGACATGGTTTTTCCAGACAGATCTGAAAAGTTCAACCGACATAGAATACCTTTGAAAACTTCCGAATGCTTCAGGGCGGATTGTCTCCAGGCTCAAAGCCATCCTTTCATTCCTTTGAGAACATAGACAATGAAAACAAACTGCAGGAGCTTCTGTTCTGCAGATGTCTCATCTATTATTGTAATCCCAGCTCCTGCTGGGGTCGGAAGGGGAGCTGGCAGGGAGGAGGCCTCAGTTTCTTTCCATCACCCAGTCAACGGCACAGCGCTGGCCCCATAGAAGCTGCCTGCTCAGTGCTGTTGACTAAGCAGGTGGTTAAGAATTTTTAATCCTTTGTTTGAGGAGCCTCTCCCTCCCACCCATCCCAGAGTGCACATGCAAAGCACCCACATGTGCATGCACACAGCACACGCCTCTTCAAGTCCCCGATCAAGAACACTTTTAGGCCAGTTGTAGATTTGAATGGTCCCTCTCAGCATACCTGCAAAGAGACTTGGGAATTTCTTGGTGATAATCGCTGTAAGAGTTGAGTGCCCGGAGTACCGACTCCAGAAACTAAGAGCCTAGGAACTGACGCTGCTACGTTCCAGAAAAGGTCCAAGAGGCACCACGTGTATATCGAGCTAATCCCGGTGCTCTGCTTCCCTGGGAAGACCTTCTTGTCTCACTGCGCCCGTGGCTGAGAAACCACGTGTGCTAAGCCAGGGAAACCGGGCTGCCTCTACGCCATCTAGGACAAGGAAGTTGCCAATGTTTCCCTGGAATTCCTTCTCGATTCCTTTGCTTAAAAGAATGACTTCCTTGCACAGACATCCTCTGAGCTTGTAAAACTGCCTCCCTCCCCCTTTCGTCTCCCACACTGCCATTGAGTCAATTCCTACGCACAGCAATTCTATGGGACAGAGCGGAATTGTCCTGTGGGTGCCTGAGATGGTCACTCTTTTTTTTTTTTTTCCAACTCAAGCAGAGAGAGATTTATTAAGGGAACAATAACAGGAGGGAGGCACATCTTCCTTAGAATAACCAGCCATCTGAGATTAAAAAGGCAGCCTTCCCCCCAGGACAAAGGTCAGAAGGGTTAGGGAAGAAGGAGTGGACAGGAGAGGAGGAAGTGGGATAAGTGCTGTTACCTGGTGGGAATTGTAATCAGTGAGGTGAAGCCCAGTGCGGATGGATTGTTGAATAGAATACTGATCTGCTCTGTAAGCCTTCACCCAAGTCACAATTTTAAAATGCTTGTTTGTTTTTTTAAAGAAAAAAACCCCCCAGAGTTTTAGTATTTCAGGTACATTGATACATGTCAGCTTAGCTTACCAAAAATGTTTTTGTTCTTATAACTACAGGGACGCTTTAGTTGAAAACTAATACATTTTGACAGGCGTAGAAAGCCTCGTTTTTCTCCTAGGAAGTGGTTGGTGGTTTCGACCTGCTGACCTTGAGGTTAGCCATCCAACAGGTAACCCAGTATGCTCCCAGGGCTCCTAGCATTCAGCAGGAGTTTATCAATTTGCACGTAATTGTAGTCCCTTCTAGACTTAGACCAAAGGCTGGACTCGAGGATGACTTCCGAAAGAAAACCAAAAAAGCAGCAGGGACAAATGATAAAGTGCTCGTCCTATCTTTGCCGGGTCTCCTGCCCACGCTCCGGCTCCTACACGGATCGGAGCCGTCACTGCGGGGAAGAACCGGGAAGCTGGATCCCACCCCCCCGGCACTGCTATCACTCGGTACTGCGGCCCAGGTTCTTGACCGCATCAGTACTCGACACAGTCGGGTTTCCACGCGAAATGTCCAGAACATTTTGCATCGGAGCTCAAATTAAACATCGGAATCCGACCCGACGCACGTGACTTTAGTAAACAAAAGCAGTTGATGCTTGGGTCATCCGATGTTAGTTGGCGTTGTTAGTACTCGTTTAAACCTTTTGCAGCTGTGTTCCAAGCGTTTTGCTATAATTTTCTTAGTTTTTGTGGCTTTTTGTACTGTTTTTAGATTAAAAAAAAACATGGGTCCTAAGAAATCGTTTTTTGAAAAGAATCGTCATGATAAGGAACCGGTTAACTATGTTATCGATATTGTTGATAATTTAGTAAAGCCTTTTAGAAAATAGTTAAGGAAACGCCAACAGCAGACCACATTAGACAGATAATTATTTTAGAGAAAGCCAGCTGGGTCCTAGTGAAAAAAGGCAAAGAAGGGGAAAAACAACTCCTGAAAAGCAGCTACCAGTTGGTTTTATGGAAGGGGATTCCCCTTCCAAACAACGACTCTCTCTCCATCCCTCCTCTCCACTTTCGAGTCCACAGATCCAGATCCACGCCCTCATCATTCTCAAGGTATGGGCCATACTATAGTTGTTGAAAGCTTTTTAATGTGTGTTTCTCATTTAAATTGCATTATTTGACTCTGAACTTACTTACTTTGAAATTTTCGTGTAATGTTAGGCAAGGTTAGGGTAAAAACTTGTTGGTTGAGATGGATCGATCCATTTTCAATTATTTCATATGGGAAAAATTGATTCGGAACTGGACGGCATCGCATCTCAGCGTTCTTTTTAGAACAGCTTAGCATCGAGGTTCAGGGTTCTACTGTAACTGGTCTACCTGCTCTCCAGCCCTTAGTCTGTCTTCCTTCCTTCTTCCTCTGAGCACCTCCCAGCACCTCTGAGTGAGGTTTCTAAAGTACACATCTGCTCCCTTCAATCCCAGGTCACTCTCCCTATTCGAGCTCCCTGATGGTTAGAGTTCTGTCTCTGCCTCCCTGCCCCTCAAGGCACAACCCCCTCGCAGAGGAACACCTGTGCTGTCCCCATGGGTGTGGCCAGACCTCGTGCAGGGGCCCAGAGGGGCTGCCCTCCTGTGGAGAGCTGCTGACTGACTTTTAAATTGTGGTAAACTAAGGTAGATAGATGATGATAGATA
>NW_022103898.1:68714622-68720536 GCF_000313985.2 Echinops telfairi | reverse complement strand
GATAGATAGATAGATAGATAGATAGATAGATGATAGTTGTGTTAGGCTGAGTAGACTAGAGAAACAAATTCAGAGACACTAATATATGTATAAGAAAGAGCTTTAGGAAAGGTTGGGGGAGAGAGGGGGAACCAATCACAATGATCAACATATAACACACACACACACCCCAGGGGAATGAACAACAGAAAGGTGGGTGAAGGGAGACAGGAGATGATGTAAGATATGAAAATAATAATAATTTATAATTTATCAAGGGTTCATGAGGGAGGAAGGGGAAGGAAGGGAAAAAATGAGGAGTTCATACCAAGGGCTCAAGCGGAAAGAAAATATTTTGAAAATGATGATGGCAACATATGTACAAAAGTGCTCGACACAACGGATGGATGTGTGGATTGTGATAAGAGCTGTAAGAGCCCCCAATAAAATGATTTAAAAAAAGAAAAAGAAAGTTTTATATCAGAGTAATTGCTTATCAAGAAAACATCCCAGCCCAGTCCAGATCAAGTAAGTAAGTCTGATATTAGCCCGTAAGCCCTATATTAGTCCTTAAATCTCTCTTCAGACTCACGCAGCCACATGCAGTGATGTAGAATGCAGGAAGATCACAGGTCCGTAGATGAAAAGTCTTGTGGATCTTTTGGTGGTGGAAGCATCACAGGGCTGGCGTAGGTCTCCACCACATGGCTTGTGCAGGTCTCAGAGTGGCTTCACATGGCTTGTCAACAGGAAGGTGAAGCAGAGAGAGAAAGGGCCTCTCGCAGGGCTCAGCCAATCTCCGTGTGGTTTGTCAACAGAAGAAGGCAGAGAGGGAAAGGAGGTGCCCAGAATCCTGGGGAGAAGGCCACAAGGAGGCATCATCACCTGATTGACAGGCTAGACTCCACCCCTCTACTTATTTATCAAACTGACATGAAAATATGTAACTCCCACAATTGTTGAGTGCAGTCAAGTCTATCCCAATCGATAGGTGTCCCTAAACGACACCTTAGAACTCCCACAAGGCTTTCTAGGCTGTCATCTTTTCTGGGGTCATTGTTATGTGCCATCAAGTCACCTTGGACCCATGGAGACCGTTGCACAACAGAAGGGAACCTTTCTTATGCCAGAGCCCACAGAGGAAGTCATGGTGTCAATCCATCTTGTTGAAGGCCTTCCTCATTTTTGCTGCCCCTCCAACTTTACCAAACATGATGTCCTTCTCCGGGGACCCATTTCTCCTCACCACATGTCCAAAGCAGATAAGACAAGGTCTTGCCACCCTTGCCTCTAAGGAGCACTGTGGCCTTCCTTCTTCCAAGACAGGCGGGTTTGTCCTGTCCGCCATCTGTGGTGCTTGCAGTCCTGCCAGGAGCGGATTGCCAGGGCTCTGCTCAAGTGGAGCTGCCGGTGGGTTTGCATACTGACCTTTTGTTTAGCGGCCAAGCTGCATGGAGAGATGTCATCTCCACCACTTGCCTGCCTGTTTGTTGTACACTGGCGGCGTGTGTGCGTTGCTGTGATGCTGAAAGCTATGCTGCCAGTATTTAAAATATCAGCAGGGTCCCCAAGGTGACCTTATGAATACCAGTGGAACTGACAAGAGATGACAAGCGTAAGAAGTTGGCACCGTGGGGGCCGCTAATCTCCTCTAACGTCACGAGGGGCAAATAGCCCATAGTTTCTATGAGGTGGGGGGCGAGCAGACCTCCTCTCTCCAATCATTTTACCAGTTCTGACAGCTGCCATCCCTCCCACAGCACTCTGCTTCTCTACTGGTTTGAGAATTCCCTGCAGAACTACACAATACTCACAACAATGGGTTTGTTAGGGGAGTAACAGGTTAATTCAGGATCAGGGACAGTGGCGCCACTAGGACTGGTGTCACCCTGTCCCTGTGGGTGGGGCGGCCAGTAGACTAGCTCCTTAGTGAGCTGTGCAACCGGACCCCATTTCTTATGGCTCCCTGAAGCTCCTCCCTTCTCCCGGAGGCCAAGGTGGAGGAAGACCATCCTCTCCACCCTGGCAGGTGATGGGTGGGGTAGTGAGGATTGTGTAAAAAAGGGCCTGATTTGTGGCAGACAGGGGACTGGTTTTGCCACCACGACAATGCACCTGCTCACACAGCCATCTCAGTGTGCCAGTTTTGGGGAAAAAACAGCATGCCCTTCTTGCCCCATGCACCTTACTCACCTGACCTCACACCGTGCAACTTCTTTTTTTGTCTGTGCATGAAGAGGGACATGAAAGGACAGCGATTTGACAATGTAGAAGGCGTGAATTAAAAAACAAGGGAGGTGCTGTCAGCCATCCAAACAGATGAGTTAGAGAAATGTCTCCAAGAATGGAATCGCAGATTTGACAAAAGTATTAAGTGTCAGAGAGTACTTTGAAAGTGATAAGTCTGTTTTATAAAAAACTGTAAATTCATAGCTTTGAAAAAAATTCTGGTTTTTGGGGGGATCCCCTCATATATATCTGCTGTCAGAACAAACTGGAGAATAAAGACCATTTGATCAGTAGATGAAACAAAGGCATGTCGATCATTTGGTCGACTGTCACGCCTGTAGAAAGAAAGGTGGGAAGAAGCACAATGTCAGCTCGTGACTTCTGTCCGGGGGCTGCAAAAAGCCTCAGGTCTGAGTGACCAGCTAACTGACTGATGGTGAACATCTGTAGTGAGATCATCGCTCCACCACTGCTAGTTATTCTAACTATTGCTAGGCTTGCTGTCATTTTTAACAGGAGGCTGGAAGTTCACTAGGTTTCAGAAATTGTTCAAACGCCCCATTCTCATAGCCCTCTGATCTGACAATCGGTGTTTGTAACAAACTCCCCAGGGGATGCTCCTGTTGTCTTCGGGTTGAGACCCACTGAGTGGCAGAATCGGATCACTGGGTCTCGGTGGGCCCTTTGCACTCATCCGAGGCTGCCATCTGAGCACAAGCACTGCGGACGTGGCTGGAGGTCACACTGATTGACTCCATACGGGCCGGGTGAAAGGGCCATTGAAATGCTCTGGACGCATGTCCTGGTCCACCAAATAAAAATGACAGTCGTGTTTTGCAGGAAGCTATGGATGACCGTGGAAGACAGGGTCCTCACATTGATTAAGCCTCTGGTGAAGCCCCTCTGCCCATAGGCCAGGATGGGAGTGGCCTGGCCAGCAGACACAGAGCATTGTGAAGCAGATTTGGCAGATGTCGTTCGGTTAAAATATTAACACCTTACCAGTTCATCTCCCTTTTAACCCGTTTAAACTTGCGTCAGTTTTCATAGCCTCTGCTTTCTTTCTGATGGAGCCCTTTCTGCTCTGTTTTGTCACTGCTGGTTTGTCGAAATCCTTTGTTTGCTTTCGGTTGGTGCTTTGTATGATTTTTTTATTATATGAAATCCAGGATAGTAAATCTATAAAACAGTAGCCAGTTTACTAATTAGCTAGGGGCAAAATGAGCAAAAAGAACATCATAAAAATAACTAAGGACCGGCAGGGACATGGCAGGGGAAGTTGGGGGCATGCGGATCTGACAACAAGGAGGACAAGAAGACGATGTTCGGAAACGGATTGTGTTGATGATTGCGCAGCCCTTCTCCACGTGACTGTGAAGGGCCAGTGAAGTACCTCATAGGGCTCTTCTAGGCCAAGTCTCTAAATCCCACGGAACAATGTTTGCCTCCCTGGCAAACATAAGAAAGTGGGAAGACACTGAAAGCGTTCACCTGTGAGTCATGGCAAACAGGCTTCCCTTGAGGGCCATCCTGCTGTGTGAGAAGCAGGAGCGAGGATCTTATTACCAGCCAAAGCTAGGAGCTAACAGTTGCGCATGCATGTCCTCTGGGCCCAAGACGCCTGCCTGGTGAACCTCCTGGATCCAGAAGGCAGCTGTAATAGTAGAGGAGGAACAGCAGCAGAATTAGGAGCCAGGACGTGGGACAGAGTGATGGACTTCCCGATCCACAGAGCAAGCAGGTGGTAAAGGCAGCAGAGAAGTGCCCGGGGCTGAGTTGTTTATCAGGGCACTTAGCTGGGGAGCTGGGCTTGCTGACCCACCAAGTGGAGCTGAGTGCCTTTGGGTTGAGGCTTCCTGGAGGGGGTCCTCTGGGCACTGAGCTCAGGGAGCTGGGCTTGTGACCCCAGAGCTTGAGTGGGGTCCCTTCCCGTTGAGCCTTCCGTGCAGTGGCATCCTCCTCGGAGCATTTACTAGACCTGAAAGAACTGTAGCATGTCCTGATAAACGGCTCAACCCTGAGCATTTCTCCCTGGCATTACAGCTTGTTAACTTCCTTAATAAACCCGTTAATCATGAATACAAGTTACGTGCAGCCATGGATATTAGAACCTAGAGGTCAGTAGAGAATATTAATTTAGACAGCTCAGATTGAGTGATTAAACTCAATTAAACTCAGATTGAGTGAGTATGTTATGTGAATTATATGCCAATAAAAGTATTTATGTTAAAAAGGATAGTGGTAGTAGCTATGGCTTAGGATGGTTTTAAGAACTAAATAAATTCATTCACACGAAGCTCCTGGCTTCTGGCCTTCAGTAAACAAAACCCCACGGCCTTCAAGTCAATTCTGACTGTGACTCATGAAGTGATGGGAATATTTAAAGAAATGCTCAGGTAGACGATAGAATTCAGAAATAAATTCACATATTCTTGGGCCAACTGGTTGTTGACAAAGGTACAAGGCAATCCAGTGGGAAAAAAATTAAAAAAAAAAAGATAACCAAATTTCGTTTTAACACTTAAAAACAGTTGCTGCTCAGCAAGACCATGTTTATACTGTGGCTTTGTGTGGATTCTGTGGCATCTCTCTCACTCACCCCCGGGCTTGCCATCTCTAATTTAAGAATCTCAGAGGAAATTAGAGCGTTTACAAGAGCTTGGGGGTCATTCAGAAGTGCCCCGTCTTTTACAGATGTGAAAACTGAGAACCCAGACCACCCGGCTGATAAATGACAGACCCAGCTGAGAAATAAGAGATGCTATTCTTGTGCCACTTTGCCACTGAATATTGGCCGCCCCCCATGACGAGTTCTGGCTGTGAAATCAACTGCCCTTGTCTAAATAGAGAAACAATGCCCTCCCTCTCAGAGGGTTTACCTTGAGGGCTTGCCAAAAGACAGGCATGCCTCAAAGCGATGCGTGGAGAAGATCAGGGCCCGAAAAGCACAGCTACAGAGTAGGGTTTCTAACCACTCAGAAGCATCCATGTGGGAGACATCCCTTTGAAAAGCCCGTGTCCAAGGCAAGGGCGACACTGAGCAGCTCTTCTTTCTCTCTGGATGGACAGCTGATTGAAAATCCAAGTAGAAAGCTGTCCTGCTTCGAATTCTTGACTACTGTTATAACAGTTTATTTCCTGCCAACATTAGGCGGCATCATCTAATTGAGCGTGGCAAGAGGGGTTTCCTAATATTCTTTGACGTCATTGACACACCGTTGTCCTGCTCAGTCAGCAGTGGAGCACCTGCCGGGGTCTGCGCACTTTGCCGGCATGAATTCATGAGGGTGCGGTGAGGTGACCGCTTTGGGGGACACTGCTAAGGAAGGAGCAGCCCCACCATGTCCAGCCACGAAAGTGCCAAGAAGTTCCAGAAACAACCCATGAAGCAAACCAAGGGCATGAGAAGGCAGATCAGGCCTTCAAGGAGCAACCAAGAGAAGGGCAGAGAAAAAGAAACCATCACAGAGCTAAAAGCAAAGATCGTGAGGAAGTCCCTCCTCACCGGCCACAGACAGAACTAAGGGATCTCGCGGAACTAAGCTGTTCTTTGTGACAGAGGAGAGGGTGACACCGGCATCTATTCCTGAGTAAACACTGGGATTCCCTGCTGGAGTGCCAGAAGAAGCCAGCTCCTAGCACAATCACTACGGGTTTGGTAGGCGCAATTGTACAGCGATAATAAGTAAATATTATAGTAAAGTTA
>NW_022103898.1:68711044-68712961 GCF_000313985.2 Echinops telfairi | reverse complement strand
CGGTTGTGTCGGGAAGGTGAGCATCATAGAATGCCAATTTACTAGAAGAAAGTATTCTTGTGTTGAGGGAGTACTTGAGTGGAGGCCCAATGTCGGAAGGGGGGGTTTTGAGCCTGTGTTACATTTAAGAAGAAACTTTTGAAATAATTTGTAAATTATCAAGGGTTCATGAGGGATTGGGGAGCGGGGATGGAGGGGAAAAAATGAAGACCTGATGCTTGGGTGGAGAGCGGATGTTTTAAGAATGATGAGGGCAATGAATGCACAAAGGTGCTTTACCCAATTGATGTATGTATGGATTGTGATGAGTTGTATGAGCCCCTAATAAAATGATTAAAAAAAAGAAGAAGAAACTTTTGCTCCAGGATCAATCTAGAACCCCCTCCCAGGGGGATGAACAATGGAAAAGTGGGTGAGGGGTGACAGAGGATGATGTAAGATATGAAAATAATAATCTATAATTTATCAAGGGTTCGTGAGGGATGGTGGGCAGGGGAGGGAGGGGGAGAAATGGGGAGCTGACATCAGGGGCTCAAGGGGAAAAGAATGCTTTGAAATGATGATGGGGGCACATGCGCAAATGTGCTTGACACACTGGATGCATGTATGGATTGTGCAAAGAGCCCCCAATAAAAGTATTTAATAATAAAAAAAGGAGAAGCCTTTGGATGAATGAAAAAATAAATAAATGAGAAGAAAAAGAACAAACTCAATGAGATCGTCAATGTAAATAATATCACTGAAGTGTACACCCCCCAAAAAAGAGTGGATTGGCATCAATTGGGTTGTGTGTGTGTGTGTGTGTGTGTGTGTAAAAATAATTTTAAAAACACTGAGTTGGGAACTGTTGTTTTCCTCAGTTTTATAGCAAACAGAAATGAGAGCGGAGGGAAGGGCAGATATTTCTCAAGACTCACACATGAGCCGGGCAGCCTGGCGTCACAGCCCCCGTGACTGCAATGGAGGCAACTCGCCCCAATCTGCGCACCCCAAGAGGCCCCTCGATCTCTCCCCGTGTGCTTATGGGTGGGCGTGGATGCAAACACACGAGAGCCCTGAGGAGCAAAGCTATGAACCAAGCTGGTGGCCAATTGGAGGGTTCGAGAAACAAGGAGTGGACGGAGGCCAGACCTCCTGCCTGGTGGCCTCTGAGTCACACAGGTCGGCTGGGGCCAGCCCTCTCAGCCTGTCCTGTCTCAGCTGTCTCTGTCTCACAATAGGGTCAGGACTCGGAGATGGGAACTGCAATGTATAAGCTCTTGGGCAAAATCAACTTTCAGGTCAAGAAAGCCCACGTTCCCGGTAGGTTTCCCTTGGTTCAGAAATTTTGGATGGCATTGGGGCTGCTGGGCGGGATGAGTCTCCACGTTGGTTCAACTTGCTTGTGCCTTTGATGTTCCCAGGAGTCCCAGCTGGCAGTCAGAGCTGGGGCTGAGTGCTGGGGGGCTGGGGGAGGGCCTGCTGCTTTGGTTCCTGGGCCATCTGAGTTTGTTTAGAAACCATTTCACAAGAAGCTGTATTTCTTGTAGGCAAATGTGCTTTCAAATTTTGCATGCGTTACACAAAGGATGGAGACAACCCAGCTGTGCAGCTTCTTTCTATGACAGCACAGCTCAGTGGGCTGACGTTTCCATAACAGATGCCACATTCCCTCCGCATTGTGTGACCGGTTATAAATATCAAGGACATGTGCTTCACAGTTCAGATTCTTCCTAAAAAGAGTCAAGGCTTCCAAGCTTTTGTCCATGACTCCCAAGTCGTTCACGGGGAGCAGTAGAAATGAGTTCCAGCTTGCAGCACTGCAAGAAGCATTGTGGGTGGGGCTGAGCCAGGGGGTCACACCTGTGCAATGCATGGGGGAGCCAGGAAGTGCTGCAGCTTCAAAAGGCTTACTCTCAACCCAATCCAAATGTAGTT
>NW_022103898.1:68683223-68710881 GCF_000313985.2 Echinops telfairi | reverse complement strand
AGGGAGGGAGGGAGGGAGGGAGGGAGGGAGGAAGGAAGGAAGGAAGGAAAGAGGAGTGTGTCTCCCATTTTTCTCTTACCAGTAGCTGATAGATAACTCAGCCAAGGCTAGTAACAAAGATGCTTCAAGGTTACACGTGGGAAGGAGATGTGTGTGTGTGTGTGTGTGTGTGTGTGTTTTTAGTAAGCAGAGTTGGAATAGACTTGCAGAGATATTGGACCTGGTTTTAAGCCATTATATGTTTCGTTTTCTTGGTCCAAACAGTCTTTACATTAAAAGCCACTGTTTCTGAATAGCCCCTGACCCATAGCAGTCCAAACGGACCGAGTAGACGGCCCCAAGGTCTTCCCAAGGCTGCACACCTTGACAGAAGCAGACAAGCAGACGCCTGGTCACCGCTCTCCCAGAGAGTAGCTGGTGGGTTCACACGGCCAAGCTGTGCGTTAGCAGCGAAGCCCTGTCTTGCTACAGAAATGATACCTGCTGAAATCCACTTCCAGTTTCCAGATAAGAAAGGAGATTCTTGGGACGGGGCCAAAATGAACAAAAGCAAACAATGGCGCCCAGAGGGTTGGAAGAAGAAAGCATTTGAAATAAGGAAGTGGAATATACTCTATGTCTGCCATGACATGAAATGGCTTAATATGGCTGTCCCATCCATGTCTCTGTACCCCACTCCCATTCGGTGGGTGGGAGAAACACGGAGGCCGGAAGACACAGGTCCGTTGGGTTGCCATTTCCTGGTGTGTCAAAGAGCCGTCTCAGAAGCAAGAGCAGAGCGAATTCCTGGCAGGAAAAGCCCTTGAGATTCTTGTCTGAGGTGGCTGAGGCCAGGCCACCTGAGACCAGAGAGACCCCACAACAGAGAAGGTGTGACCGAGGGCCGGTGAGGCAGAGTGACAGGCAGGGGCCCAGGGACCTTGTAGCTGAGCGGCCGAGGACCCGAGGGGTTGCTGTCCTTAATGTCTTCTGACCCGGGCTTGTGGTGACTTGTTAATGTCCCTCATAAGCCCCCACAATGGGGAGTGCTGTCTGTGAATTCCCTGAGGCCACTGGTTCAAACCCAGCTGAAGAGTCAAAGGTGGTGGTGGGAGGACTGGCTGGTGTCGGAACAGGGTAAAGAAGGGTGGAGGGTGGAGACTTGTCTGACCTCTGCCCGTGGCATTCGGTCTTGGGCTGGTGTGGAGGTAAATTCTCCTTCTCCCTCCTGAAGCTGGAAGTCAGATGTGGGGGGGGGGCCTCACACCTTTCTGGCCTCACACCTAATCTACATTCTTAATGTAGATTAGGAATCCTACAGAATTGTCTTTGGATAGGTAATCAGGAAAGACAGGTCTCTGGAAAAGGGCATCATGCTAGGTAAAGTGGAAGCTCAGCAACAAAAAAGAGGAAGTCCTTCAGTGAAGTGGATTGACACAGTGGCTCCAACACGGGCCCCAAGAGAGCAACTGGGAGGATGGCGCAGGACCAGGCCGAGTATCAGTCTGTTGAACTTGGGGTTGCGATGGGTCAAAACCAAGAAGAGGCTCCAGCATAGCCCTTGCATACTGTGAAGAGGAGCCAAGACAGGAGTCTTGGCGACACTAGGCGAGTACCCGCCAAAGGTGTGAAGATAATCCAGGAGGGACTGAGAAGCTAGCAAGCATTCTAGTTATACTTGTTTTTCACTATCATCCTGTAAAATGTCGAGTGCACTAACAGAGTGGTAAGGACCACTGGTGATTCGGTGGTTAAGCGCTCGACTACTTCAAACCCACCAACTGATCCTCCGGGGAAAGAAAGACCAGGCAACCCGGTTCCATTAAGATTTTCAACCCAGGAAATGCCATGGGATCATTCTTCTCTGTCCTAAAGGGTCACTATGAATCAGCTTGGTGCCACACAACTCCAAAGCATGGTAGCGCGTGTAGAAAATGACAAATACATATATGGAGCACATTGGAAGGGCATGTGCATTTTATTTTTATGTTGACTGACAGTAGTATAGATTCAAAAAAGGTCCAGGATTATAACAATTATTAGTGAAGTTGATGAAATGAGTTTTTAATTCATCTCCTTCTCTTGACTCTTGCAGTAAACCCATCCATTCTCGTACACAGCTCCCAGGTGGAGTTTTCACAAGCTAGATCTGATTCCTTCTAACTTCAGCCTAAGATCTTCTGTTGTCTCTGGTGTCCTCTGGTTCGCACCTGTAGAACTTTCCACTCTCTCCCATTTTGCTCACCTGATCCAACAGACACGTTCTATAACAGCCCTGACGAACAGCCCCTGTGATTAGTCTCTGGACTTCAATCTTAACTCCATAGCTTGCACGTGATGTTTCTCCTGCCTGGGATGCGCCTCCCTCGCCTCTCCCCATCACCATTGGGTAATTTCTACACAACGACGTCTAAGGCTCGTCAAGAGTGACCTCCTTTAGTGACCTTTCCTGTCCTTTCCAGGCTGACTTAGATGCCTGGTTTGTGTCCCAGCACTTGTCAGACTGAACTGTGTTTGTTTCTTCTCTTATCCATTCTCCCAATAAGGGAGACTACAGCTTTGTTCTCTGAATCTTTTATTAGCACAAGTCCTGAAACGAATTTCTACCCCATTCGTTTGAGGATATAAACATGCATAAACAATAAATGTCTCTGCACATTAGTTGAGTTTGATCCAAGAGAGGAGTTTTTAGGTCATCTCTGGATACCACTTGGTTGGCCAGGCCTCTGTGCCCTCATATATGCTTAATCCTGGCATCAGTGCGTAAAATATTTTTACAATGATGATGATAAAGACTGTTGTGTTCTTGGCTGGGTTAACAATAAACTCGCTCTATAATTTTCCCCAGGATTTTTCTTGCCCTGACTACCACTTTAATAAGTAAAATTATTTCATACTAAGCTTCCTCGAGTATTTCACAACGTGAGACCTTTTAAAAATGGTTTCATTAATAGACTGGTGTTTAGAGACTACTATGTGCTGATCAACTGTGTGCTGTAATGTGACTGAGAGAGCTCTTTCTAAAATATTTATATTGGAAAACAGCTCCGTGGTTCCTTAGAAAGTTAAACACAGGGTTACCATACAACTCAGCAGTTCCACTCCTAAGGATATCTTCAAGAGAATGGAAAACTTGCATCTACCCACAATTTGTACATGAATGTTGGCAATTCATATTAGCCTCAAAGCAGAAGCAACCCAAAGGTCCATCAACTGATGAGCGGATAAACAAAGGGTGGCATGTCCATACAATGGAAGAGTGTGCCCTCTTACAAGGGAGTGAAGTACTGACATACACTGTAATGTGAAAGAATCCAAGAAGTTGGCCTTTGTGGACCATATTGAATGACTCCTTTCGGGGAAGGCAGTGGGGTGGGGGTCGGGGAATTAGAAATAAATACTACTCATCATCAGGTTTCTTTGTGGGGTGATAGGAATGCTTTTTTAGATTTCTAGATAAAGGTGAATCCTTCTTTCACGTAGGAATGAAACTGTTGTTCAAGTGAAGGCCACCAAGCTGATTTCCTACTGGCCACTACACAACAGATGATGGATCAAAACCACTCAATGTTATGCATTAAAATGGTGACTTTTATCTCATGTGAACTTGTTCTCAGTTAAAAAAAAATGCAAAAGAAACAACATTGATTTACAAAGCTCCTTCTGCTTTGGTGAAATATATTCACTGGTATTGTTTGGATTTCAGAAAAAGCCGGGGTAGTCTAGGATGAAATGGTTCCACATACTGCCGTGAGTGTATGCGCCTATACAATTGCCTTTGCGTATTACTCTCGGGGACTTTGTTTAGGGGTCTTAGAGTTCCCTCTGCCTGCTGTAGAGACAGAGGCCAGGCTCCATCTAACCAGAAACCGATGTGCTTTCTCTTTCAGACGGTAAATACATGTGTCATTCTCACTGCAGAGACCTGGTGCATCTGGATTCTCCTCAGCGTGGGAAATTACCAAGTTGCACGGCCATTTGTGAAGTAAGACACTCAAGCAAAAAGAGCAGTCAGGTAGACCCACCTTCCTGCTTATTCAGTTCTGGGTCTCAGCAGTTATCTGCCAGTAGACTGGCTCTTTACCCCGGTGCTTATTGGGTATCTTCAGAGGACCTCGCTCCTGCTTATTCTTTGCCATTACTTCTTTGCTTAGAGAGCCTCCTGTTGCAAGCTTCACTATGGATTGTGGTTTTAGTAGCAGCACAATAGAATGTGTCGATCATTTTATCCAACAAAATTGTCATAAAATGTGAGGTTGTAATCTGCTCAGTTACTTGGCACGTTCAGGATGCAATCTTATTGGCAGGTGTTTGTTGTCAAATGTGGGTTCCGGTTCACAGCCTCGTGAGTAATGGAAAGATAAGCTACTCGTTCCTCCACCATCTTCATGATTATGATGTTTGAATTATTATGCTGATTATTGTTTTAATCCATCTAATTGAGGGCTTCCCCTCGTTTGCTTTGACCCTCCACCAACCGCGATGCTAATATCTAGTGACTGGTCTTTCTTGATAACAGGTCTTATGTATGGGCATGGAAGTCTCTTACTTCCTGCTGCTGAAAATAGGATACAACATGTGAAGGTGTGTGCTGACTATTTTTCCATCTGATAAAGAGTCTGAGCATGAACACATTCCTAGGGAATCCCCCGCGTTTTCTTGGATCCATGATCCCATTTCCCAAAGGATCCTCAGGCTGGTTTCTCCCAGGACTTCTATTTTGACTCTGTTCTCCCTGATCTGCAGAGATTTCCAGAAGGAAGTGGGCTGTCATGAGCAGTGATAAGTGTGCCTTTGCAAATTTCACTTTTAGCATCCCCTCTCCTCAACCCTAATTTTTGATTGTTAAGGGTACTTGCATTCAATAAACTTTGAGTGTCATTTAATGCTGTGGATCCCGGCATGCTTGTCAGATTGCCTGAAATTAGACAGCAATATCATCCTTCTTTCATCTCTGAATGAAACTATTATTCAATTTGGGACCAAGAGGCTGATTCCCCCACTCCACCCCCCGACCGACCAATGCTGAGAACAAAGACCAGATCCATGCTTTTGCCCTAACAGAGTTAACTCTTGATCAGAACAGTAATAGCTGTTTTGAAGCGTTTGTTCAGTGTGTGTGGTTCACATCTGCTAAATTCCCATTCAGCTTAATTACACTTGGCAGGGGCTGAGCAAGGGAACAGAGAGTCTGTCAATGGCATGAATCATAGCTTTTCTGGGAGACTGGTGAATTCATTTAAAGTAGTGACCGATGTAAATTTTACAAGCTGAGCCCATTTGGAGCTCCTGCAGGGTTGTTTGTAAGCCTTAGAACTAACTTTAGAAAGGGCCTTCATCTCAGGAGGAAGAATTGGATTAGGGAGGCAGTTGGTAATTGAATAGGATGTCTTTGGAGAGTACCAGGAGGATAATAAAGGTATTATAAAAAGCCCTTCGGGAGAACAAGCATGCTTGTGAGGCTTGGGAAAAATGTAGAATTCAAGTGTGAGGTTTAAACACATGCCTCAGGAAAGTTCTTGAAAGATACCTGAGCTAACAACTCGTGAATAACTTACATTATTTTCACATGTAATATTTTTAAAGTAATACTGAGCTTTCCTGTGTGGCTCTAGAAGCTTTATAAAAATCATAGTGTCATTTGATACTTCACTTAGTTTAATTCAATTCTTTTTAAGTTGGCGAATTTAAGCCTCCAATTTCAACGCCCCGGGGAGCTCCAGGTTGGTTAACCAAGATGACCCTGTAGGAGATATGACAGGAGCCTTCCAAGAGGTTAAGCATCAAACTCATCTCTGTTAGGGTGAGAATCTTCCCATAGGGGAATGCCATTGCGGCATAGAATCCCCTTTGCAGACAGGTCGGTGGTGCTTGTCTACCTGGAGGCACAGCTGAAGAAAGGCCTGGCAATCTACCGTCCCAAATTCAGCCACCGAAAATACCACAGAGCACCATTCTGGCTCACCAGGAGTCAGTCAACCCCGCATCGAAACTGTCAATGGTCTTTGTTTTTTATCCATCTGTGAAGTAGGGATAATGAGATGTATGGCACAGGGCTTTAGATACTGATCCCCCACCCCCACCCCCACCCCCGCCTTCTTATGAGGCATGTCCACAATACGGTGCTGTCACACATTGCTTTAGTCATATTCTATCTCATCAATTTTCTCTTACAAACTGGGATTTTCTCTTGTTTGCTTTGACGATGATTCTAAAGCTATTGGCAAGATTTAAAGTCTTAGCACTATCTCAAGACTCAGGATGCTAACTTTTTGGAAACATGTGTTAGTTGATTATTGTGTTAATCTGGGTTGACTAGAGAAACAAATTCATAGGCACTCATATGTGTAGAAGAAAGAGTTTTCTATAAAAGAGCAACTGTATAATGAAAAAACATCCTCACCCAGTCCAGATCAAGTCAATAAATCCAATATTAGCCCGATACCAGTCTATAAATTCCTCTTCAGACTCACACAACACATGCAATGATGCTAAATGAAAGAAGATCACAGGCCAGTGGATGGAAAGTCTTGTGGATCCAGTGGCGGTGGAAGCATCTCAGCACTGACATGGGTCTCCATGTGGCTCTTGCAGCTTCAGGGCTCTGGATCCATCAGCGTAGCTCCATGTGGCTTGTCAACAGAAATGTCTCGCAGGGAGAAAGTGTGTCCCCTCTCCAGGGAGGAAAAGAGGAGTTCCCAGAATCCTCAGGAGAAGGCCAGGCCCACACAGAGGCCTTATTGACTATGACCTGATTGACAGGCTAGACTCCACCCCTTCACAAGTTGACAAGAGATTATGTAACTGCCACAATTATATAACAAGGTCTTGCAGCCCAATTATAATCACCAACACTGTTGGCTTCAGCCAAGGAGAAAAGGGTAAACTCCAAAATGGTTTCCTTCCAATGGGGACCTTTAAAAAGAACAGCTCAAGCAAAATCTTCTAGAAGCTATAGAATTTGACAACCTCCCAAACACACAAACACAAAATTTCCTCACAATTATTTTCCTACCATTTTGTAATATAGGGAAGATTCTGAAAAACCATGAAAAATTACCACACAATTATGAAACATTAAAAATGTGTTTAGTTATTTATCAACACTAGATTTTGATAAAATCTGCTATTCAATTTCTAAATTCAATATCACAATAATGAAATTGAAATTTGGCAGACTTTGCCAATTAACTGACTTTAGGAGGACACATATTTTTGTGATTATGAAAGTAATGCATGAATATCATAGAAAGTTTTAAACTATAATTTCACCACCCAGATATAATCACTCATCATATTTTACTGCCTCTCTTCCCTCTCTTTTTTACAGCACCTATTATATAGTTCTTACAAAATTAAAATCGTTACCTATAGAGCTACGTTGTTGTTAGCTAGTTTTTAGAATGCAGTCGATTCAAACTCACGGCAACCCCGTGTGTGGGGACAGTGAAACTGCTCCCTACGGTTTCCAAGCTGTGACCTTTCAGAAGCAGATTTCGAGGCCTCTCTTCTGAGATCTTTCTTGGCGAGTTTGAACTGCCAACATTTTAGCTAGTGCTCTATCAGCACCTAACATGTATGTCTGTCAGAGGGCCGCCTATGGGAGGGTATGTCAAAACAAGATTCCTACTACTGTTCCAGATCATACCCGCCCCAGTTTATTCCACACAACGTGTATTTAATTAAACATGTGGACAGTTGCAGATAGGTTCTCTCAGTAGTAGACTCTTCTTAGTCTCTTTAGGGCCCCTTCCAGAAAGAAGGTCCAATAGAAACAGAAAGGATCTATTGTGCCAATTAAATCCATGGCAGAACTGGAGATCCCCTTGCAGAGAGGTCTCGGGGAGGAGATGAGCCAGGCAGGGTGCGATGTAGCAACGATGAAAAATACAACTTTCCTCTAGTTCTTAAATGTTTCCTCTCCGCTCCCACTACCATGATCCAATTTCTACCTTGCAAGTCTGGCTGGACCAGAGGGTATACACTAGTACAGATAGGAACTGGAAACACAGGGAATCCAGGGTGGATGATCCCTTCGGGACCAGTGGTGTGAGTGGTGATACTGGGAGGGTAGAGGGAGAGTGGGTTGGAAAGGGGGAACCAATTACAAGGTACTATAGGTGACCTCCTCCCTGGGGGACGGACAACCGAAAAGTGGGTGAAGGGAGACGTCGGACAGGGCAAGATATGACAAAATAATAATGTATAAATTATCAAGGGCTCATGAAAGAGGGGGGAGCGGGGAGGGAGGGGAAAAAATGAGGAGCTAATGCCAGGGGCTTAAGTGGAGAGCAAATGTTTTGAGAATGATGAGGGCAATGAATGTACAAATGTGCTTTACACAATTGATGTATGTATGGATTGTGATAAGAGTCGTATAAGCCCCTATAAAATGATTAAAAAAATAAAAATAAATCCATGGCAGAGAGTTTAGCTCAGAAGGCCATGGCAACTATGTTTTGGTATCCCAAAGGGGTAATCAGGATAGGTTTTCTCACGGGACACAGGATCATCATGAGGATTAATTAGGGAGAAGTAGTAAGAAAATTGAAAAGTGACCCCTTGGGTCCGTGCTTCCAGATGACAAAGAAACAGAAAAACAACTGTTGAGCCCAAAGGGACCACGGCTCCCCCAGCTTATTCACAAGTCCAAAGGCAAGGCCGTCAGGAAGCTGGCAACTCAAAACATCAGAAAGGCTAGAGCCGTTACTGAAGCAAGTGCCTTCGACGTATACATGCCTCCCAAGCTGGAGGTGAAACCGCTCTGTCATGTGCATTGTGCTGTTCACAGCAAGGTGGTCAGGAACGGTGCTGGTGAAGCCCAGGAGAACCCAAAACCCACCCCAATTTAAACCTGCACGTATGTGCTGCCCCGCCCCCTCCCTCATGTGAAGATTTGAGTCCTTAAAGGCTGAAGGAAAACTCACCTGAAAGAAAATAAAATGCAAGTTATATCTCAAAAAAAAAAAAAAAAAAGGTAAACTTCGTTGGTTCAAAAAAGGGGGGCATTTGTACCAAAGAACTATTTTTGCATCACAACAAGGCATCTGCTGTTCAGTGAGAATAGGAAGGATTGTCCATTGGGAAACTTTTCTTCTCTACCCTACAGCCCCATCATACACCTTCGGGTTGTTTTGTTCCCCAAATTCAAAGAACATTGAAAAACGGTTTGAGTCCTTGGAGGATGCCAAACTTCTGTTTTGATGTCGTGAAAATCAAAGAACAACGTTCCTCTGGGGCTGGGAGCGAGGGCCCGGGAGAGATGGAAACTCCAGAAGTGAACAGACCTAGATGAAGGCTATGTGGAGAAACAGTAGTCTCATGGTTTGATATTTTTTGTTTAATAAAGGCTTCTTTGATGATTTTCTAGCAATACTTTTTGTTGTACCTTCATCTGTGATGTGTATATACATATATACAAATATGTATTTCACTCATGTACTATGAGCATTTTCTTTCCTCTTGTTCTTCGAAAATATGATTTATAAGGTATAATATTTAAACTCGGGATGTTTCATATTTGATTTAATAATCCTATTGGTTCTGGTGTTGTTTCCTAGTGTTATAAATAAAACTGCAATAAGCTATTTGCATTTGAATCTTTCCTCACATTTTGACTAACTTCTTTACCATAGATTCCTGCAGGAGAATTAGTTGATTGTGAGTTGTACTTATAATCTTGATACATAATGCCAAATTTTTTAACAAAAACTCTGTACCAGTTCACACCCGCACCAGGTGTATCTCGCTATAAATTATTTTCTCCCATCATTCTGGGGTTTATCAAAGACGCTGACAGGTTACGAGTCCGTTCAGGACTGGTAAGGACTTAGCTCATTTGTCCACAGTGCCCCTTCTCAGTCATGCCAGCAGCTACGTCTCTCTCTGGTCCTAGACCTCGCGCCTCTGCCCTGTTCAGGTAAGTGCCACAAAGCTCCTTTTGCACCGAAAGGACATCTCCCTGTGAAGGCATGTAACCTTACTCACTTACCTTTCTTTACCTGTAGCCTCCAGCATAATGTATTCAAGTCTTAAATTTCAGTGTTTTAGAAAATCAGATGAGGGAGATGGAACCAGGAGACGACTCAATGGTTTGGTCTAGTCAAATTTTCCAGAATTGTGATGTGTGAAGTCAGGGGCCGGTGGTGGGTGATTCCGAAGCCCCTGTGTGGTCTCCCTCAGGGGGCTGTGCTGAGAGCACGGTGCTCTGGTCTTCACACCCAGGGATCCCTGCAGGGCTTTGGGGTGGATCTTTCCCAGAGGCTGGAAGGAAATGGAAGGTCTGGGTGAAGTAACAGATATGTTGACATCACGTGTTTCTGGTTGAGGCAAGGACAGGAACTTCAGGTTGAAAGGTGTGAAGAGACATGGGTCTCTTGAGAACCTTATGACCATCCCAAAGCAGAGTTTAGGAATCAGTTGTATTGTGCCCTGGGGCAGCAAGCTTACACTCTGAATTGTCTTCCCTGGAATGTGGCTTAGGAATCAGTCGGCTTATGCACCAGGGCATCAGTCTCTAAGCTTCCCACAGTGACCAAGCCAGGTTGTTTCATGAGCCTAACACACTCTATGAGCCAAATAGTCTTTTAACCAATTTATTCCAGTGGGCATTTACACATATCCATAGAAAGTGAAGAAAAAACAGGCAAGACTTACCAAGAGCGAGGGAGGGGCGGGGAGGGAGAGCTCTGTTCCATTGCAGTGGTCAGCTCTCCTGTCTGGGCTCCTGGCTGGATCTATATATATATTTTTGTTGGTGGTGGTGGTGGAGGGTAGGTTGCCATAGGTGTGGTTGTGGGTGTTCAGTCCAATAAGAAGCACAACCTTAAGTGTTTAGTCCGATAGTCTTGGACTCTGGCGGGTACTTTATTATTGGTGGCCTCTTGTCAGCCTTTTTACTTGTTCATGGTTACTCCACTTTGTATGCTCTATTTAATGGGAGATGAGAAAAAAAAGCCTTAATTATTAAAATCTGTGGGTTTGGACTAAATATGGGGAGAGACTTCCAAGTCTTCCTCCAACTACAGGCCACATACATAGCAGTTTTAAAAGGTTTTGTTTTTTTTAGTCATTTTACTGAGGGCTTATACAACTCTTATCACAATCCATGCATCCATCCATTGTGTCAAGCACATTTGTACATTTGTTGCCCTCATTGTTCTCAAAACATTTGCTTTCTACTTAAGCCCTTGATATCAGCTCTTCGTTTTCCCCTCCCTCCCTGCTCCCCCCTTCCTCATGAACCCTGATAATTTATAAATTATTATTATTTTGTCATATCTTACACTGTCTGATGTCTCCCTTCACCTACTTCCCTGTTGTCCATTCCCCAGGGAGGAGGTTATATGTAGATCCTTATAATCAGTTCCCCCTTTCTACTCCACCTTCCCTCTACCCTCTGGTATCACCACTCTCAGCACCGGTCCTGAAGGGATCGTCTGTCCTGGATTCCCTGTGTTTCCAGTTCCTATCTGTACCAGTGTACATCCTCTGGTCTAGCCAGATTTGCAAGGTAGAATTGGGATCATGATAGTGGGCAGGGAGGAAGCATTTAAGAACTAGAGGAAAGTTGTATGTTTCATCATTGCTAGACTGCACCCTAATTGGCTCATCTCCTCCCCGGACCCTTCTGTAAGGGATGTCCAGTTGCCTACAAATGGGTTTTGGGTCCCCAATCTGCACTCCCCCTCATTTACAATAATATGATTTTTTTGCTCTTTGACGCCTGATCCCTGATCCCTTCAACACCTTGTGGTCACACAGGCTGGTGTGCTTCTTCCATGTGGGCTTTGTTACTTTTGAGCTAGATGGCCGCTTGTTTACCTTCAAGTCTTTAAAACCCCAAACCCTATATCTTTTGGTCAGCACCATCAGCTTTCTTCACCACATTGCTTATGAACTCGCTTTGTATTCAGTGAACGTGTTAGGAAAGTGAGCATCATAGAATGTCAATTTAATAGAACAAAGTGTTCTTGCATTGAGGGAATACTTGAGTGGAGGTCCAATGTCCATCTGCTACCTTTATACTAAACCTATACATTTATGCACGTAGATTTATTTCCCCATCATCATGTTTTCTATAAAACAACCGAAGCGCCGGAGCCACTGTGTTTCTCATTTAGGTGGAACTAGGCACAGCCCTCGAACAGCTTTCTCTTGTTAGCAGCCCACCAAGACGGTGGCATTTGTAACAACAAGACCACCAGATGGAGCTCTAGCATTGATGATGTTGTATGCATGCCAAGGGTTCCAAAGGAAAACCTAGGAACTGAATAGGTAATGATTACTGGCACCCATGTGTCTTGGAAGAAGGACAGAGTACTCTTTAGAAGTAAGGATAGGAAGGCTTCCTTTGTCTCACCTCTGTTGGCCTTGTTACCAGGAGGGACCAGTCCCTGCAGAAGGACATCGTGTTATGTAGAGGGTCAACAAAAAAGACGACCTTCACGGTGGATTAACACAGTGGTTGTGACAACGGGCTCAAGCATAGCAATGATTGCGGGGCTGTCTCAGGACTGGCCAGGGTTTTAGTCTGTTGTGCATAGGGAAGCTATGAGTTGGAACCATCTTGACAGCATGTAGCAGGATGGACTGAAGGAGTCTAACTGGAAGCTCTGCAGCTCCAGCTGACCCTCGGGACAGTGGGAATTGCCGTGATAAAGAAGGTAACCTTGGAAATCCCCTGGGTCAATTCTACTCTATCTGTTAGGGTCACTCTGAATTTGAATTGACTTGATGGGAACGGGTTTGGGTTTAGAGGAGTATCTACTAAGCACTTCACTAACCTTTACACACATAATCTTATACATACCATTAATGTTCATTAAACCTCTAAATCTTACATAATTAGAACAATTCTGTGAGCCAGATATTCTGTTTTTAACAGATGAGGAAACCGAGGCTTAGAGAGGTTAAATCATTTACAAATGAGGAAAACGAACCAGGGAAGCCTTTGTCCAGTTTCGGCGCTCCAATCAAGTTCTCTTCCTGCCCTCCTGCCTTCTCCTCTTTTCCTGTGGGAAATCTAAAGTAGACAAATCCTTGCTAAAAAAAAAAAAAAAAGGAAGGTAGGAAAGGAATGAAAGCATATAAGCATGTCATCCTGTGTAGCTTGATCCTCAATAAGCCTACCATGGAGGTGAGAGGTGAGAGGGGAAAGGGGCCGGGAAGGGATAGAAGAGGCACAGAAGCAACACTTTCCAACCCTGCACGCATGCCCACTGCCAAGACAGTACCCCCCCTGTCCCGCCCTTCCCAGCCCTGGCCCCCACACATGTCTTAGGTGCTTGTCTCTAGGGCTCCATTTTCCTCTCAAGCCTGCCCTATGTGGCCATTTTACCGTAGGTTCAGATTTACTTAAACACGGAAGGGGTGGAGAACCGCGAGCGAAGCCCTCAGGAGTCCTCATAACCCTTCCCATAGGGCCTCACCATTTATTTCCTTGGCACTTTGCAGTCTGTGTACAAAATAGGAGCTTCCAGACTGAGCTAGACTAGGAAGAAAAGTGATCCCTGGAAGCCACAGAGACACATGCTCCAACAGGAATGGAGCTGGAAGACATCAGCCGACTGGAATACATCACTCACGAAAGGACAAATATTGTGTGGCTTCATTCCTGTGAAAAAGACAAGGAAGGGCAAATGTATAGAGAACAAAATGTATTAGTGGTTACCAGGAATGGCAAGGAGAGGGAAAGACGGCTTAACGTCACATGGGTTAAGGGCACAATTGATGTGTGCTTTTGCTGTCAATTAGCTATATGCCTGTAAATAAGTGAAATTATTAAAATTATACTTCAGCCACTGAAAAACTGGGTTTTGAAGTTGTTGTTAGGTGCCATCAACTCAAGTCTGTATTGCTTTATGAACAAATATTTGGAGAAGATATATATTTAAGTATATATATGAGAGGGGCTACCCAAAGAAAACCAGATTTTTTAAAGCTATGTATTTAAATATTTTTTTACAAAACAACTTTATCACTTTTAATGTACTCTCCAATACACTTAATGAATTTATGAAATCTGAAATTCCATTCTTGGAAACTAAAAAATCTGAATGGATGGCTGATAGCACCTCCTTCATTTCCCCCCCCTCTCGTCTACATTGTCAAATCGATGTCCTTTCATGTTCCTCTTCATTTGGGGAAACAAAAAGAAGTCACATAGAACAAGGCCAGGTGAGTAAGGTGCTTGGGGCAAGAGAAACAAGCTCACTGAGATGGCTGCATGAGCAGGTGCATTGTCATGGTAGCAAAACTAGTCTCCTGTCTACCACAAACCAGGCCTTTTTTGTTGTATACGATTACACCATCTTTTTAGAACCTCTAAATAGAAAGCTTGATTAACAGTCTGACCTGGTGGAACAAACTCCAAATGCACTATGAGTAGACATTTTCATCTGTTTGGGAAGTTGGCAGACATCCAGAACAAGGTACATCATCAATGGACATTTCACCTTTTTGGAAATGAGAAAACCACTTATACACAAGTTTATCTCATAGCGCTCTCCTTGTAAGCTGTGTCCTTGTAAGCTGTGTTCAACTTCACAATTTCTGTGGCATTTTTCCCAAGCTTCAAACAAAATTTCACAGCCACACACTGCTCTCTTAAATCAGCCATTACTAAAAAACAAGGTTCCAGCAAAACTGCTTTTATGAAAATTATTCGCAATTACCAGAGAACCTTCCCAGGTGACACCACTGGATGCACTAATTCAGAGTGAGTTGCTCAATGCTTGCCTAGCAGGGGGAAATGCATACTTACTGTGAAGTATGCTAGGCAGAGCTTTTTCCTTTTTTGAGGTGAAGGAGGATATCTCTATATCTATACCAAAATAAGCAAAAAAATAAAAACTGTTGGATCACAATGGAGATGGTGCAGGACATGAGACTTCAAAAAATGCATGGAACAATGGAATGAAAAGATCCTGGAATTTTTTCCACGACTTTTTTTAAGTTCCCTTGTACGTGGGGTTGTCATAAGTCAGACAATTGACAGGCAGCTAACTGCCACCTACGGCACCATGAGTAAGAGAAGGGCATTTAGGTACATCGGCCACATATTTGCTGGGTGAGTTCAGTTTAAATCACTTAGCCTCATCTATAAATGCATGTAATAACATCTAATTCTTTGGATTGCCATGGAGATGAAGTTAGATAATTGGTATAAATGTTTAGCCTAGTGCTTATTAGGAAACTATTTGACTGATGTTCATTAATTTCCAATTTTCTTTCACTCTTGCACTAGCCCTACAAGAGGTTGGCATAGAGCCTGGCTCTGATGTGCACTCTTCAGGGTTTGCTGGCAGAGTTCCGAAGAAGCTAAAGCGCCTGCCACAGTTCATACGCTTCACTCTACAGCTATAAAACCTTTATGCACTCATCTCTGGCTTTTCTCTAGTCAAGAGAGAGAGGTATTGCTTTCAAATAATTTACAGTGTGTGCATACCATTATCACCCACTTTCTGTAAGTGCTTTAGGCTTTCCAACAGCCATCCTAAAAGCCCTGGTGTTGGTCGGTTTAAGAGCAAGTCATACAATTCTGTCATATCCTCACCCCCATTTTTTTTATTTCAATCATTTTATTGAGAGCTCGTGCAACTCTTATCACAATCCATCCATCCATCCATTGTATCAAGCACATTGGTACATGTGTTGCCATCATCATTTTCAAAACATTTTCTTTCTACTTGAGCCCTTGGTATCAGCTTCTCATTTTTCCTCCTCCCTCCCTCATGAACACTTGATCATTTATAAATTATTATTATATTTTCATGTCTTACACTGACCGATGTCTCCCCTCACCCACTTTTCTGTTGTCCAGCCCCCTGGGAGGGGGAGGGGGCTATAGGTAGACCCTTGTGATTGGTTCCCCCTTTCTCCCCACATCTTCCCCTTATCCTCCTAGTATGGCTACTCTCAATATTGGTCTTGGGGGATTTATCTGTCCTGGATTGCCTGTGTTTCCAGCTCTTATCTGTACCGTGTACATGCTCTGGTCTAGCCAGATTTGTAAGGTAGAATTGTCCCCACCCCAAATTTAGCCAGTTGTCATTGACCGGACTCCTGGGGACCTGTGTGTCAGAAGAGACCTACGCCTCCTGGGATGCTCACTGGCTCAGAGTGTTGCATGTGGATCAACAGGCCTTCCTTACAAGGTGCCTCTGATCTGTGTGGAGGAGCCTAGGTGGTATAGTGGGTTTGTATCGGGCTGCTAACCACCAGCTGTGCCTTGGGATAAAGATGAGGCTTTCTACTCCCATAAAGATGTGTCATCTTGGAAACCCACACGGGCTGTTGGATTCGCTCCTGCAGGGTTGCTACGGGTCCGAATTGACTCGATGGCAGTGCATTTTTTTGAGTTCTGATCTGTGTAGACTGCAACCTCCAACCTTTTGAGTAGCATCTGAGCATGTGGACCGTTCATGCCATGCAGGGATTTCCACCCCACATTTAGTAGCTTCTCAGAAATCAGCCTCTGAAAAGCTGTTTTAAATGTAAAGTTATTAGCTGCCACTGAGTTTGTCTTGCATCAATCTATCTTGTGAGGGTCTTTCTCTGTTTTCACTGGCGGTGGCAGTTGCATAATCTCCTGTCAACTTGAGCAAAGGGTTGGAGTCTAGCCTGCCAATCAGGTCATAGCCAATGTGCTTCTGTGTGAGCATGGCCTTCTCCTGAGGATTCTGGGAGCTCCTGTCTGCCTCCCTGGAGGTGGGACACAAACTCTCCTTCTACTTCAGCTTCCTGTTGATAAGCTACATGGAGTCATGCTGATAGCAGCCAGAGCCCTGGAGATGCTTCCACTGCCACTGGGTCCACAAGACTTTCTACCCACTGGCCTGTGATCTTCCTGCATTTGGCATCATTGCATGTGTTGTGTGAGTCTGAAGAGGAAATTATGAACCAGTATAGGACATTTGGGCTACTATGAGACTTATGGGTTAATATTGAACTTATGGACTTACCTGGACTGGGCCGAGATGTTTTCTTAATATACAATTACAAAAATAAAAATAAATTTTAATGAAAGCAAAAAACAAACAATTACTCTTGGATATAAAACTCCCTTTTACACGCATATGAGTCTTCCTGGATTTGTTTCTCTAGTCTACCCAGACTAGCACACTGGCCCTCTACTTTATCAAAGGCACAGTGAGTTAAACCTAAGGGTGCTAACAACCTAGGGAGAAAGATGATGCTGTTTGCTCCCATAAAGATTTATAGTCTTGGAAACCCTAAGAAGCAGTTTTACTCTGTCCGCTAGGCTTCTGATGAGTTGGCATGGACTCGATGGCAGTGGGTCTACATGTGACTTTGCCAAGTAAAATATCTTTTTCCAGAGCCCGAACTCTCTTGATAACATGTCCAAAGTAAGCAAGACAAGCCTACCATCATTGCTTCTGAGCATTCTAGCTATACCTCTTCCCAGATAAATTTGTTCGTTTTGCTAACAGTCCGTGGTATGGTTGATATTCTTCAGCAACACCTTAATGCAGACGCATCGATGCTACTTTGGTCTTCCTTATTCAGCTTTCACATGCACACACGGTCATTTAAAATGCCCTCTTGGGGTAGGCCCAATTTAGTCCTCAAAGGGAGATCTTTGCTTTTTAACACTTTGAAGAGGCCTTTTACAGCAGACTCAATGTAACATGTTAGTCAATTTCGACTGGGCTTCATAGAGCTTTGACTGTGGAGCCAAGTAAAATGAAGTCCTTGACAGCTTCAATCTTTTCTCCATTGATCGTGATGTTGCCTACTGGTCTAGGTGTGAGGGGCTTTGTTTTCTTTAGGTTGAGGCTGCAGTCTTTGACCTTCATCCGTCAATCCCCCAAGTCGGCTTCATTTTCAGCAAGCAGTATTGTGTGCAGTACTGTGTTGTATACATCCCAGGGACGGTCAGTGTGTCTTCCTGCAATCCTGGTGTCGCGTTCTTCTTTACACGATCCAGTTTGTCAGATTATGTGCTCAGCACTGGTTATCATGTGTCAGTTTAAAATCTCTTTAATTTAAAAAGTGTGACATGACTCTCTGAACAATCAAAATGTAACATTTTCTTTATGCTTTGATTGTTTTAAATAGAATTGGGATAAAGTAAGGGGGACTGGCAAGTGGGTATAGCTAGAAGGAGGAGGAAGAAAGAAATTTAACTGCCATGGAAAATAGAACCGAAACTCGGGTCTTGAGCAAGGTATTTGAATCCTAGGCTCCACTGTCCTTATTTCTACAATTAGCAACTTGGAGCCTACTTTTAAAACCCCGTGGTTCTCTGAATACTTTTTTCTACTGTTATCCAGCAGATCTTTCCAGAAAATTTTTTGAATTTCACACAATGCTTTATACTCTCAGTATCAACTTTGGGGATCTGAAAGTTGCTAACTTTTTCTTTTCGGCAACTTTATTAATATGAATCTAAAAAGACCTAACTTATTAACTACGCTTGGCTGAATCATTAACTTCAGAGAGTCTTTTCGTAGATCAAAACCAGTTGAGCAATACATACGAAGCCAATGGCTGCATATCTCAGTGCTGCTTTTTCTGCAAGCAGAGCATGTGCCCCAGCCTGGGTACAAATATCTGATTTGGGGGTCAGGAAGAGCTAAAAGAGAAAATATTCATAAAAATTGAGGTGTTGGTCAATTTAGAACATTTTCCCCTAAGCCACCACATACGTTTGTCTTTATTTTTTAACTATTCCATTCCCATATCCCCAAGTAGTTCGAGTGGTGGCTGTCCGTGTTGGACAGCTAACTGCAAAGCCAGTGGTACAAACCCACCAGCCACTTTGCTAGGAGAAAGTTGAGGCTACCTGCTCCCATAAAGATTTGCAGCCTGGGAAATCCCACACAGGGTCCGTGTCAGCCAGAATCAACTCAATGGAATTGAGTGTGAGTTCTTTCTCTCATCCCCCATCACCTCTCTCTCTCTGTTTCTCTTTACACACACACACACACCTTGCTGCCCCATCCCCTGGTAACTACTGATCTAAGTTTATCTTGATGGATCTACCCATTCTGGAGGTGTTGTGTCCATGGGAATCACACAAAAATTGCCTGGCTTAAAAGCGTGGGATTTTATTTAAGAATTGCAGTAAACAGGGCACTTCTGTAACAATGATGGTGAGGACGGCCCAGGAGCAGGCGGGGTTCTGGTCTGTGGGGCATGGGGCAGTGTGAGGCAGAAGCTCCTTGACAGCACCACCACCAACAGCAGCGGGCACTTTAAGATGGTGAGTCCTTCAAAAGGAGAAATATAGCACCTAAGGGGGTTCTTCAAGGTCAGACCCTCCAAATCGGCGGGGAGCAGGACCTTGGTGTCAGCTAGCTTGACCTCATTCTCAAAGCAGGCTTACAACCCTCAACAGTACCCACCTAATTTCTGTTTAAACAGTTTTCCCTTGGCAAGAATTGTGTTTACTTCGAAGATACCTTCAAATGGTTATGAGTATACATTTTTCTTAGCAAGCTCAAATATGTGTCCATCTCTTTTAACCCATTGGTTCAAAACTCGGATTTCCCCTGGAATCATCTTCATCTTTCTTTCAAGACCGGTGACCTCTGGCTCTCATTGAGGCTCTGCTCCTCTTCAACGGTGACAAAGGCAAAGAGAAGGAGTCATTGTCAAAATGCAGACAGGATCTGGCGTACAACCTCTCTTATGTAAGAGAATGTTGGCAAATATAAAAACAGCAATGTGAAGGGCCCAGGGCCTGGGATGACCAAGTAAGGAGTCAAAGGAGCCAAGGAGCTAGTGATGTTTTGGGACCATTGTGCTGTAGTGGTTACACACTGGGCAGCTGTTTGAGGTCGCAACTGCCCTTGCCCTTTGGGGTCGCTAGGAGTTGACATAGACTCCTGGCAGTGAGTTGGGTATTTCTTTTGGGTCTTATAGCAATGGATAACCAGGCCTCTGGTTCAAGAAACACATTTCGACAAGGAATTTTTGCGTCACCAGTCTGTGCACAACACTGATGATTCAGATAGCCATTGTCTTCCAGGAGCTCATGGTCTAGGGAGGAAACTTCTCTAAAGTGACCCTCCTCTATGACTCTGTAGCCATCACCCTGCTGTATTGTCTCAGGCGCCCCAGATACTGGGAAATACTTACCAAATATCCGCTACATGAACAAAACTGACAACAGTCCCAGCCTTTGTGGAGCTTACATTCTGGTGTGCTGAAACAGATGATGCACAATGATTTTTTTTTTTTTTATTGTGCTACCCTTTATTCCTAGGTTGGAGGAGAGTATCCCGGATCACATGCTGGCTGCTTGGTTCCCACCTCCAGGCTCCCCTCCCCTGTTCAGGGAGGCTCACTGGGTGGGTGGCCATGGTCCCTTTCAAGGGGGTACACCATACAAATGGCATTGTCCCAGGGACGGAGCGCAGGGTGACCTGATCTGACCACCTCAAAGCCCATGTAGCTGAAGGCCCGTAGTAGGGCACCTCTGTCATTGCGATCATTCTAGAAATTCACAAACACAGAGTCCACATTGGTCTTTTCCTCCACGTACTCCAATGTGGCTATCAAGCTTTCCCAGCTGCCTTGATCCAAGACTCGATATGGGATATCCAGGAAGAGTTGATGATCACAGAGAAGGCCGTGCCAATGGGCAGAGGTCTGGGGGGTGAGGTGGAAGTGGAAGTCTAACTGCACTGGGTCCTGGTGGAGCAGGGGGTCGGTAGTTAGCACCATGAGGTTCCCAGCCAAGTACAGTTCTTTCAGCTGCTTGTGGTCCCCTGATCAGTGCCTACTAGGGACTCAGGAACACTGAAGGCAGAACGGGGCCGGAGTGTCAGATCCTCCTGTTCCATGTAAGTGATGCGGTTTTCTCTTCCTGTGGCATTTTATCGCTTGTGACTTAGAATTTGCTCAACCACAGCAGGACTGTGACTCAGGGTTGCACGCGTTCTCCCAAGACCGGCAATCATTTTCTAAAGGACCGGTCCCCTCCTTCCGTCACTTTGAGGTAGCTGGAGATTCTTTTTAATGGGAGGAATTGGCATCTTCTCAGTATGTCAGAATCGGAAGTGGCTGAACCGAAGCCCCTGTTTGAAAACGAAGCTGAGAGGATGGCTCGGCTTGTCCGGCCATGGAGCATCCCCAGCGCCGGCGAGGCCAGCCACCGCGCACCGAGCAGCGCCCACACGCCCCTCCGCCCCGGCCCGGACCCCCGCCCCCCCTCGCACAATGATTCTTATACTTGCACCCCACTGTGGACCAGCGTGAGCCCTAGTGGTGTAGCAGTTACACATTGGGCTCTTATTTGGAAGGTCAGCAGTTCAAAACCACCAGTTGCTCTGTGGGAGAAAGATGAGGCTTTCTAGTCCCATAAAGGTTCACCCTCTCAGAAAGCACAGGGGCTGTTCTACTCTGTATTTTAGGGTTGCTATGAATTAGAATGGACTCAGTGGCCATAAGGAGATTGTTGTTTGGTTTGGTTTTATATTTTTGACGATTTGTTTTATATTGTTAACTAAAAGGTCAGCCACTCCTTGGGAGAAAGATGTGGCAATTTGCTTCCATAGAGATTTACAGTCTTTACAGTTCTGTCAAGTCAGAGTTTGATTAATGAGCTAGGCTACATTATAGAGTAAATGCTGATAAGGCTTTAGGAAAAGAAAAAAGCAGAGCAAGGCCAAGAGAACCTGCAGTGCTCAGGGCTGGGGTTTTCCCATGTTCAGAGTGTGGTCCTGGAGCGCGGCCCTGGTGGTCTAGCGGTTATGAGTTCTGTCGGGGTATGGGAGGTCCCCAACATTTGAACAGCTCTTCATGGGCAACTTTGCGATTGTGGAAAATAAGACAGCAGGACACAGGGGCTCCTCAACCCTATGTCAGGACCAAGAGAGTGAATGTATTTTCCAGTGGGTATTTGTAGTAATAGGGCTTACAGATCTTTCATAAGGCATGCATGTCATACAGCTAACATATTATATAGTCAGTGGGTAATATCGTCAGTGGGTAATGTAATAAACAAGCAATGAGGTGAGTCATCATCTTGACCTAGTGCTAGTTGACCTCAGAACCCCTGAACCCTCCCTAGAGGTCTGCCACATTTTATGGTGGGCTGGCTAGAGAACCTGATTGCTCCTGTTGACAGATAACCTCTGGGTACAGGACTAGCCAGACACAGGTATGAGGCATCTTTTATGGTAGCTCCTTTATGACAGTTCCTTTATGGGGGGTTATTAGAAGGACTGTGTCCAGCTATGAGAATGTTTATTAAGATTTATTTATATCTCATAATCGTGAGGATCTTCCCCACCAGTCAGCTTTCCAGACCTAATTTATGAGCATAGAGGATTTAGCTCCATTACATTCTCATCCAGTCTCCCAGTTTATCACAGAGTTGTACTGGGATCTGAAAGGCCAGCAGTTCAAAACCACCATCCTCTCTTAAGGAGAAAGATGGGGCTTTCTACTCCTATAATAGTCTCAGAAACTCATAGAGGCAGTTCTACTCTTATCCTACAGGCTCACTGTGAGTTGTCATTGACTCCATGACAGTGAGATCTTAGTTACCTAGTGCTGCCTTAATAAAGCACGGTATATACTCGATTATAAGCCCACCAGAAAATGAGCCTAGGCACCTAATTTTACCACAAAAACTGCATTAAAAATGTGCTGAAAACCCTTGGCTTATACAGGAGTATATGTGGTATATCACCAGTGGGAGGTTTTAAAGAATAGAAATGTATTTTCTTTCTGTTCTAGACCTTAGACAATGCTCACATGGCATCTCCCTCCCTCTGTGTCTTTGCATCAATCCTGCAGTTTTACAACTCCAAAGTGATTAGGTGTAGAATTGACCCGACATTGGTATGAGTTTATTAACATAAAAGAAAAATCCTATTTCAAAACAGGATCACATCCACAGGTACAAGAGCCAGGAAATCAATATGTCTTTTAGTGGGGTGAGGGTGCGACACAATTCAGCCCTTAGCACTTGGTCAAAGTAGAAGATTTCATTGGGAAGGTGACATTGGGAAAGACTTATAGAAACTGAGAAGGGGCCATCGATCTAACCGGGGAAAGAGCCTTCCCAACAGATGGGAGAGATGGCACAGCGAGGTTACGGGCAGAATGTGCCTGCGTGTTGGAAGGCAGTGCAGTAGAAGCAGAGTGAGTGAGGAGCAGAGCAGAGCAAAGCTGAGGAATAATGGTGGGGAGATCGCGTAGCCCACTCTGATCCTGAGCAAAATGGAGAGCTATCAATTGGTTTTGATCTCTGGGGTTACAGGATTGACTACACATTATTGGAGGCAAAGATCAAATCCCGTAGCCCCACTGGGAAGTTATTGAAGAAACTCTAGAATTGCGATGGCTCCTACTAGGGTGGTAACAGCAGAGGCAGTGAGAAGTAGTCCAATTCTGCTCTCTTTTGATGAAACAGCTGACACAGATGAGTCGCTGGGAAGATAGATTTGCCTTCCGCTGAGATGGGGAAGGCTGAGAGTGAAGCCGATTGGACGGAGGGTGAAGAGGAGGGAGTGCAGCTTTACACACGTCCGCTGTGAGATGTTGAGTCTGGAGTTCCGAAGGGAAGTCTTACATGGAGATACAGAATTGAGAGTCTTCAGCACATAGAAGGAGTCCTGGGGGCGTCGTTATTAAAGAGCTCAGCTGCTAAGCAAAAGGTCAGCAGTTGGACTCCCCCAGCAGCTTCACAGGAGACAGACGCAGCCATCGGCTTCGGTCAAGAGTCACAGCCTTGGAAACCGCATGGGGAAGTTTTACTTTGTCCAGTGGGGTCACTGTGACTCAGAATCGGCTTACTGGCCGATTGGGTTGGGTCTGGTTTGAGCACATTGAGCTGAAACATAACAGACGAGCAGGGGGCACCATGAGAGGCATGAGGAGAGAGAGCAAAGGACCAAGAAGCAAACCCGTCCGGAAGCATGCCCTCCCGTTCTTGCACGGTGTTGGTTTTGAGCAGTTTTAGCTATGCCCTTAAAAAGTCATCCTATTACACTAGGAGGCCAGCTGCTTCTGAATGATAGGATACCTAGTTCAGCCACTGGGCCCCATGTTCATGGGCTACATCAGCTCTGACTTTGCTGTCTTCTGCTCAGGCCTTGTGTTGTATGGAATTCTATACCTGTGGGCCAGGCATTCTGTAGGACCGCAGAGAGTGAAGTTGACGGTGGCTCTGTGAGCAAAATAAAATAAAACAAACATCTACTAGGTAGAGTTGTCTATCTCTTTGGGAGATTTATCTTCCAGGGCAGAAAGGGACCAAGACAGATTTGCTCCAAAGGTCTTTTTGAGGGATGATGCCATGCTGCGGACTGTTACTGCTTACCTGGTACACCATGGTCAAACATTCCATCTCTGTGGGAGCCAGGAAGGAGCTGGGATAATGCTGGCAATGAAGTTACTTAGAACTTACGTCTAACAGTTCTTGAAATTACCGAGTGTTCCCCCTTCCCTAAAGTTTATAAACTCTCAAGTAAATGGTCAAAGGTCTCGTTGGGGAAGGATTGCAAGATTTAATACAGTATGTATTTGCCACAGGACTATTATCATCTTGGAGGTCCTAGGGATCATTAGGAATCCATTGGTTTGAATTCCTAATCAGAAATTTGGCTGAAGGGATTCTGACTGTTTATTGGTGCGAGCACCCTCAACTTCCAGCTTCATTATTCTTGCCTTTTGGGGGGTGTAGATCTTAGGCAGCACTCTCTTTGCTGTCCATCACCTTTGACCCTAGGGACATTACCCTCTATTAACCATCTCAGGACTCCCTTCAGGTCAAGCCCCCTTGACTGTACCGCTAACCTTGCTGATCATTAGGTCATGGTGGCCCATGATTCCTGACATTTAACAGCTACCACCTGGCTTCTATTGCTCAGGGGTGAGGCAGGAGGTGATTCACCACCCTTGTGGACATAAATGAGCCCAGCTCTGTGAGCACCACTTTTACCATTGTCCTGGAGTCCACGGGACTTCTTCCCAGCCCTGCCCAGAGCCTCGGTGAATTGTGTGTCCTCTGGGTCCTTCCATTAAGAACAGATCCACTCCCTTGGAGTCCATTCGGACTCACAGTCTGACTCCTTGGCCTTTGCTGCGTCCTTCTGGGCCCATTTTAACTCAGCTTCTTTATTCTTCCCACTGCTGTTTGCCAAAGTAGCCCCATTGCCCACTTTGCTGAGTATTGGCTATCTTTTCTCCAGACTTCTAAAGGCAGGGCTTTGAACCAGTTCATTGTGGATCAACTCCCTGCTAGGAATTGCCATTTCTACCCCAAATACACCAAAATATTTGAACAAGATGATACATGTAAAAACAAACAAAGGTCTTGTGCAGAAAAAAAGAGAAGAGTCGACCGTTCGCATTTTAGGATTCCATCTGTCTGCATTTTCTTCTGCATTTATTTAGTCGTAATTTGTATGTATTCTGTTTGACTTAATGAATAGATATATTAGACATAAGATTCATTAACAGGAAGAAAATATGTCAGAATGTTTGCTATTTCTGTACAGCTTTTCTAGTGATTTTGGCTTTATTTGTGATGAGGACGTGCTATGTGTGAGGCTTATTGATGTTTGTACAGACTTCAGTCATCCTCATTAAATGCTTACAGAAAAATAATAGTAATAATAATGAACAACCTAGGGATCTTATTAAAATATAAATTCCGATTCAGCATATTTAGGATAGAATTCCCTGGAAGGTGTCAAATGGAATGAACTGGTTTGAAACTCTGACTCAGCCACTCTAGCAGTGAGCTCACCTTCTCTTCCGATGTCTTGTCAGGATGGCAAGTCCCAAGTCCTAACAAAGTGGTCCCAAGTCAACGAGTTCTTGCTTTTCTAGACCTGTGGTCTACCGTTGTTGGTCAAGTAGGAGGAGACTTCAAGAACTCCGGCAAAAAACCCACGATCTTTTCATTCTATTGTTCCACAGACTTTGTGAAGCCCCTTCTACAAAGAGTCATGATGGCATAGAGGTTAAATCACTCAGCTGCTAACTGAATGGATGTTAGTTCAAATCCACCAGCTTCTCCTCAGAAAAAAAGATGTGGCAGTTTGTGTCCATAAAAATTATAGCTTCACCTTGGTATGGTTTTGTCCTGAGTCTTAGATGCCTGATACCTGATCCCATCGACACCTCATAACCACACAGACTGGTGTGCTTCTTCCATGTGGGCTTTTTCGCTTCTCAGCTAGATGACAGCTTGTTTATCTTCAAGCCTTTAAGACCCCAGACACAATATCTTTTGATAGCCAGGCAGCCTCAGCTTTCTTTATCACTTTTGCTTATGTACCCATTTTGTCTTCAGTGATCGTGTCAGGAAGGTGAGCATCACAGAATGCCGGATTGTTAGAACAAAGTATTCTTGTGTTATGGGAGTACTTGAGTGGAGGTCCAATGTCCATCTGCAACCTTAATTCTTAACATATAGATATGAGTACATTGTTGTATTCCCCTCTAGTTTTATATATATAAGTATATGCCTGTATTTAGGCCTCTATGAATGTCCCCTGCCTCCTGGTTCTTTCCTCTATTTCCTTTTACTTTCCTCTTGTTCCACCGTCATGTCTGGCCTTCATTGGGGTTTAGTAATTCCTTGCTGCTACATTGCCCTTGATCAAGCCCCACCAGGCATCCTATGGCCTTCCTTCCATTGATTTTATTTCAATGTTGTTCCCTTGGTGGGGGGGTCATGCTCATCTGTAGACAATTGGACATCCCCTCACAGAGGGCTCACAGTGAAGAGATGAGCCAGTCAGGGTGCAGTATAGCACCAAGAAAACACACAGCTTTCCTCTAGTTCTTTGGTGGTTCCTTCACCCCACTATCATGACCTCAATTCTACCTTGCAAATCAGAGGCCAGAGCATGCACACTGCTATAGATAAGAGCCTACAACACAGGGAATCCAGAATAGACAAACCCCCAGGGCCAACAATGAGAGTGGAGATACCAGGAGGATTACAGGAGGGTGGGGGGAGGAAGGGGGAATCAATCACAAGGATCAACCTAGAACCCCCTCCTAGGGGAACAAATAACAGAAAAGTGGGTGAGGGATGACGGAGGACGATGTAAGATATGAAAATAATAACCTATGACTTATCAGGGGTTCATGGGGGGCAGAGAGGTTGTGCTGGGGAAGGAGGGGGAAGAAATGGGGAGCTGATATCAGGGGCTCAAGTGGGAAAAAATGCTTTGAAAATTATGATAGTGTCATGTGTGTAAATGTGCTTGACATACTGGATGAATGTATGGCTTGTGATAAGAGATGTAAGAGCCCCCAATAAAAGTATTAAAAAAAAAAGATATCACCCTACAGCCACAATGATAACCCAATTGAAAAACAAGCTAGCCAACAACAATAACAAAGAATGTATAGCTTTAGCTGATGCCAAAGGCTCAAGTAAAAAGAAAATGTTTTGGAAATGTTGATGGCAACCTATGTACAAGTGTGCTTAATACAATTGAATGATGGATTGTCATAAAATTAGTAAGAGCCCCAGTAAAATTTTAAAAAAAGATTTATGCCTTAGCGACCCTATGGTGCTGTTCTACTCTGTCCAATAGGGTTGTTGTAAGTCAAAATTGGCTCCCAGTGATGGATTTGATCAGGTCCAGAGATGTCTTAAAGGGACCTCAACTTACAGTGACACAGTCCACAGGCTAGGCGTCCCACAGGTAGTGTAGCCTTTAAATTGAGGCACAGA
>NW_022103898.1:68669085-68677073 GCF_000313985.2 Echinops telfairi | reverse complement strand
CTGCTCCCATAAAGACTTGCAGCCCTCTACCCCCCAAGGGGGATGAACAACAGAAACTTGGGTGAAGGGAGACAGCAGCTAGTGTAAGATATGAAAATTTATCAAGGGTTCACAAGGGTGGGGAAGGGAGGGAAAAATAAGGAAAGAGGAGCTGATACCAAGGGCTCAAGTAGAAAGAAAATGTTTTGAAAAGTATGATGGCAACATGTTTATATGTCTGTATATATGCATATATATACATATGTGTGTGTGTGTCTATTTGCAGCCTCAGAAACCCACAGGGGCAATTCTACTCTATCTGTATGGCTGCTATGAGTCAGAATTGACTCAACAGCAATGCGTTTGTATTTGGAGGCTGTGGGGGGAGGAAGCAGGGGTGCTCCTGAGAGGGTATCTGTTGCCTTGCCCTGGAGAGATCTCTGCAGAATCACAGTGAGCCACTTGCAGACACTTGGTGAACACAGGTGCTTTAGCAAGACAACATCCCCAGGAGCATCCATCCATTCCGGAGCATCCAGGCAAGGTTGCAAAGGCCCCAGATTTCCCAACCAGGGCCGCATCTTAACCTGCTTTGGCTGAGGACTGAAGCATCCTCAGCAGCTGCTCATTTGTATGAGTCCTTCCACTTCAGGAGAAAGGACCTGTCTGTAAGCTACTAAACAGGTGCCCAGGCTTCCCCACGTGGTCTTTGCCATTTGCTATCCTCTTGCAAGCAGTTTATCGATGCAGCCTAGCAGAGACAGCCAACTCTGTTCCCCTGCCAGGTATTGTTGCCTTCTCATCGTCCACAGAAGGACCTCTGCTGGTACCAGGGGTTGCACATTGGGCGGCTAATGGTAAGACCAGCAGTTCAAATCCCCATGGGAACGAGTTGAGGCTGGCTGCTCCCGTGAAATCTTAGTCTGGGAAATCCAAAGGAGCCGTTCTCGTCTGTGCTATAGGGTCACTATGCACGGAGGTTGATTCCAGGGCGGTGGGTTTGTTTGAGTTGTTATCTTTCAATTATCGGATCATTGCAACTGCCATCGTATTCCCTCCACTAGGACATTTTCTCTGGTGAAATATATATATATACACACACACACATACACACATATGTATATATGTATATGTGTATACATATATATATATGTATGTGTATATATGTGTATGTATATATACATTAAAAGATCATTTTATTTTATTGGAGGCTCTTACAGCTCTTATAACAATCCATTCATCAATTGTATGAAGCAGATTTGTACATATGTTGCCAGGTGAAATCTTTAACAATGGTACCATTACCGTGTGCCAGGGATGATCCAAATCTATATATTTATACCACTCACAATGACATCTCATAGCCTGCTGAGCAAGGAATGAAATAGTTTCCTCTATGCCCCATCTTAACTCTTGTTATCATAACGACTGTCGCCATTGGGTCAGTTGGGATCTTTGAGAAGCAGGAGCCAAAACAGAATTAGAACTTGTTGGAGGGACACTTGGGAGTGAAGCCGAATAGGTAAGTAGAGTCTTTGCACAAAGATGCAGATAAGGAGCAGGGTACGGAAGGAGGGCTCAGTAGGAGACTCCAGCAACAGAACAGTTCCAGAAAGGTCCACACAGGTTCTCCTGGAGTCAGCCTGTGCAATGTCCCTCATTAGAGTCCCAGGTCCTGAGGAATGGACCTGCGTTAGAATCCACTTGGTGCTCAGCCAGGCTGCAAGCAACCTGTAGGTAATGTGGGCCCCAAGTGAGTGTGGAGGAGCATCCAGGAGGCTTGCCACGGGGGCTTCCCACAGCAGGTCTGAGCAGTGATCTGCATGGCTACCTCGTCCTCCCACCGGGCCCTCTAGTGGCTGCTTCTGTCACTGCTGTTTGTACATCGTGTGAGTCATAGAGTAAGAGGCAGGACCTACCATCAGAGATGATGTCTAGTGTCATTATTTTAGAGATGAAGAGGAGAGATCCCCACATCTTAAACAAATTTTCCCAGACTACAGGCATTTGAGAATGGGCCCTGCCCTTTGTGTCAAGAATACTTTATGCATTGCAGCACATTTCGAGTTCCAGGTCCCTGAGGTTAGATGCCTGTAGCCTGCCTCCACCCCTGCCCCCAGTCGCCACAAACACATCTGCATCATGACCAAAAAAAGCTGCCTCCTTCCATTCCCTTAGAAACAGCTAAGTTCCCAGAACAGCTCACCAATCGCAAGGTATTAATATTCAGGTATGATCCTGGTATGACATACTTTTCTGAACATCAAAAGTACCACAATACGGGTAAATGAAAGTATTGCTACTAGAGTTCTAGTTCATACATGTATGGGTTTCCAGTTCATACATGTATGGGTTTATTCCCAACAAGCGGTGTTTGAATATGTCTCTTTGATCAGTGGATGGCTGCAGACAGTTCTCTCAGTAATGCACATATCCTAGTCTCAGAAGCAGTGGTTTTCTCAGCCCAGGGAGCAAGTAAAGCTGAGTACTTTGGGGCAAAAAGCTGCCTTTTGAAGTAGGGTACTCACAGTACTTAAGTGAGGGAACTGGGTTTGCTGACCCATGGAGCTGGAGCTGAATGCCTTCAGATTAATACTTACAGCAGAGTGGCATGCCCTTTGGGCATTTATTGGCAGCACTAAAAGAGCTTTGGATCATTGCCTGAGCAAACCAAAGGTTGGGTGAAGAGGCTAGGGATCAGAGAAAGGCTTGCCTGTGGACATGGCAGAGGAAAAAAAATTGCCCTGACTGAACACATGTATCCTGAGCATATCTCACCTGAATTGTAATCTAGTAACATCACTAATAAATCCCATACCCATGAACCTCATCTGTGAGTTCGAGGAATGGTCATACCCAGCCACAGAAATAGAGCTCTGTGGGAGAAAAAGTTCGCGTCAGAATAAAGGGACGGGGGTTGGAGTCATGTCCGAACTCTGCTTTATGGCAGTCAGTCTTGGGAGCAGGCGGAGGTCAGGCGTGGCCCCAACACCATTTGCTTACCCACTCATTCCTGCTCTAAGGTTGGACTGTACTCTAGTAGCATTGATCTTGCATGTATAATTTCCTTAGAAATTCTTATTAGGAGGACAATTCTAGGCTGTTCTCTGATATTGCAAAGTCTTTTTTGGATGACAGACACCTAAAAACCAAACTGTTGTGTCATCATCATCTCCCCACCCCACACCTCCCAATCTTCTCTTTCTAAATAAGTGAGTCCACTCTTCACTGGTTGTTCAAGCTAAGAGCCTGAAAACGTTTCCTGTCTTTTACACCCCTCCCCCATCTAATCCATGAATGAATCCAGTGGACCCGTTTCCAAAATAGAGCCCATGTCTAGCTACGCCTGTTCACGTCCATTGCTTCCAGCCCTCTCAAAGCCACTGTCATCTCTGACATGTGCCCCTGTAACAGTCTTCTCTTTGTATTTCCTGCCTCTTTTGCACACAGTAGTCAGAGGTTGTTTGTTTTAATACAAATCGGATTGCATCGCACACCTGTTTAAAATTCTGTTGCCCTCAAAACAAATCCAAATACCTCATTACATGCAAGATCCTTCATGATCTACCCCCAGCTTACCTCACTAATCTTGGCTCAAGCTACTGCCCCACTCCGTCACTACAAACCAGCTAGACTAACTCCTTCTTGTCGTGTAAACACGCTAAGCTCGGTCCTTGGGACCTTTTCTGTTCTCTGCTCCTAAAGGATTCTCCCTCAGAATCTCTCAGGTTACTCTTCATCCGGGTCCCATGCCAATGTCACTTTCTCAATGCCGCGTTCCCTGACCATCCAAGTTCAAGCAGTCTCCATCCCTCACTGTTCTGCAGCACTGCAGCTTTATTTTATTCATGCCTCTCACCACCACTGTTGTCAGTTTGTTTAATTATGTTCTCCTCCATCTAAAATATAAGCCTCATCAGAGAAGGACCTGTGTCTGTTTTGTTCAGGACTGCATCCCTATTGCCAATCCCGGCACCTGGCACGGAGTAGGTTCCCCAAAATATGTGTTGACTAATTGAACAGTACCTTTACTCCATAGGCTGATGGGGGGGGGGTGTCCCTGCATACCTAGTGCGTCAGTGAAGATTTGGTTTTATTTTGACCATCGAATTAGACTTTTTGACTTTCAACATGCTGCATCCCAGGTACTAGAGTTTGTTGTCTCTATTGTCAGTATTGACTTCAACTCTCAACTGATAGTCAGTAGGTGCTGCTTCTGAATGGAGTGTGTGTAATTTTAAAATAAGCCACGGAAGGGTCTTTCCCTTCTGATAAATCCAATCCTAACTTTGGGGAGGAGGGCTTCTCCTCATTAGCTCCCTAAGCACAGTGAATACCTGCTTTCTCTACCACATTCCTATTCATTTCTCTAATCGAAAAAATAAGCACATTCCCTGATGAAGCAATTCCATTCTGCCTTGCCTGCATTTCTTAAAACTGTAGTAACAAAATACCATAAAGTAGGTGGCTTTAAGGCACAAAAATTTCTTTTCATCCACAGTTTTGGAAGTTTGGCGTCTGGATTCACAGCATTCAGAATGATGCTCTTTCTTCACCAACTCCAGAAGATCCTCCCTTGTCTCTTTCAGCTTCCGCAAGCCTGGGCATTTCTTGGTGTTCTTTGAGCTGTCATCTTCCTGTGGAGATGACTCTGTTTCATGTCTGTCTTTCTCCTTTAGAAGAGACCCTGAGAAAAGATTAGCACTAGGGCCTACCTACTCTGCCTACCTGTCATTTAATTGACAACTTCTCTAACGGAAAACCCTATTTCCCCAGACAAGCTCAAATTCACAGGTACAGAGCTTAGGACCTCAGCGTACCTTTTTTTTTTTTTTTTCCGGGAGGTGGAGGACATAATTCCATCCATAACATGTCTCAATACTTTTTTCCTATATATGTGTGTATTATTAAGGTGGGGAGAAACTTACATTCAAAGACAATTTACAGAGACTGTTCCCTCCAGTAAGGGTTTGTGCCCGGAGGAGCAGAGCCAATTGACCAACTCCAAGCCAGAGGGGAAAGCTTATTGGAAGGGGACACCAGCTGGGAGGCTGACAGCAGCACTTGTGATCAGAATACAGAGAGTTTATATACCTTGACACTGGATTATAAAATGCATTGGGGGATTCATGTACTTTTCTGGGTACTTTCCGTTACTCAAGTCACAAAATATAAAGATCTACTATTACAATCAGGTAAAACAATAAGAGTAACATTTATCATGCACACCCCTCCAGGCAGAGTTGTCCAGTGGCCCTCCAAAACAAATCATCCAGGTGGCTGTGTCCCATATATCTATCTGTCTTGAAGCAATACAGAAGGTTATACGAATTCCCCAGAGGTTGGGGTGAGGAACAAAGCAAACATGGACTAAGTTAGGCTAACTACAAACAGGGTTTTAAGAATCCTTTATTAAGTCTTACACAAGATCGAAAACAAAAAGACAAAAATAAATGATTCCAGTTCATTAGCATGAGGCCATGATGGTGTCCAAAAGATCCACAGGCATTTGGCCAAAGCATGGAAAACAGGAAATGTGTGACAAAAATCATGATTGGGGGTAGACTGCAACATGACCAGGGAAGGAGCCAGGATTGGGGTACATACACTATTGTGGATTAGGAGGGTTCCCGGGATTGGCTATGGAACTCTGCTGTCACCTTGGTTCGAGGACGACTCCTGACCATGTGAGCCGAGTAACCCAGTCTCCATCAAGTAGGCCAGGCAGCCCCTGAGGCTGATCCTCCCGCCCTGGGTTGGTCAGGAGAGTCACAGAAATCCACTTGCAAACACACTCAGCCTTTGACTCTACTCATCTATGGGTCAGAAAGAACTCAATGGATGCTGACTCTATGTAGAGACTCACAATGGATTTAGGGATCCCAATGTAAGCATGACCTTCTGCAAAGCTAGTGCTCGGAATTTAAACTTTAATATTCTGTGTGTGTATGTGTGTGTGTGTGTGTGTGTGTGTGTGTGCGCACACACACACTTACTTTAAAAGGAACTCTAAATTACATTTGCCTAATTAAGTAGTCGAAGGTAAACTGCAAGTAGCCTGGAATGATACCGTTTCTAGCCAGAAATGGTGACTAATTAAATGAGTCTAATAAGGATCCATGAGCTGAAAGACATTTTAACCTCAATCTGGGGTATATTAAGGTGGCATTGAGCGGTAGCTTTTGTGGCAACCGAAGACATGCTGCAGTATTGTATGAGTCCGAATAGGCTCGGTGGCAGCGGGCTCGAGGACTGTACGCAACTTGAGGAGCCCTGGTGGTGCTGGGCGTTCACCTGGGGCCGCTCGCCACAAAGCCAGCAGCCCAAGTGCACCAGTTATCCCTCAGAAGAAAGATGAGGCTGTCTGCTGGTGAAAAGATTACAGCCTTACACACCCGCTAAAGGGTCTCCCGGAGTCCGAATTGACCCCATTGCAGCGGGTGGGGATCTGTGGCTGGAACACCAGCTAGAGTCAGGGAGACGGGCAGTTTTCCTAAGAATGCTCACCAGTCGAGATATTTCTGCTATTTCCCCCTAAGGAATGTGAACTGTTTTTATTTTTCCATTTTAATTTTATCATTTAATCCATTTGTATGACACCATTGCAAGGTATTTGAAAACACACACACACACACACACACTTGAAGTCCCCACTCATAGGAAGCCAGGCCATTTCGCCTCACGAGCCCACACCCAGCGGTGAGCACTCCTTACGTGTATAACATGACCCAGAGCTCCAGAAAGGAGACAGAGCCCATTGTTCTCAACGAATCAGTCGTAAGACTCATTATCAAAATGATCAAGAGTAAGTGAAAATGTGGGAGGCTGAGGAGGGAATACAGAAACCCTCAAGTGATAATGCGGGGACCCTTAAGCAAATAGGAACTGAGGGCTTGATATAGTTTATTTGCAGACCCACAGGAATTCTCCCCAAACAGAGTCCAAGAACCAGTCCGCAGTGTATCAGAAGCCCACTGGTTTGTTATTAGTTGGAAAGTCAACGATTCCAGGCCCCCCTATATGTACAGAATAAAACTGTGCTCCAAGGGGTCGCCAAGCCTGTCTTCTAAGATGCTTCCAAGTGATTTGAATCTCCAACCTTTCAGCTAGTAATTGGACACGTAATCATTTATGGCTACCAGGGACTCCTAGAAGGAAGGCTAGTGGCACAGTGGGTAAAGTGTTGGGCGGCTCACCTCCAGACCAGCAATGCCAAGCCACTAGCCGCTCTTTGGGAGAAAGAAGAGGCTGTTCCCATGACAGAAACAATTAGGAGCGGTTCTACACTGTCTGTCTTCCAGGGTGCTACAAGTTTAATTGTTTTGACGGCAGTGGATTTGGTTTGGGTTGACTTAGGGACTCCCAGATGTCCACAGTGAGATTTATAAAGACGGCAGGCAGGGTTCTCCCAGGTAAATAAGGCATGTGTTTTTTTACCCATTCTATACCTAATTGTGTCTGTAACATGAACATTAGTGTGCATGCCTGGTTTCTCTCTCCTAAAGGCTTGCCCTTGACCCCTCTTAAAAGTCTGATATAGTGTTGTTGTGGTTGCCAGGTGGTGACCAAGGGCATAAAACAGTTGTTCAAGTGATGAGATGCAGAGTAAGCAGGTTTATGGGCCGAGGCTGAGACCCGGAATCGTCGTATCCTTTGGCAGAGCAGCGGAGGCTGCAATTCACTGAGGGCAGAGAGAAGTGGTTCTCTTGCTCCTGGCCTGAGGGATAAGGGAGCAGCTGGGGTTGGCAACTGTTGGGGCAGATCGGTTTCAAAGGAGGCCTGGTTAGGAGAAGCCTCTGGCAGGAGTGCTCCTAAGAGACAAAGCCTGGGTGACTACCGCAATGCTCCTGGGAGGAACCTGGGTGGCATTTCGCCTTAATTCTAGAGGGTGATATTTCCACCCTCCTTCTTGGTCCTGCCTTGGTCCTGCCTCTGTCAGTCACAGCTCCAGCAATAATGATCTTGTCTGAGCAAGTACAGATATACAACACACACACACACACACACAC
>NW_022103898.1:68657292-68668899 GCF_000313985.2 Echinops telfairi | reverse complement strand
CTCACTCACTACATCCATGTTCTCTTCTTCCTGGGCACACAACTCTGTTACATTTCCCAGCCTCCTTTCAACGAAGCATGATCAACAAAATGTGGGCACGAGTGGTGTAGGCCTTGTGCCTGTATCAAGAAGCCTGTGCAGGGGCAGCGAATTATCTACAGGAGCTCTTCTAGCCAGAGATTTTAATGCCCACCAAAGGGCTGTTGCTGGCAGGGGTCTGCCAAGAAGGTGGGGGAAGATACTGATGGGGTTCCTCTGTGAGTCACTGAACCAGACTCCCTGCTGTGTGGGAAATGAGCCCACTGAGAAACGGCAGAGTGCTTCTGTGCAGGAGGCGGGTTTGTGGAGTGGGCTGCCTCTGGCACTTGATTGGGGAAACGGGGCTTGCTGACCTGGAGCTTGAGCCGGATGCCTGCAGGTGGAGATTGACAAAGGAGTGGTGTATATTCCTGTGGGCGTTTATTCGTAGCCCTGAAAGAACTTTTTACATGTCCTGATAAACAACTAGCCTGAGCATTTCTCACTGGCATTACAACTTGTCAGCTTCCTTAAAACCAAAACAAAACAAGAAAAAACCTCAATGCCGTCAGTCAATGCTGACGCACAGCAACACCCCAGCTGCAGTTTCTGAAACTGTAACTGTTGACAGGAGGAGAGAGCCCAGTTAACAAGCTTTTTTTTTCTTCCCCAAGACAGAATTTCACTTATTTGTAATTAGAAATAAATATTTCACAATATATCATTACAGATGGTAACAAACCCTTTCATCAAGAATTGTGTAAGTTGTGTGTGGGCATTGCGATGGACGTTCTCACTCACTCACGTCAAGTGGATGCCGACTCTCGGCAACCCTAGAGACAGGGTAGAAAAGCCCTTGTGGATTTCCCCAACTGTAACTCTTGACAGGAGGAGAAAGCCTTGGAGCTGGCCGTAGTTTTGAACTGCTGACCTTACGGTTAGCCGCCGTGCACGTAACCACTCTCCCACTGGAGCACCCCAGAGAGGTAAAACAGAGAACATTAATTAAGACCACTTAGCCTGGTTTCCAAATCCTCCCTTTCTTAGACACTCTTCTTTCCCCCGTCCACTGACTGATTTTGGAAACCTAGGGGCTGATGGAAGGAAGGCGTGGGAAGGGCCTGGACTCCGAATGACGGCCAACCCCCATGAGGCTATGGTGTGGTGATAGGACTCAGAGAAAACTTTAGGGTTAACCCACATGTAGGAACATGCTCTGAGCAATATGCTCTCTGACCTCCAATAGCTGGAAATCCCATTCTATGAAATTCTCACCACGTGTCACTGATGTGGCTGCTGGCCTGGGAAATGTGGCTCCACGCACTTGAACTGCTTCTTCAGATGCTGCTCTGCTGAGCCTGTTGGCCTCCCCTGCTGCCTCTGCCTGCTAGTCATGCTGCTGGGAGAAGCAGCCTCTTCCACCACGCTGAGTGAAGCCTAGGAAAGGCTTGCCTGGCTTCCCCTCACAACTGGTGCATATGCATGTGTGTGTGTGCCCATTTTCCTTCTTCCTGTTACTACAATGAGGAACTCTGGTGGTGCAGTGGCTACACATTGGGAGGCTAACTCCACGGTCGTCAGTTCGACACCACCAGCCGCTTCTCTGGGGCAAGGCTAAGCTTTCTACTCCCGCATGGATTCACAGTCTCAGAAACCCACGAGGCAGTTCTAGCCTGTTCTACTGTTAGTCAGAATCCACTCGATGGCAGTGAGTTTGAATTTTCTTCCTACAATGGAGTCCTTGGGTGGTACAGATAACTAACACGCTGGCCTGTTAACGAAAAGGTTGGCAGCTCGAACTCAGCTTGTTTCAGAAGAAAGACCTCAAAATAAACAAACAAACAAATAAATAAATAAATAAAATTTAAAAAAAACAAGAAGAAAGACCTGGTGATCTACTTCCAAAAAAGCAGCTTTTGAAAACCTGATAGAATATGATATATTTATTAAATCCCAACTAATAATAATAATAAAAAAGGAAAGCCAATAAAGCACATTTCTATTCAGTGTCAATACACGAGGTCAACACAAGTCAGAATTACTTTGATGATAACTGGTTTGGTAAAGATTGGTAAAGATTACCAATTGAGGTAATCCTATTCAATTTAGGATGTGACCATTTTCCATAGCTACTTTCCCTCTTCATTTAGGCACTTACTATTTTACCACTGCTAAAATAGTGGTAAATCTATCTATCTATCTATGTGTATAAACATACAAATATATACACACCTTTTATCTATGCCATATCTATATATCTCAACTGAGACATTTGAATTATAGTGCTGGCGAAGAATATTGCAGGGACCCCGACCAAAGAATGAACAGATCCAGCTTGGAAGAAGCGCAGTCAGAATGCTCCCCGGGGTGAGGCTGGAGAGACTTCACCTCCGGGCATTTTTCACATGCTATCAGAAGCGCACAGCCCCCGAACCGGCTGTCATGCTTAAAGTAGAAGGACAGCAGCAACGAGGAAGTCCCTTGAGAGGGAAGGACACAGTGGCTGCAGCAGTGGGCTCAAACATAACAATTGTGAGGATGAGACAGGAGCGGGCAGTGTTTCACTCTGTCAACGGAGGGTCACGATGAGTCAGGGCACATCAAGGGCTGCTTCTCCCTGGCCTTTCTACCTAGGAATTTCTCCCACGCGTGTTCTCTCTGCAAAACTACTCCCCAGTGTTGATAACTACGTCTAGAAATGCCTTCCTTTGCCAGAACAACTGGAGCCCCTGGGGTCCCTTTGGGGTACAGCTTTGTTAGCACCAAGAAGGGAATGGTTCCTCCTTTGACAGGCATGGGCCCTCACCAGGACACCCAGCTGGGTGAGTGCAGTGCAGGCTGGACTTGAGCCTCTGCTTGGACTCCAGCCTCGTGTGTCCGGGCACGGTGTTGGCCCCTTCCCTCCTGGTTGCTGAAGTCTTTCCCACAACACAGCCATCGTGTGTAACAAGTTCCCCTCACCTCCAACTCATCCCTATCGCCTTGAGGGTTCAAAGACACAGGTTCAGGGTCCTTGGGGTGGCCAAGATGCAGTGTGCCAAGCAGAACTCTGTGGAAAGATCGGAGAAGACAACTGTCTTATTATTGTTCTTACAGGAAAATATCTTCCTAGGTCTTTTCAAACAACCGCCCTAAAAATAAGACTCCAGGTTCTCTGGGCTTGGAGCTAATTTGTGGCGAGATGGGCAAACGCACCAAGAAGGTGGGGATCCTGGGTCAATGGGGGACCCGTTACGGTGCTTCCCTCGGGAAAATGGTGAAGAAGAGGGAAATCAGCCAACAGGCCAAGTATACTTGCTCCTTCTGCGGCAAAACCAAACAAAGAGCCACGCTGTGGGGCTCTGCCAGTGTGGCTTCTGCCTGAGAACAGTCGCTGGTGGGGCCTCGGCCCCCAGCACCCCCTCTGCTGGCACAGTACAGTCCGCCGTCAGAAGACGGGTGGAATTGAAAGATCAGTAGAAGCTCCACCACTTGAGACAGCTCCTGACTGTAATAAATGGTTAATTTCTGTAAAATAAATAACTAATAAGACTTTAGGGTTCATTGTGCCCATTAAAAAGTACAGGATCTGCCTGTGAAGTATTTCTTTTCTTCTAATCCCTCAGGCAAGTGAATATCCTGGGCTCTCTCCAACTCTGCTTGTAGCTGGCTGAGATTTGACCTTGGTTCTCTCCGACTTTGGCCAATAATGTGCACAAGCTTTGGGAAATAGATTCCCGGAGAGTCTCATTTGAAACCTGAACCTGAAGGAAGGAGTGTGTCCTTGTCACTGATCGGTTTATTTAGAAAGCAGGCAGGTGCCCATTCTACGACTTTCTCCTCCTCTTAGAATGTTCCTTTGGGGGCCAAACTAGCGGAGGTGGCGTGCGGCTAGGCTTGGAGGACAGATGCTTTAGCTCAGCTGTCTCTCACTGAGATTTCTCATCTGGGCATCATCATAATAATAACAAGGGATAAATGAAGCTGAACGCAACACCATCCACGGACCTCATTTCTGATTTATGAATCTCACTGTGGCTATGCAATTTGAGGAGAAGAGCCATCTCGGAAGCGTGTTTTGCATTTTCATATCTTTTCAGACTGGTCTCTGTCTTTGTCATACTACCATGTGTACATCTGGCTTAACTTGCTGAGTAGAAAATTGAAACATACTTTTAGCCGGCAGCCAGAAACAAAGGGAAAAATTGTCTTTCTAAAGAGCCATTTAGCTGCCTGCATTACTCCACCCCCTCCACCCCCACCTCCCAAGATCCCTCTCTTATCTGAACAACCCCTCCAAGAGTCTAATAAGATGCTTTTTGAAATAAGGCCCGTCTTGGCATTTATCACCGAGCTCTTGTGTAGAATGGACAAGTTAGTGTTCGGCCATTTCAGCGAGGTTCCCACAGCTTTGTGAAGTGCTTTGCTCTGCTCCAGAAGAGCCGGGTTTGGGGCTATGAAGCACCTAGAAGCCTTGCCCAGGGCTTGGGCTCTGTCCTTTAAGTTCTGCCTGCGTCCTTGTTCGATGGAAGCCAATCAGGTTTGTTTCAAGGAAGCGACAGTGACCTCGCCTGGGAGCATTTTCCTGAAATATGTAAACATTGGCACCTCAGGAGAGGGACCCTAGAAAAGCTCGCATCCGTGTGAACTTGCTGGAGATGAAGCATTACCCACAGGACCCCTCAGGAGAGACCAAGTTTCACCTCATCTCTGAGATAGATAATTTGCTAAGGAGAGAAGACCTGAGGGACCACCCGCATGCCATCACACACGGAGAAAGGAAAAGGTCATTAAAAACAGGAGAGAAAGATCAAAGTAGATGTCAGAAAAGACTGTGAAACTTCGCCTTTACTGCAAATGGAAGCAATGGTGGTGTAAAAGAGCCGAACAGAAAATGTCAAAGGGCAGCTAAAGACAGAGCAGAGCATGATGCTGAAATGTGCGGAGGCCTCAAGTTAGAAAGCCGAAAAAGAAGACCAGGCTCAGCATCTATCAAGCTGAAAGGCCTGAAGGAAAAACCCCAAACCTCACCTTAAAATACTGAAGGATGGTTTTGGCGAAATATTGAATGATGCAGGAAACATCAAAAGACAGAAGGAATACACAGTTATTGGACCAAAAACAACTTGTCAACATTCAGCCATTTTCAAAGGTAGCATGTGACCAAGAACCACTGGTGCTAAAGGAAAGAGTCAAGCTGATGAACCCTGGAAGCACTCACTATCCTGTTCTAAGAAATCTGGAAGACAGCGATCTGGACAACTGACTGGAAGAGATTCTTAAATGTACCAATACCAAAAGAAAAATCACCCAAAAGAATGCAGGCATTTGTGAACAATGTCATTAATGTCCCATACAAGTGAAATTTGGCTGAAGATAATTCAAAAATAGCTGTAGCAGTACATCAATGGGGAACTGCCAGAAACTCAAGGCAGATTCAGAAGAGGAGATGACACCAGGGATATCATTACTGACATCAGACGCATCTTGGCTGCAAGCAGAGCATACTAGAAAGATGTTTACTTATATTTTATTGACCGTGCAAAGCAAAGTAAACCCAAATCCTCATAACTGAACCATTAGAAAACACTATGATAAACAGAAAATGTTGAAGTTGTCAAGGATTTCATTTTGTTTAGATCCAAAATCAATGCTTATGGAAATAACAGTCAAGAAATCAAATGATAGGTGGCTCTTGTGAATTTTACATATGAAACAAAAGGGGTAATTGTGGGATGTAAAAAGACTTTCCCCCAGCTTTGTCTCCCCCAACATGCCAAACATTAGAGGCTGTTTGCTAGCACATGGTGGGAGGTCAAATGCTTAGAGACATCCTCCCTGGAGGCAGTCAGCCATCAGACTACTGTCTGGTCCCACCATAGGTGGGGCTTTCTCCCTGCTGTTACGGACATGGATTGCTTCCCCTGAAAGTTTAGGCTAAATCAAGTCTCCAGCTCAACTGCAATCAAGGTTAGGCTGCTGTCATGAATCTAAGATCCGCCCATCTTGTCACACGTATATCTTTAATCCCTCCTCTTCCTATAGCGTGCACACCCCTAGATCGTCCCCCTCATTACTCTATTACCTATAGCACATCCCCTTCCTGTGACATATGTCTTTACCTGTAATTAGGGGGCTTGCATGCCCCCAAAAGATATATAAACTTTGGTTAGTAATAAACCTCTCTCACATGCTCCTGCAATTCCCACCTTCCACATCCTCACGTGGACCACCTAGCAGGGCTGAGGTGAGCATGCTCCCCCCAAAAAAAAGTCAGATGGATTGCATTTGGGTAAATCTACTGTACAAGGGTAAACCCCAGAAATCTTTTTCTTTTTTCCAAAGTTGTGTATTTTTTTTAAATAAAACAATCTTATCACCTTCAAAGTACTAACGTTTATTCATAATACATTTGTCAAATTTGTGATTCCATTCTTGGAAACATTTTTCAAACTTATCTGTTTGAATGGCTGACAGCACCTTCCTCATTTTTTTCTTCACCTCTTCTAAGTTATCAAATTGCTGTCCTTTCATGTCCCTCTTCATTCGAGAAAAAAAAAAGTTGCAAGGATCGAGGTCAGGTGAGTAAGGTGCATGAAGCAAGAGAGGCATACTGTTTTTGCCAAAAACTAGTGCACTGGGATGGCTGTATAACCAGGTGCATTGTCGTGGTGGCAAAACCAGTCCCCCGTCTGCCACAAATCAGGCCTTTTTGGTTGCACAGTGTTACGCGATTTTTTCAGAACCTCTAAATAGAAAGCTTGATTAACAGTCTGATCTGGTGGTCAGACTCCAAATGCACTGTGAGTCAACATTTTTGTCCATTTGGGAAGTTGACAGATGTCCAGAATGAGGTTTGTCATCAATGGACATTTTACCTTTTAGGAAATGAGAAAACCACTTGAGTTTTTCCCACAATGCTGTCGTTGTAAGCTGTGTTCAACATCACAACAGCTTCTGTGGCATTTTTCCCAAGCAGGAAACAAAAGTTCACAGTCACACATTGTTTCCTTAAATCAGCCATCACAAAAAATAAGGTTTGAGCGAAACTGCTTTCATGAAAAAATTCACTGTGACCACAGAAAACCTTCCCAGGTGACGCCACCGGGTGCACGAACTCAGGGAGTTGCTCCGTGCTCACCTAGTCGGAAAAATGCACACTCTGAAACTTCACCCAGTGGAGCGTTTTTCAATGTAAAATCTGGAAAATGAGTAAGGAAGACCAAAGAAATAGAAATTGATGCATGTGAGTTATAATATTGGTGAAGAATATTGAAAAGTGCCAGGGACTGTCAGAGAACAAACACGTCTGTCTGGGACAAAGTGCACCCAGAATGCTCTTTAGAAGCAAGGGTGATAAGATTTTGTCTCTCATATTTTGGATATGTTACCAGGAGAGACCAGTCCCAGGAAAAGGGCATTACGCTTGGTAAAGTAAAAGGCCAGCGAAAAAGAGGACGACTTTCACGAAGATGGATTGACACACTGGCTGCAACAATGGGCATAACAACAATTGTGTTGTGTGTGCGAAGTACCAGGTAGGGTTGCCTTCTGTTGTCTACAGACTGGGTATGAGTTGGAACCGACTCGATGGCACCTAACAACAACAACAACGCGGAATCCCAGTGACGGTAATAACCCAGGAGAGGAATCTGTCCACACAGCAAGGGCACACAAGAAGAAAAGCGAGTGGGTGTGAAACAAGCAGTACCTGAAAGATAGGTTTCCAGCTGGTATGTGCACAGTTAAGCCTCTCTGTTAGCGTGTCCGTTAGCTGCACTCACGGGTGTACGTTGGCAAGTGGCCCAGGGCCCAGGGCCCGTGGGGGATGTCATGAGGATTGACAGTTTGTCCCCGAGCGAGTTCTGTTCTTTGCCGTCTTTATTATGACACCCTATTGAAATCTCTGAAAGGCCCAAGCAAAGGAGAGGGGCTTTCAGGTTTGCAAGACGGGCGGGGTGGGGGTAGGGGGTGGCTTCCAGGACTTGGAGACCACCTGAGAACAGGAAATGCGAACACCTGCCTCAAACCCGTGCCAGTAAAGGCGACTTTGAAGCCCTAGCAACGGAAGGGACCCGTGAGCACGCCATGAGTTTTGTCTGGAGATCCGCTGGGCTGGGCCAGGCTTCAATGAGCTTTCGGATCATTCAGCACTCCCCAGTGCACTTTCTTTTCTTGAAGACACCTGTGCTTTTTGGCTGCCATGAGGTGGGGAAAGAAACCCGGCTCTTGGCAGCCTCCTTTGATTTGGCATTAATGGCCTCATCCCCGTCATTTCCAGCAATTATCTCCCGGTCATGGATGTTCTGTGGAGAGATGTGTGACACTTTCTTTGTGCGTTTCCAAAGCACACATCTAAACTGGGAGGTCAAGTCTGTCCAAACAGCCTCCTTTCTCTCCTCCCGCTGCTTGCCAAGGGCTGGGCAGAGCCGGCCTGAATGCACGAACCAGGGCGGGCGGATTGAAGACGCAGCTGCAGGGCAGCAGGAGTGATTTCACTCCGTCCACACTGACTCTTTCCATCATGCTCAAAATGCACAGCTTAGTTTTAGATGGTGTTTATAAGCCTCCCTTTACCTCCTGTAGGTAGGTCTTCACTAACTCACCAGCTGCCCGATTGAACCCATCCCACAGTGGTGCTGAAGGCTAATCACTGGACTGCAAAGCACCTTATAAGGAAGGCCCATCCTTCCCCTTGCGTGAAGGTCACAGCCAAGAAACCCCGATGGTTTTCTTAGCTGCGCAGGTTGAGAACCACTGCTGTGGAGGGTCACTATGTATTGGTATGGACTTGGTGGCTGTGGGTTTTGTGGGTTTGTTATGAGGACTGAATGAAACAATGTATTAGAAAGTACTTAATGAATAGCAAGGACCCCCTGATAGGGCTGGTTATGCCTTGGACTGCTAACCAGCAAGGTCAGTACTTCCAGACCACCAGCCACTCTACGGGAGAAAGATGAGGCTTTCGATTCCCTAAAGCAGTGGTTCTCAACCTTTCTAATGCCGCGACCCTTTCATACAGTTCCTCATGTTGTGGTGACCCTGTATGTGGGTGTATCTGCAGGTGGGCGAACCCGCCTGGAGACGATAGAGGAGCGGATAGAGGAGTGGTATCTCAGTTCCTAAGACCATCGGAAATATGGTCTTAGGAGACCCCTGTGATAGGGTCGTGCGACCCCCAGGTTGAGAACCTCAGCTCTGATCTTTCCAGCAGTCCTATGAGATAGGTCTTATTATCCCCATTTAACAAGTATGAAAGACAAACTAAGAGATAATATTGTTAAATTATATTGGGCTTTTGCTAAATGACAGCACTGTTCAATATTGGACCTCCAAAAAGATATTGTACCTCCACTTATAAACTCATTTAATCTTCAAGGCTTATGGGGGAAGGATTCACTTCCAAACTGATTCAGGACACAGGTCACCCCCCACCCCGAGCTGGTGGCTGGAGACATCCGTTCCTTGTGTGTGCATCTCCATAGTGGTACTCCCAGCATGTTGTCGTTGTCGGGTGCCATCGGGTTGGTTCTGACTCACAGCAACCCCGTGTTCAGCAAAACAAAACACCTCCAGGTCCTGCACCACCCTCACAATTGCTCTGATGTTTGAGCCCATTGTTGCAGCCACTGTGTCGGTTGACCTCCATCCGTGAGGGTCTTCCTCTGTTTCGCTGCCCCTCTACTTTACCAAGCATGATGTCCTTCTCCAGGGACTTCTCTCCCGACAACATGTCCAGAAGTACATGAGATGAAGCCTCACCATCCTTGCCTTCACAACACAGCAGCTTGCTTTCTCCAGAGCAAGGACTCAGAAAGAGAGAGATGGAAAGACAGGGGATTACACCAGGATGTCAATCCAAGTAACAGGGCCATGAAGGTGGAGGGGAGTCTTCGTGGTTTTTTACGTTAGCAAGACTCATTGAATGATCGAATACATCAATGTGATTCACAACTATATTGAGACATGCTCAATCAGACTCCTCATCAGGAAAGTGCAAACTAAAACCATACAGACATACGACTGCACACTAAAATTAAAAACAAAATATCAAAAAATAACAAAAATGGAGCAATTCATAAACTGCTGGTCAAAGTATGCATCGTCATCATTACTAAAGCTGAACATATTTGTACAACTCACCTCCTCCTGTAGGTACATACCCCACAGGTAAGTGTACTTTCACCGAAGGACACAGATGCACAAGAACGTTGAATCTGGTGTAATTTATAACAGCAGAAAAACGTGTCCATTGAGTCCAGTGAGTAAAAATGTTATGGTACGATCATGCAACAATATAAATGAGCTTTCGTTACACTCAACAATACGGACGCTTTTCACAGAGTGCTAAGTCAGACCAGCCAGACGCAAAAGAACACGGACCATACTTAACAGTTAAAGAAAGTTCAAAACAAAATGAATCTATGGTTTCTGTTAGGGCTGCAGGAAGAGAGGCAATTTGTGTGGAAATAGTCAAACAAGAATCTAACTTGCAGTGTAAACTTTCACCAAAACCACAATAAAACATTTTTTTTTAAGAAAGAGAAGAAATCAGAATGGAAAAGGGGCTTGGGGGCATTGACGCTGCCTATGTGCTTTTTATAAATCTCGGTGATGGTTGCGTGAGTGTGTTTATTTTGTGATAATTCATAGGACTGTACGCTTGTTAAGCACTTGTATGTATGTAAGTTATACTTCTATTTAAAGTGTGTGTGTGTGTTCAATTTTGAGTTGCTAGGACCGTGCTCAAGGGAATGAGAAGATCTGATTGGCCAAAATCATATACCCTAACTAATCACTGATGCAAAGATTGAGGGAATACCTTAGTGTTTTCTCTTTCACCAACAGTGCCCTTTGCATTGGGGGAGAGAGAGCCTTCAGTTATGAACAATGCTTCCACAGCTTCCCTAGGCCGGTCAGCTCTAAGTCCCTATAGCCCTGTCCCACTGAGATGGTTCCAGTGCCCTCTGCGATCCTTCTTCTTTGTTTTAAAACAAATCATTTTAGGCTAATGAGGACCAGCTGCATGGGCTGGGGTCATTTCCTCAAGGCTGCTTCCCAAGAAGAAAGTGGAGTGGGTGAGGACTCCTTGGGTGGTACCATTGGTTCAAGTGCGGGACTGCTAACGGAGAGAATGGGGGTTCTCAATCCACTTCAGAAGAAAGGCCTCGTGAATATTTCTTCAAAATCACTTATTGCAAACTTTATGAGCACATTTCTACTCTGACACACTTGGGGTTGCCATAGCTGAAATTCACTGGTTTTGTGTGGTTCAGGATCGTTGTGAGAGAAAACCCCCAGTCCACTACATCCTTGGAAAGAAAGGGAGGGAGGAAAGGAAGAAAATGTTTCTATAACATAAGAGTTTTCTTCAGATTCAAAGATTTACTGATTTGGGAAGTAGCAAAAGGCCAGTCGCAAACAACAGTCCCGAGAGGGAGCCTAAGCGGACACTCATAGCGTGGACTTTGTAGCACGCGGGGCAGAGTTGAGAAAGAGTGTGGAGGGAGAGTTGGTTGCTATTCAACGTGCTCTGTAAGACTTTAAAACACGACAAAGCACACCAAATTCACTGCCACGGAGTCAATGCCGACCCACAGTGACCCTATA
>NW_022103898.1:68653761-68655279 GCF_000313985.2 Echinops telfairi | reverse complement strand
CCAAAACAGTGAGTCTGTTTTGCTAGAGATTGAATTCAGCCAGCATACATGACATACTGACTGTGTGCACTTGTAGTTAGTATAGACAAAGTTATACGGTATTTACAAAGATGTATTAATCATAGTTTCTGCCTTCAAAGAGGGAGCTGTGGTGGTCAGGTGGGTTATAGCGTTGGGCCACTAAGTGCAAGGTCAGCGGTTCAAGACCATGAGCCAATCCTCAGAAGAAAGATGAGTCTTCCTACTTCCAGAAAGAGTTAGCGTCTCAAAACCCCGCAGGGGCAGTTCTACCGAGCCCTCTAGGACCACTGTGAGTCGGAACCAACTGAATGGTCCTGGGTGAACCTTTAAGAACCTTACAGACTGGTAATGGTTTTGGTTTTGTTTTGTTTTTAATATCCTGTTTCTTTGAGGAAGCAAAAGACCTGGAGCCTTTCCTAACTCCTGGCTGTGCTTCCGGGCATACAGCTCACGGAACACGGGAGGGATGGTTGCACCAGAATTCAGAAGTCAAACACTTGGCTGCTTAGCAAAAGGTTGGCCGTTCAAACTTACCAGGTGTTCCTGGCAACTTGCTTCCATAAAGAGTGGAGCCTAGAAAACCCAATCCTCCCCTGTGCCCCATGGGGTCGCTGTGAGTGGGACCGGACTCGGCAACAACACTGATTTTCTTCTGCTGACACGGTCGTCGCTCTTCTCGCTTGGAAGTGTGAATGGAGCTCTGAGACACCACTCCGCATTTTGAAGAGCTCGATAGATCCTAATCCACCAACTCTAGACCTCTAGGTGCACATTACAAAAATAACCCTCTAATATCTGAAAGAATAACTTCTGGGGACTTAAAGACTTGTCTTAAAATAGCAGCCACCTAAGTGAGGCATCATCTAAGTTCACATGGAAAAAGCACACCAGCCTCTGTGATCCAAGAGTTGTGAATAATAACATCCAAAGCAAGAGGAGGGAATGTTGGTAGTGGCTAAATTCTGAACACCCAGTTAGCAGAAGGCCCCAGTCCACTACATCCTTGGAAAGAAAGGGAGGGAGGAAAGGAAGAAAATGTTTCTATAACATAAGAGTTTTCTTCAGATTCAAAGATTTACTGATTTGGGAAGTAGCAAAAGGCCAGTCGCAAACAACAGTCCCGAGAGGGAGCCTAAGCGGACACTCATAGCGTGGACTTTGTAGCACGCGGGGCAGAGTTGAGAAAGAGTGTGGAGGGAGAGTTGGTTGCTATTCAACGTGCTCTGTAAGACTTTAAAACACGACAAAGCACACCAAATTCACTGCCACGGAGTCAATGCCGACCCACAGTGACCCTATATGGCAGTGTGGAGCTGCCCCAGGAGTTTCCATGACTAGAACGCTTTACGACAGCAGAAAACCCTGTTTTTCTCCCAAGGGGCACCAGCTGCTGGCTTCAAATTGCTGACCTTTCAGGTTGCTGCCCGTTTCCCTGCCACCAGGGCTCCTCTGTAAGCCTCATTTACCAAGATACCCTGCTGCTGGGAGATTCAGCCT
>NW_022103898.1:68651425-68652827 GCF_000313985.2 Echinops telfairi | reverse complement strand
TCTATAAATTCCTCTTCAGACTCATGCAACACATGCAATGATGCTGAATGCAGGAAGATCACAGGCCAATGGGTGCAGAGTCTTGTGGATCCAGTGGTGGTGTAAGCATCTCAGTGCTGGTGTGGGTCTCCACATGGCTTCTCCAGTTCTGGGTGATGGCTGCATCAGCATAGCTCCATCAGGCTCATTGTCAGTCATGTCTCAGGGAGTGAGCATGTGTCCTGCCTCCAGCGAGCTGTTCATCTTCTTAGCGCCTCCAAATGAGGTCATCAAGCTGTGACCTGATTGACCGGCTAAACTCCACCCCTTCAATCTTAAGTCTCAAATTGACAAGAAATTATGTAACTACCACGATGGGCTTAGAAGTATTTTTAAAATTGGAACATGACCTTAGTGAAAAAAGGTCAGAAAATGTATTGGAGAGATTTTTTCCGTCTATCATGACAACGTACCTGCTCATTTATTGAGTGTAGCAAGGACTATTCTAGAAGAATTTCATTGGGAAATCATACTCCCTCAACCCTCCAGCCCTGATCAGGGCCTTCCAGACTCCATTTTGCTCCCCAAACTCAGAGTGTTTCAAAATAAGTTGATTTGAATTGCTCAAGGATGCCCAAAGTGCTGTTCAACGTGGTAAACAGCTAGGAGGGCAGAATTCTTCGGGGAAGTGCTCAACTCAACTCCCTGCCATGCAGTGGATTCCAACTCACAGTGACCCTATACAAGGTTTCTGAGCCTATAAATATTTATAGAAATAAATAACCCCCTCTTTTTCCCACCAGGGAAGTGTTTGAGAGATGTAAACGCATATAGACCTAGATGTAGGCTATGTTGAGAAACAATAGCTTCACCTCTTGATAGGTTTGTTCAATAAAGGTTTCTATTATTTTGTTGCAATCCTTTTTGGCTTCCTCTTGCATATACACCTTTGTGTGTGCTGCACACACATCCACATCCACACCAAAGCACACAGGAAGCACAGGGACAGGAGCTTGCTTGACGTATCTGAAGAACACACACCCAGATGGGTTTACCAGGTTAGAAGGCTCAGAACCACAGTCTCGAGGACACCTTAGTCAATTGGCATAACATAATTTGCAATGATGATGTTCTGGGTCCTAGATTAGTGAGTAGCATCTGGGGTCTTAAAAGCTTCTGAGTAGCCATCTAACATACTATTGGTCTCCACTCCTGTGGAACAAAAAAAGAAGCAAGGTAATTAAAAACTCAAAGAATAAACGAGCTCAGAACATTTTGTTTGATTAAACTGGCACTCCAGGGGTACAGGGAGGGAGGGGGGAAATGGGGAGCTGATACCAAGGGCTCAAGTAGAAAGCAAATGTTTTGAGAATGATGAGGGCAACAAATGTACAAATGTGCTTGACACAATGGATGGATGGAT
>NW_022103898.1:68644616-68650479 GCF_000313985.2 Echinops telfairi | reverse complement strand
TAAAATGATTTAAAAAGAAAGAAAGAAAGAAATGAGTCCATGGGACTAATAGCCCACACAAATCATAAGTTTCTCTGGCCTGAAACCATTGGAAGCTCTAGATCCGCGGTTCTCAACCTGTGGGTCGCGACCCCTTTGGGGGTTGAACAACCTTCTCACAGGGGTCTCTAGATTCATAACAGTAGAAAAATGACAGTGATGAAGTAGCAACAAAATAATTTTATGGTTGGTGGTCCACCACAACACGAGGAACAGTATTAAAGGGTCGCTGCATTAGGAAGGTCGAGATGTACTAGATGGTATCTGACTACTGTTCTGATCAAGAACACAATAAAAGCATCCAGATCGAGCAGGAGAAAAGTGCCCAACAGAAGCTGAATTCCTAAAAGAGGCCAGGTATGGGTTCTCAGACTGGTGGGACTTCATAGACTATGGCCCTAAAGCTCAGAAACTAAACTCATTGCTGTCGAGTCGATGCCGACTCATAGTGACCTGTTAGGACAAGGTAGAAATGCCACTTTGGGTTTCCGAGGCTACAAGTGTTTTATGGGAGTTGGAAGCCCCATCTTTCTCCATCAGAGCAACTGATTATTTCAAACTGCCCATCACAGCCCAGTGGGTAACCACTGTGCTCACCAGGGCTCCTAATCACCATTAGGACAGATACCCTTTTAACCTGGAGCTAGAGCCACTCAAAGGAGCCCCCTTCCAGCAAAATCATAGATTGGCTTAGAAAATAAACATCACCCATGAATAATGTGTTTTCTTATTCAGTGAACTGCACGAAGCCAGATGGTCAATATCTACCCAGAAGCAAAAATGAGAAAGTAAGTGGTTGGGGGGGAGGAGGGGTAGGGAGGGAGAAGCGAAGTGGGGGAAAGAGAAGTTAGATCAATGGAAACAGGGCAAATAGAACGGAAAATAATGAGAATACTGATGCATTGTAAAAATTTTTAAGCATTGTAGAAATTGTAGCCAATGGTATAAAAATTGTTAGAGGGGAACATAATTTTCTGTGTAAAACCTCATCTAACTCACCCAACTTTATTACTTAAAACAAAACAAAACAAAACAAAAAACCTTTCAGTCACCAGCAAGTTGCAACCACTCCTCCCATTTCCTCTAGCTCCTCCCTCTGGTCAATTCCCACCTCACTAGATTAGAATAAACAAGGGCTTTGAGTCCTCCAATCAGTTCCACTTCCTGTTTTAAAGTTCACTGGCCAAGTTTTGTTTTACATGAAAAAGATGTTGCCCATATATGTGTTATCAGTTTCTGATAAGCATCGGTTTTTGGCAGCCAGTGTTCCAACACTAACATTGCTTGCATGTAGCAGCAGAGGTCATGTCCAGAAATGGTGTTGTCTAACTAAAATCATACACCAGGGCTGCTGATTCCAGCACGAGAGAGCCTGACCTTGAGCTATGATACTGTGTGGTAATCCAAACCATCTGCACTCTATAACAATTAAAACCTTCAGATCTCTCAGCCGTTTCCTTCCTCTGATTATAACTTATGGGTTGCAGCTAGCTAGAGCAGACGTTAGTGCCAGCTTGCTTTCTGCAGGCCCTGGTAAGCAGAGAAATCCCCCCTTTGAGTAACAGTTCTTTTCTCTGAAGAAAGGCAGGGACTTGACATTGAACAAACCCGGGGCAATTATTTATAACGATTAATCCCCGTGTCCTTAAAAAGGAAGAGGGACTTTTATGTATGGAGTCGGGGAGATTTACCACACGTTTCCCATTTTCCATACTTCTCTTTTGGAGATTATTGTACATAATGCATGGTAGAATAGAGGGGCAGTAGAAAGTGGAAGACCCTGTAGGAGGTAGATGGGACAACGAACTCAAACTTAGTAATAGTTGTAAGATAGTATAGGAACTGGCACGTTTTGTTGTTCACAACAATGCATACAAGAAATATATTCACATTGAAGTGCCAATGAAGGGTATATTGTCACCTTTAGAGGTAGACTTAAAGAATGGTATGGTACCGAATAGTCTTATTTAAAGAGACTGGATTTCTAATGGAAAGCAGTAAACCCTTTACAAGCCTGTGGGGGAAGGGAAGTTTGATTAGCTAGAAGCTTATGTGGTCTTACTAATTCCCTAGCAATAGTTTTCTGCTGCATATCTCCAAGGGAGCTTTGATGGTGTTGGTGGGCTGTGTGGCAGTTACTTAATCTCCTGTCAACTTGAAAAGGGGTGGAGTCTAGACTGTCAACCAGGTGGCAGCTTGATGACCTCATTTGGAGGCGCAATGGAGATAAATAGCTCACATGAAGTCAGATAAACACCCTTCTCCCTGTGAGACATTCCTGTTGACAAGCCAGATGGAGCTATGCTGATGGTGCCAGAGCCCTGGGGCTGGAAGATCCATGTGGAGACCCAAGCGCTGAGATGCTTCCACCACCACTGGATCCACAAGACTTCCCACCCACTTCCTGCATTTGGCATCATTGCATGTGTTGTGTGAGTCTGAAGAGGAATTTCTAGACTAGTATCAGACTTGTGGGCTAATATCTGACTTACGGATTTGATCTGGACTGGGCTGGGATGTTTTCTCAATATAGAATACACAAAGCTCTTTCTTACACACATCTGAGGGTCTCTGGATTTGTTTCTCTACTCAACCCAGACTAACACAGGCTACTGCCTGCAAGCTCAGCAGTTTGAAACCACCAACTGCTCCATGGGAGAAACATGGGGTTTCTGCTGCAGGAAAGAGTTACAGTCTCAGAAACTCATAGGATATCAGGTCGATGGCAGTGAGTTTGGTTTTTGTTTGGCGAGCTCTGGAAACGCTGAAAAGGAGACGCACCAAAGGCTCGCTCCCCTGCAGCACAGTTGAGGCCAACCTTACCCTAGGGACATCAGCGGGGATTGGCTGGGTGACCAGTGAAAAATCGAGACCATAAAAATGTCCTTTCCTGCTGAGCACCAGGTGGAGGAGCGCACTCTGGGGATGTAATGCCTTTTCTTAAGCACCGAAATTTGACAGATCAGCTCCTACAAAGTGTGTTTACAAAAAAATTTTTTTTTTCAAAATTTTTAATTCATTGTTTTCTGCTCTTCTTTGGAGCCCTTATGAAATAAGCATCTTTTATTCTCCTACAGGAAACAATAACAACTCTTTAGGAAATGAAATCCCCATAACCTACTCTCTAGGGAGAATTATTCTCACTGCCATCAAATCAATGACAACTCACAGCGACCCCATAGGACAGGGTGGAACAGCTCCGGTGAGTTTCTGAGACTGTGACTTTTTGCAGGAGTAGAAAGCCTCATCTTTCTCCTGCAGATCCGTTGCTGGTTTCAACTGCTGACTTTGCAGTTAGCAGCTCAATGTTAGCAGTTAGCAGATGACACCGCTATGACACCTGGGATCCTCAGGGAGAATCATTGTTATATATTATGTATGTGTTATTCTCAAACTCCCTGCCCTTGAGATGACTCCAATTCATATCGACCTCACATCACTTTGAGGGTGGGGTACGCCTGACCCAATCCATGGTGTTTTCAGTCACCTCATCTGCATATGAAAGTTAGGCATTGAATAAGGAACACTGAAGAAATAGCAATGCATTTGAATTACGGTCCCGACAAAGAATATGAAAGTACCATGGACAGCCCAAACCAAACAAACCAAGGATCAAATCTGACTTGGAAGAAGTACAGCCACAATGCTCCTTAAAAGCGGGGAAGATGAGACTTCATCGCACGTACTTTGGACATGTTATCAGGATCCCTGGGGAAGAACATTATTCTTGGGAGAGTGGAGGGGTAGTGAAAAAGAGAAGACCCTTGATGAGATGGATTGACACACGGACTGCCACCACAGGCTCCAACATCACCAATGTGAGAATGACACGGGACTGGGCAGTGTTCCACGCTGTTGTACTTGGAGGGTCGCTATGAGCTGCACCTACTGGACATTACCTAACAACAACAGTGTTATTAGTATGGTACATGCATTTACAGGGAAGAATGCTAAGATTCCAGAATAAGAAAACAATTTACCCCAACCTACATAATTTGTCAATTAAATGTAAGTAAAATGCTTTGTCTTCTCATTTTTATGCTTTTTTAAGACTCCTTTTTTTTTCATTTCCACCACTCCCGCCTAGTGGAGTTGGTGTCATAGTGGTTACTCATTGTGCTGCTAACCACAAGGTTATCAGTTTGAAACCACCAGCCACTCCTCGAGAGAAAGATGAGGCTTTTTATTTCCATAAAGAGTCACAGTCTCAGAAACCCACAGGGGCAGTTCTACCCTGTCCTATAGGGTAACTATGAGTCAGAATAGATTCAATTACAGCCAGTTTATACATCTGTTGCTATCATCATTTTAAAAACATTTTCTTTCTACTTTCCCTTGGTATCAACTCATCCTGCTGCCCCTTATCCTGCCTCAAGTCATATTTATAATTATGAAGTAATTCATAATTATATGCATGTGAGGTAGACAATGCATATGGAATATCAAAGGTTAATTGATCCATGGGAGTGATGGTGTTGGGAATAATAATTAAATGTGCCATGGACTGCTAGTAGAAGGAACAGTTCTGTGTTGGAAGAAAGTATGGGCCGGGAGGCTGGCGAGGCCTTGTCTCATGTACTTTGGGCATAGCATCAGGAGGGACTTGTCCCTGGAGAAGGACACCACATTTGGTGAAATAGAAACTCATTAACAAAAGAGGAAGACCCTGAGCAAGATGGATTGGCTCAGTGCATGCAACAATGGGCTCAAACAGCAACGATTGTAAGGATGACCTACGTGTTTGGTTTTGTCACTTATTGCAAGTTGGACTCCACTCAAAGGCAGCTGAACCTAACCAGAACAAATAGTTAGAGAACAACTCAGGGTAGCTATATTACCTGCAGCCTCTTAGATTGCCCATCCTGTATTTTCAAGTGGAAAGTAAAACATATAACTTAATTTAAAAGGCTTTGCTTCTTTAAATGATGGCTTACTCTGCATAGGATTGGGAGTCCTGCTGGAGTATGGGGTTACTGAGTTGGGCTGGGATCCTCAAGATGAGCAGTTGGAAACCACCAGCCGCTCCACGGGAGAAAGATGGTGATTACTACTCCGGAAAACAGTTAGTGTTGAAACCTTGGAAACCTACAGGAGTAGTTCTACCCTGTCCTAGAGGGTCTCTGTGAACCAGAGTTCAGTCTGGTTTATCCATAGGAGTCGTGTGTGTGAAGCCTGATGGTGTCGAGGCTACCCTTGCTCTCCTCTCGTAGGCTAGGGACTGATGTGTCTAGAGCAGAGGGCAGTCATCCAGTGGGATTTGTCAGGTTGCTGAGTTTTCTCAGTTGACTTCTCTATTAGAAGGGGAGGACTCAGTTGGTTTTTATCATCCAAACCACTTCCAACGTGTAACTGATGAAAAGAGAAACTGCAGCAGCTCTATTTTTGTTCTAGTTAAAAATACATCAGCAGAGACAATGGTATCTCGATGCAGTATTTTCTTCAGATCATATCTAGTTGTTTCATGGTATCCGTTGCTAAATGAACACCCCCCTAGCTGTACCTTCGAGGTTTCTGTTTATCCAAGTCCATTTACTAAGCTGGTAAATCAAGACAGAGCAACTTACTTCAACCTTTGCTCACATGGTTTCTAAGTGTAAAAATAGGAATCAGAATGGCAATATCGCAAGGAACTGTTTGCAATCGGGCTTGTGCTACCAGTAAGGAATGGAAAATAAAGAAAAGTGATTTACTAAGTTGTCTAACCAACTTTATATTTTATTGTTCATTTCTTTGTGCCTCAGAGTTGTTGGGGGCTGTGTCTAATCACTGTTTAAAGTATTAATTAATGCAAGTGAAAATCTGGCATAGAAAAGCCTTTTAAAAA
>NW_022103898.1:68640203-68644113 GCF_000313985.2 Echinops telfairi | reverse complement strand
TGGATTGCTAGCTGAAAGGTCAGCAGTTTGACTCCACTAGCTACTCTGCAGGAGAAAGATGAGGCAGTCTCCTCCTGGGAACATTTACAGGTTTGGAAACTCTAGAAAACATTTTTAATCTGCCCCATAAGGTCGCTATGAAGCTAAATGGACTTGTGGCAGTTGGTTGGTTGGTTGGGTGGTTGGTTGTTGGTTGGGTGAGTGAGTGGGTGGTTGGTTGTTGGGGGGGTGGTTGGTTGGTTGGTTGTTGGGTGGGTGGGTGGTTGGTTGTTTAGTTAGGTTGCAGAGTCATACCCTGACTACTTTGGTCAGAGGACCCTGTAACAAGCTTATAGGCTTTTCTAATCTGCGATATGATATATATCTCAATCATAGTCCAATTCCCATTTTTGTAGTCTGCCTGCAACTATGATGAAATTTTCTGCTGCCTATCATGATTCTGTGAGTTTCCTTTGTTCTCCACATTTCTGTGAATCCTTGGACACCACTATGGCCTCCAAATGATGGTCTCCCTCATTGGATTTGTCTTTGTCTTATCTTTGTCCTGTTTAAGACATCAAATGTATCTCTATAAATTATATTTGAATTGGGGGTCTCCTTTTTCCTCTAGGACAATATGAAATTTAGGTTTTGAGGGGACCTTTCCAACACATGTGTACCATTTAATCAGGTGCTAGAGTAAAAGCTAGAGTAGTACAACTTCTGAAGGAGCCCTGGTGGCACTGTGGAGTATGTGTTAGACTGCTAAGCAGAATGTTGGTGGTTCAAACCAACCAGTTGTTTTGCAGGAGAAAGAGGAGGCTGTCTGCTCTTGTAAAGATTTGCAGCCTCAGAAACCGTGTGTAGGGTCTCTATCAGTCAGGACTGACTTGATGCCAGTGGGGACTTTTTTTTAAAAACCTCATTTCTTAATGTCTCATATGAAAGAATTGAATTGGAGGATAGGAACTCTGAGTCTCAATATCAGCTCAACTGTGATTAGCTGTTGAATTAAATTCTGAGACTCCACAATAATTACAGACCCTTTAGGTGAAGTTGAGATAACAACATGAGAAACTGATGTGAGCATTTAAAATAGCTTGGCCCACATCAAGCTGTTATTACTACCTTCCTATTATTTAATTTCTTCATGTAGAGGTACAGCTATTAGCTGCAATATCACTCAATGACACAATAGTGTTCTATCTCTAAGACTTTAAAAAAAATCATTTTATTGGGGACTCATACAATTCTTATCACAATCCATACATACATCAATTGTATAAAGCACATTTGTACATTCTCTGTACAAAGCAACCTGATCATTCTCAAAACATTTGCTCTCCACGTAAGCCCCTGGCATCAGCTCCTCATTTTTCCCCGTCCCTCCCAGCTCCTCCCTCCCTCATGAACCCTTGATAATTTATAAATTATTATTTTGTCATATCTTACACTGTCAGACATTTCCCTTTACCCACTTTTCTGTTGTCCGTCCCCCTATCTCTAAGACTTGAAGAGCTTTGAAGGTGAAAGGGCTCTAAGAGCTTTTGCCACGAGCGTTCAGATCTGAGCCCATGGGAATGTGCATTAAATAGTGTGGGGGTGGCAATGGGGTTCCAGAGGAGTGACTACAAACGGAAAGCTTGTGCTTCTTTTAAAACTTTTTTATTATGAAAGTGGACTTGAGAAAGAATAGTATAATGAACCCCCATATTCCAATCACTCAAATTCAACAGTGATAAAAATTTTGCAACGTTTGTTTTATCCATTTCTTTATTGCTTTGCTGAAGCAAATCCCAGACATCATGTCAGGCCATCCATCCATACTTACACATATATCTTTAAAAAACATGACCATTGAAAACAACAATAATGCCACCATTGTGATCTAATTTATCCTACAATATACCTATAATTATTTCAATAGGAAGACTCAATATAACAAGAGATGAAGTTTAAGATTAAACCGCAAGCCAGACTCACTGCCATTGAGTTATTCTGACTCATATCAACCCTACACAGGGTTTCCAAGGCTATAAAATCCATATGGGCGTCAAAAGCCTCATGTTTCTCCTAGAGAAGGGCTGGTGGATTTGAACCGACCTGTGGTTAACAGTCTCACATTTACCACACAGAGTCACTGGGATTCCAGGTTAAGATTATTTGATGATTGTTCACAAAGATCCTATTTCACAGTCATTTGAAGCAACATTCTGAATGCCTATGAACACTGTATATGTCTGACACTGAATACTCAATTCTCAAAGCTTCACTACTAACAAGTCAATTCTGTTTCATAAGAAAAAGCCATGAAATTCATTTATTTTTAACTTGGTTACATTTGTCGTGTTTGCTTCCCATGTCTTTGGTAGTTTCACTATTTCCAAAATGCCACTCAAAACGTAGGCGTGAGTCCTTGGATGGTGCCATTAGGTAACATGTTAAGCTGCTCGCCCAGAGGGTGGAGGGTGAATCCACCCAGAGAGCCCACATCCAAACGAGTAGCCACTAAAAACCTGGTGGCATCCAGTTCTGCTCTGACCCACGTGGAAGGACTAAGAATCGAGATTCCCTCAAAATCAACTGTTGCTGTTAGGTGCCGTCAAGTTGACGCCAACTCACAGAGAGCCTATGCACAAACTAAACCCTGTCCAGCCCTGTCCAACCCTCCTCACAACCATTCTGGGTTTGGGCCCATGGTTGCAGCCACTGTGTCAACCCATCTTTGTGAGGGCCTTCATCGCTTTCACTGCCCCGTACTTAACAAGCAACACGCCCTGCTCTAGGGACTGGTCTCTCCCGACAACATGTCCAAAGGATGTCAGACAAGGTCTCCCCATCCTTGCCTCTAAGGAGCACTCTGGCTGTACTTCTTCCCCAACAGGTTTGCTATCCCTCCGGCAGTGTAAGGTATGAAAGTACCTGACTTACCCCACACACATGAATCGTGTGAGTTTATTGGGAGACTGAATCTTGTTTGGTTGTTTTTGACAACAGAAATCAATGATTAGCAAAGTTCAAGGGTTTGGCGTGATATTTTGCAATGCCCAACAAATGCTCATCCCCCTGCCCTTAAACACAGGAAGTTTCACAAGAAATGGTCGGGCTTTGTTTGTCTATTTCTCTTGAGTTTGGTATTACAACATAGCCTTCATCTGCACCCCAACACTCCTTTCTTCAAGTCACACTTTGAGAACCTCCAAATGCAGGACACATAAAGTCATAATTCCTCAATTATCTTTCAAGATTGTGGTCCTGACCTACCTCATTCATTTTCTTCTCCGCTTTAAATACATATTTCATCATATGAACAGGATGTGCTTACACTTTTGCCCAGGACCTTTCTTCTAGCATCTTGAACTTCTTATTCTTGTCCTTTATTTTTTGACACAGACTTTACATATTTATCCATTGCCTACTCAAACCTTCATTCTGATCAAGCTGTTCCATGAGGCCTGATGAGCTCACCAACTAGATCTTCGAAGTCCTGGGACATACCTCACATACTTATTTCCTTTACGGCTTATCCAGTTTCCATATGCTATGTATACACAAAAGGCTTCAACAAGTGTGTGGGGACTGTCCATGATCTTCTCATTCCACTCCATTTCATTCCCCCGCAACCTCCTGAAGTAGTCGTAAGGTCTCAGTTCAGTATTTAAGATAATGAAAGCATGGGTGTTGCCATGGTGTTGCTAAGGAGTAGATCTAAAGGGAAGCTTCCATTGTTCTTGCGTTGATGCTGACTCATAGCACCTCATATAGGGTATTTGTGGCTCTCTTTTGTGAAACAGCCTCATCTTTCTCACTTGGAGCAACTAGTAGGTTTGAACCACCAACATTGTTATTAGCAGTCCAATGCTTATCAGACAAAAGTCCTAAGCCAATGGATGAACAATCTGGAGGAGAAAACAACGGGACCGACAGTTCC
>NW_022103898.1:68630814-68638789 GCF_000313985.2 Echinops telfairi | reverse complement strand
TAAACTGCCCCTCAAGTCTCCTCCGCAGGACCTCTGAAGCCACCATCATTTGGATGTACTCAGAGGGATCAATATCGCCCTGCGATGCCTCTCCTGAACAACAGTGCATTTCTGTTTATCGAAAGCCATACTCATAGGAACCAGATTTCAAAATCACATATTACAGGTTCTGTACACAGGCACCATTTATGGAGAAGCATCCATCAGATCGCTGCCTTGTGTGATAAATCCTTAGCCACAGAACATGTTCTGTTTCTCCATTCTCCCTTCAAACCTCTGGCCCGCTGCAATTAGTTAAATTTCAAGCAAAATTATCAGAAAATGTCCTTTTATTCTTCCAAAATAAACAAGTGGGCCCCAGTCTGGCACTGGCGGCCAACTCTTCACTTCAAAGGATAGCACTAATCTACCAACTACAGCTCTGCTTTCAGGGCTCTGCAAGATAGAATGCCACTGGGAATGGGCATAGCCACGGCAAACACTGCCTTCCGTAGTTCAGGTTCTTGTCCTGTTGTCCAATTAAAGGCTAGAGAGCTAAAAGCCCTTAGCAGGAGAGTAGGGGTGGGGCTGTATTAAAGGTTAAATTCTAAGCACCTCATTGACAGATGGCTGTGGTTGACAGTGAGTGCCCCAAATCCATTTGCTAAATCTCATCGTGGATTAAACCTCCATTGAATTCCATCTAATCATTAACCAAGGATGTAGATAGTCTTGCCCTAAGGCTGAATGCATTGGGAAGTGAATGACCTCCACCCCTTTCCAGTCAACTCCGAGAGGGTTCGTCTACCGTAAGGGCGTGCTTGAGTGTGTCCTTCATGGAAATCACCATACAGGGGACAGTATAGGGGGTTGCATCGACATGAGTCATGCCCTGTCAGTCATGCTCTGACAGCTTCTGTTGGAAGGCCCTGAACCACTCTTGTCAGCTCTTCTATCTAACACAATGTACGTGTCCCTATCATGGCCCTGTTCCTGCTTCTGCAGTCGCACCAGTAACTGTAATGTATTGGTCTGCCACCAATCATGCAATCAAAGCATACATCATGGCTTACTTAAAAAAAATAGTTATCTTGCCCGCAACACAGGGAATGCAGGACAGATAAACCCCTCAGGACCAATAATGAGACTAGAGATACCAGAGGATAAAGGGAAGGTGGGGGGAGAAAGGGGAAATTGGTTATAAGGATCTACATATAACCCTCTCCCGAGGAGACGCACAACAAAAAAGCAGGTGAAGGGAGACAGAGGACAATGTAAGATATGAAAATAACAATCTATACATTATCAAGGGTTCCCGAGGGAAGGAGGGATGGGGAGGGAGGGAAAAATGCAGAGCTGATACCAAGGGCTCAAGTAGAAACAAAATGCTTTGAAAATGATGATGGCAACATATGTACAAATGTGCTTGATACGATGGATGAATATATGGATTGTGATAAGAGTTGTAAGAGCCCCCAATAAAAGTATTTAATAAAAAAAATAGTTACCAAGCTTGTGTGTAAAAAAAAAAAAGGTACTATTGTTTTCCTTTTCTTATTTGAGGTTTCATGAACTTTAATAGTCTATTTTCCACCCAGCTGCCAAAGGAGTCCTTAAAAAAAAAATCAAATCCCGTCACCTTTCCTCAAACCACTCCAGTGGCTTCTCATCTCAGAGAAACACTAAAGCCAAGGCCTTTCTGATTGTGATTCCTAAGCTCTCCCTGCCACCCATGCACCGCAGACACACAGGCTTTTCTGCTTTCCTTTAAGAGTGCCAAGGACCTGTAGTCAATTAACATGGCCTCTGGCCAGAGTCTCTTATGTGGTGTATTATAAACTCCAGCCTCTCGCCCGTGATTCCAGTCCCATTTCAGAGAGAGGGTGTGCTATGCTAATGAACTGGATTAGGGTGGGTTGTAGTCTGAGGCTCCACCTTGCGAAAGTGGGGGTGAACCAAGTTGCCACGCTTTGTTTTCTGGGGGAAGCTGGGCTTGACTGAAAAAGGAAAACCACACATCCATCAAAGGAGTTTCTCTGTGAGTAAAATAACCATCTCAGAAACCGAGAGAGAATTCCCAGGATCGGACTGGAAGGAGAGCTACCAGTGGAGCATGTTTGTGATCTCGTCTGAAGTGGCACAGTTGAGACCAGAGGCAGAGAGATCATGGGAACAGAGCAAAGGAGTCAGGCCAAGACCAGGGGCGGGAGGCAAAAAGACCATGAGACAGAGGTAGATACGGGACCCCATGTCGTTTTTTTGCAACACCCCTGCCTCAGGACCTTTGCATGTGCTGTTCCCTTTGCCAGAAGGCTTTCCCACAAACCTCTGCCGGACTGGCTCCTTCATTTGCTACATGTCTCTGGAAATGGGACCTTCTCCATGAGAACTTCAATGATTAGCCTACGTGAAATAGCTTTTATCTTTCTTCTCTGTGAGAGTGCTTATTATCTTCCAACATACTATATAACTTTCTCCTCCCATCAATACCCCCTAAAAGATAAGCTCTATTTGAATAAGGATTTTGGTCTGTCCTGTCCAATGTCCTTTGTGCTGAAATCAGTGTCTAGCATAGGATATGTGTTTAATAATTATTTGTTGGCTGAGTGAATTATGTTCTTGAAAATTTATTTATTTCATTCTTGTTGAGAATATACACAGCAACATGTGGAGACATGGATTACATTCTTTAAGGTGTGGGTGTCACTTTTCTGAGCTCTTTCTCCCTCATTAACATAAATTTATTGACTGCTAAAACTCTTATGGAATCTTTTCAGTTGCTGTTATCAATTTGATCCCATACAGGAGGGAGCTTCACAACGCTTGGGAGAAAATTCCATTCTCTTTTAATTCCATTTTCCATAACTTTTTGAAGCCCTCTCCTAGATAGTTCTTGAAAATGACTTCAGGGGATATTTTTGATTTGAGATTTAAAGATTATCTCAATGCAACAGTTCCAGGGATGTAGCTACCCTCTGTGGCTCCCCAAAGTCTAGAGTGGGTGAGAATGTGAAATTCTGTTCTGCCTTTTCTGCTGTTGGTCAGAATTCTTCAGAGAGTCTTTGATCAAAATGTTCAGTAGTAGCCTGTTACCACCATCTACTTCTTCTTCAGCACAGGAGGCTTATTACTCACACATCCCATCCCTCCTCCGAATCCTGACTTTCCTTCTTCTTTTGCTTCAGGTGGACAGAGAGCAGCTGTGTCTTGGATGGCTGCTTGCAAGCTTGGACAACCCCAAACATTACACATCAAACTATGAGGTAGATGAGAGGTACTGAGCATAGTATTAAGCTCATTAATAGAGATGTCCCCATGAAACCATGACCCTCCACCTCCACATCAAGGCATCAAAAAGGCATCCATGAGGGGTTTGGTTGTGCATAAGGAGCCTCAGCAGCTGCTTGTGTTCTGGGTCATTGTAAATTTATCTGTCACTTTTTCCCCTTGTACAACTTTTGAATAGCAAGTAAAACCATCGGCTGTGCAAACGTATCCTTAGTCAGTGAAACGTTCCCAATGCTGTTAACTTCTCTCACCCCCAATCAAAAACAAAAACACAAACAAACCACCACTGCCTTGAGGCAACTTCGTTCCTACAGGACAGAGTAGGGTTTCTAAGGCCTGAAGCAGACTGCCTACTTTTTCCCCTTGGGAGTGACTAGCGGGTCCAATGGACTAACCTTGCAGTTCAGTCAATTCCCCAGGGCTTCTCCCACTTCTGGAAGTCTCTAATAAGTCTTGTTCTGTATACATTTGCCTTTTCTGCTTATATAAACGTGGTCAAATACAAATTATATTTGACACCACCACCACCCCCACCCCCGAAAAAAAAAGTATCCATCCTTTTGTTCCCAGCTTGTCTTCCAGAGGGGCCCTGCCCTGGTGGTCTAATAGTAACGTGTTGAGCTGCTAACGGCAAGGTCAGCAGTTGGAAACCAGCAGCCATTTCTCTGGAAACGGACGGGCTTTCTACTCCCATGAAGAGTGACAATCTCAGAAACCCACAGGGGCAGTTCTGCTCTGTCCCACAGGGTCACTCTCAGTCAGAATGAACTTGATAGCAGTGAGCTTAATGTCCTCAAACTCCATCCATGCTACCAAACCCCAGACCAAATTACGGTAACTGGCCTTGAACCATTCTGCTCTGTGGGTTTCCAAAACTATACATCTTCATGAGAATAGAAAGCCTGGTCTTTCTCCTGAGGAGGGGCTGGTGGTTTTGAACTTAACAGCCCAGTCCATAACCCACTCTGCCCCCAGGGCTCCTCATGCAGACGTGGCAAGACTGGCTTTCTCTCACTGGTGGAGTAGTAGGTACCATTTTTTTATCTGTTCATCTGTGGATGACTAAGTGAATATTTTAATATACTTATAAGTCATTTATATTTCTCCTCTCATGAATTGTTCATCATTTCCTTTACTTATTTTTTCTGTTGAGATAGTCAGCTTATAAATTTTTTTTTTAGTCAGCTTATAAATTTGAACAAATCCTTAACAAATTTTCTAAGAATATCAACCCTGTATCATTTACAGTATATGTTAAACATTATACGGCAAAAAGAAAATAGAGTTCTTCTTTTGTCTTTTAAGGAGTCTTGGTGGTGCTGTGGGTTAGGTTTTAGGCTGCTAACTGCAAGGTCAGCAGTTCAAACACACCAGCCATTATCGTGAAAGAAAGATGAGGTTGTGTATTCCTATAAAGATATAAAGTCTCAGAAATTCTACATTGGGTCGTTATGAGTTGGAATTGACTTAATGGCAGTGGGTTTTTTTATTTTAATGTTGTGTGTTTACACTTGTATGTAAAATATTTGGATTCTTACATAGGAAAATCTAGAATCTTGGAGAGGGATTCAAAAAGTTATGGAAAAATGGAATTAAAAGAAAATGGGATTTTCTCCCAAATATTGTGAAGCTCCCTCCTATATGGGATCAAATTGATAACATCAATTGGAAAGACGATAGGACCTTTAGGGGTCAATAGATTTATGTTAATGAGAGAGCAAGAGCTCAGAAAAGTTACACACCTTGAAGAATGTAATCCACGTCTCCACCTGGTCCGTGTACAAAGTGTGAAACTGGTGTATGTTTTGCTGTGTATATTCAGGGAAAGGTCACTTTCTCCTGACCTTGCCTCTGACTTATCATCCTCTGACCTCTGGTTTTTGGGGACATGAGCCCACAGCCTGCCATCTGACCTGCCAATTTGGGGTGTATCAGCCCCCATAACCAAGTGAGTCTAGACAATGCTGAAGCCTGGCATCTGACCACAGATTTGCCAGCTTCTACTATGGCACGAGATAGTTCCTTGAAATACATTTCTCTCAATATATTTATAAATATACATGCTTACCTGGTTTTGCTTCTCTAGCGAACTCAACCTAATACCCACTTACACAGAAGTTATACGTCCTGTTACTGGAGTACACTCAGCCCACGGAAGCAGTAGTCAAGAGATCAAAGAGTGTATTTCATTGGGCAAATTTGCCGCAAAAGACCTCTTTCAAGTGTTTAAAAGTCTGAGTGGGCAATGAATAAGGCAAACTGGAGAAGAACTGTTGTCTTTCGATTGTAGTATTGATGAAGAATATTGAACATACCATGGACTGGCAGAATAACAAACAAGCCTGTCTTGGCAGTACAGCTAAAAGGCTTTGTGTAAGGGAGGATGGCGCACTTTGTCTGCGGCACCTTGGACATGCTGTTAGGGGAGAACCAGTGTCTGAAGAGGGACCTCAGGCTCGGCAAGGAGAGGGGTAGTAAAGAGAGGAAGCCTCGCAGTGAGAATTGACACAGTGACTACAACAGGGGCTCAAGCCCAAGAATGAGTATGAGGAGGGTGCAGGACTGGGCAGTGTCATTTTCTGCGGGACACAGGGTCATCCTGAGTTGGAATCTACTTGGTGGCACTTAACAACAGTCGCCATCGAGTGGTCTTGTGACTGGGATGAAGGCATGAGCACTGAACTGCCTTTCCAATGTGCTACACTAGAGAGAATTGTTGAAGCACATGGGAGAAACACACAACTTTGTAAAGGGGTTATGTGAGCAACATAAGAATGCAAACTTTTTTTTTTTGGCCTGGGAACTTAATAGATGACTCATGAACCGAGTCCTCCTCTCCTCCCCTCTGGTCATAGTGTTCCCTCCATCAGTCCACAAATGGGTGAGCCTAAAAGCGAGTCTTTAACAAAATTGCATAAAGTCGAGCAGAGTGTTTCACGAACTGCCACCTTTCTCTTTCAAACCCTTGGCTATGTTCTTGGTCACTCAGATATGCAATCGTACCGGCTAGTCAAGCCAAAGAATAGACAGGCCTGTAAAGTGGACAGGAACACCCTCCAGGAACAGACTCTTTAGAAGACCTGTCACTGGGGCCCCAAAGGACAGCATTTGCCCCACACTAAGGTCAGCTGGCAGAAAGGGGCAGGGAATAAGGGAGATGGACAAAGGGGAACCCAGGGAGGAAGTGGGAGAAGTGCCGACACAGGGAAAGGATTGCAACTAGTGTCAAGAATCACAATGTGTACAAATTGTTGAATGGAAAGCTCACCTGTTCGACAAGCTTTCATCCTAACACACCACAACAAGACATGTATTTTCAAAAGTACTGGCTGCTTTAGAAAGGTGTCTCGGAGCTGTAGGGAGATAATGCAAGAACACGTAGCTATAATAGATGCATCTTTTCTCTTTTAACCCTTCTCTTCTCCCGCTTAGTGAAACTTCGCCTGTAGCCTGCTTGCTGTAGAAGAGCTGAAGGTTCCAAACCTTCACAGGGTCTCTGTTGGGGAAGTAGTGTGATTGAAATAAGTCCATACACACAAAGGTGTACATGACTGGTGCTTACAGGTCACTTTCAGGGCGACTGTTCATTTTAATAGACGGTTCACTGGTAGAGAACTAAAAACACATATATGGCAACTTTGTTCTTTTTCCTTCTTGTATGTGGATGAATAAAATTCGTTGACACCCGCCCCCCCACATGCATCCCCTTATCACTGAAAACATGTCTATGGGTTCATCAAATAAGGCTGATTTAGGAAGATATTTTTAAAGTACATTGAAATAATAAGCAAATAACTTAAAAATTTTTAATCCTTTTATTGGGAGTTCTTATAGATATCATAACATAGTTCATTCAAGCAATGTTGTACAATTACTACCACAATCAATTTCAAAACATTTTCTTTCTTTTGAAATCCTTGATAACAGCTCCCCTTTATCCCCTCCCGGCCCATTATAGCCCCCAGGAACCCTTATTCCATATATATATATATTTTTTTTCTATAATAGTTTGCCATATCTTACATAATCCACTTATATACCGTTCTGCTGTTCCATCCCATCGCGTGGTGTTATACAGCCATCAATGTTAGCAGCTCCTAAGGATAGGACTTTGTAAAATGTAAAAAGTCATCCTTTTTAGAATAGTTCATCTCATAACGACCTTGTGGCTCTCTATCTGGAAAGACCCCAGGCTAGAGAGAGGGGGAAGCCCCCTAGCTCAGTTGAGTTACTAACAGTCGATTCCCCTTCCTCCTGGGCCCTATAGGACACAGTGGAACTGCTCCCTGGGGCTTCCAAGACTATAAATCTTTAGGGAACATACAGCTTCATCTTTCTCATTCAGGTTGTGGGTTTGAACCGCTCACCTTGAGGTTAATCCAACGTTTAGCCATGCTGCCACCGAGGCTCCTGAATTAAATGGCTGAGAGGCATACATTTCACCCAGATGGGAATCCCCGGCCACCTCTGTTAACTCCTAATCCACCAGAAAGGGCGATCAGTTGGGGCTCAGGGCCGGGCATTTAGGGAAGCCCAGGCCCCGCTCAGCCAGGCAGGGTTCACGGCCGCCTCAGGGCGTGCAGCACTGGGACCCGGGGAGAGTTGTGCTCCTGCCCTCCCCAAATCCGGGGCCAGCCGAGTTGGGCAGTTTCCCGGAGGTTGGGGAAGCCAGGGGGGGCACCGCCCCACCAAATACAGCTCAGCGACC